>NC_134406.1:232836691-233156691 GCF_038048845.1 Mixophyes fleayi | reverse complement strand
GATACATTGACCTTTTCCACTCTATAATATTTCTTTTGTTTTTGCTGAAGCAAAAAAGGATACAATTAATTTTGCATTACATGTGAATTTTATGTATGCATTCAGCACCGTGCTTGTACAAGTCCAGAGAAACGTATGGGAGAGGGAACGTTATATCGTTGCATTTTCTCCATGGTAGTACAGTGGCTTCTTGTCTGTAGAGCTTAGTTTAGGTCCAACATGGCTGCGTTTGTTGCAGTTGATCACGACCCAGTAAAGTTAATATTTATGAATCTGTCAGAGTGTGCGAATCATGACGCATCTGGTTTTGTGGGCTGCAAAATTAAGGGAATTCATTTAGAAAATGCAAATGATCATGCAGCAAAAGTCCACATTCTTTGTTGCCAGATGTTACATAATTATAATTATTATTATTATTATTATTATTATTATCATTTATTTGTTAGGCGCCACAATATTTCCGTAGTGCCGCACACAGTACAAACAGTAGACTATACAGGGTATAACAGTACAGAACAATAAACAAAAAGTACCAATACTTCAGAAACTCCAGGCAGGCTGATGCAATAAACACGGAGCAGAAGAACGGGTAAGGAGACAGGAGGAAAGAGGGCCCTGCTCATGCAAGCTTACATCCTAAGGGAGGGTAAACAGACCAGGCACAAGAGGAGCCAGTTGAGGCAATGGGAGAGAGGGGAGAATGAGCGGAGGAGATGGGGGTTAAGTGGATGGTTGGTAGGCTTTGAGGAAGAGGTGAGTTTTGAGTGCACGTTTGAAGAAGCACAGAGTAGGAGAGAAACGGATGGAGCGAGGGAGGTCATTCCAGTGAAGGGGGGCCGCATGGTAGAAGTTATAATTAAAGTTCCAATATATTTGTCTTTGAGAGTGCACATAACCCATATCCACAGCTCTATAGTGCTTTGTATAAGGGACAAGAAGTCCACAATTTAATTTGCTGGAATCGGTAGAAGTCCAGTGATTAAGAATGATCACAAACTGTTTATTCTGACATACACAGAATAAAGTGTAATATGATTAAGTAAGGAACAGCCTGCCATGCCTACAATTCAGTTGTCCTAGGCCTGAGCTTGTCAACCTGTTCACATATTTTACTCCTATATGAATCAGATACGTCAGATTCTGTGTGTAGTCAGCCAACATCACCCGTTCTAACAGCTTGGCAATGTACTACTCCCTTTATTCCCCTGCTTATTTTCAAAATGCAATAATGTGGGCTGTACAAATTAACTCATGTTAATTTCAGCTTGGGTATTTCAATTGGATACATGTGGGGAAAATCGGTTCACATAATTGAAACGTTGGCAGGTCTGAATGTAGCTGCATCATTTACGGGTGCAATATTGTTATTTATCTTGCCGTGAACACGTTGATACGGCCACTGTGTGGGACCCACACGTTGACGCCTGAAACGCTGTTTACCAAGTTCTTATCTAGAGCTGCAGGTCATGCAGGAAACTAAGTTGCAAACAGTGTTGCTTACCAAGAATTTCAATTTCTATTTTTACTTTATAAAGTGCCAACATATTCTATTTCACTGTACAAGTACAACATTCATAAACATATATACTTCCATTAAATAGCACATTGAGCAATGTGGTTTCTGATTATTTTTTTTATCATTGACATTAGTGTGAAGTCATTTCTTTTTAATGACTCAGTGTCCATTGGTGTCATATAAGATAATTGTCAGCGCTGTGAATGTGTTTCTCCATACTAAACTATCAGTATTTTAAGCATGTTTAAGTTATATAAAAAAAAATGATTGGGAAGAACACCACAAGTATATAAAAAAAATGCCAATGTGAGCCCTTCATTAATTTGCTTCTTTTATGTTGTATAAATTCTGAGGATCTATACCCACAGTGCTTTGTATGTGTTCTACATTTAGCTTGGGCTGGACCAGATGCTGATTACAGCATCATTTGGAATAGGGATCATTGATCCATTCAGAGACCTACACTCTCTGCTGACATGGAATTCTAACTAGACCATCATCGTCATCATTATTTATTTATACAGCGCCACTAATTCCGCAGCGCTGTACAGAGAACTCCCTCACATCAGTCCCTGCCCCATTGGAGCTTACAGTCTAAATTCACTAACATACATACACAGTCAGAGAGACTAAGGTCAATTTGATAGCAGACAATTAACCTACTAGTATGTTTTTGGAGTGTGGAAGGAAACCGGAGCACCTGGAGGAAACCCACACAAACACATGGAGAACATACAAACTCCACACAGATAAGGTCATGACCACTACTTCCTGTATTTTCTTGTCATTCATGGTATATCTGGTGTTCCAATTGCACTATGTATACATCTTTATGGGTATCAATGATCCCTATTGTACATTTTGTGTCTATGCTGAACCATGGATACACAGCTGAAGGAATCCTTAGACTGAAATGACAGACTCTATCATCCAGGGAAGTTCCCTGCTGTTTCCTCTCTAAACATTTAATCAAATCACAATGAGCTGTGTCCATTAATAGAAAATTGCAAGCTGTTGACAATCAGCACCACTTAAGTGGTCTCACTGTCTTGCTGTGAGTAAACACAAAGGACCCTCCCTTCACAATGGGAAGCAAATAAGGAAATTGGCATAATAGGTTCATTGCCAGCTAAAAGATAAGCAGGTCATGCAGTAGTTAAAAGTAAACATGTGCAGCCTTATCTACAATCACAATGCTGGATTGTTAAGGGCTGTCAGCTAACACCTTCCTTAACAACAGTGTTATGCATTTTAGCGGCAGTCAAATAGTTAATGATTTGCAGAGTAAAAAAACACTGGAAACAAATGACAGCACATTATTGTAATGGCTGGTTATATCTTTACTGAAATCAACTTTTAACCAATCTAATGTTTCCTGTTTCACAATAGATATTTCCTTATTTTATTAGCATTTAATGTCCCTCAATTGGACAATAAAACAGAGAGCATATTGTACCTTTTGACAGTGCAGTACTGCTGACAGACACATGCTAATAGAATGCAATGCATCTTTTTTATTTGTACTATTATTATTGAAGTTGATTTGTAAGGTACCACAGGAAACTGGGGAAAACAGGGCACACATAAAATGGGCATACAAGGTAAACAAGATATATGCAGGCATGAAAATAAAGAGTAGAATTGGGATGGTCCTGCTCATGAGAGAGCTTACAATCTAATGGAAAAAGGGCACAGCTGAGACAAGAGGAGTGAGTGTGACTCAGTGTGAGTAGTATAGATCATCATCATCACCATTTATTTATATAGCGCCACTAATTCCGCAGTGCTGTACAGAGAACTCACTCACATCAGTCCCTGCCCCATTAAAGCTTACAGTCTAAATTCCCTAACATACACACACACAGACAGGCACAGAGAGAGAGACTAGGGTCAAATTTTTAATAGCAGCCAATTAACCTACTAGTATATTTTTGAAATGTGTGGGTGGAGACCGGAGCACCCGGAGGAAACCCACGCAAACATGGGGAGAACATACAAACTCCACACAGATAAGGCCATGGTCGGGAATTGAACTCATGACCCCAGCTCTGTGAGGCAGAAGTGCTAACCACTTAGCCACCGTTCTGCCCACAGGATAGCAGCAGGGTAAGGTCTTCTATAGAGAATTCCATAAGTGGGTAACAGCACAGGAGATGTTTTGTAGTTGGGGGTGAAAGGTGGTTATCAGAGACAAGATGTGGAGCTGGTCAAAGGAGGATCTAAGAGGAGGTGAGGGACAGTATTTCAGGATGAGATTTGTCTAAATATCACATGGACATTTTACTTACTGCTTGACCAGTAGTGTTCGCAGGTACCACTAGCCTCATATCACCTTTGCTTTACCTTTCATATTGCACTGAAGACTGAAGTAACCTTTTTTGCCACCTTTGGCCACTATGGGTGGCCTTTTTCAAAATCCTCATCATCACAGAGATCCATGCCACCAGCCTCTACCACATGCCAACTGTGTAAAACATATAAATGTGTTCTAACATGATAAGACCAATGGGAGTCTGTTGCCTCCTGATGCATTAGGGCAGGCGTATGGGGGTTTACCACACCTCTCAGCCTGATTTTACTAAATGCATTTAGTGCACAGCAAAAGATGGGTTGTAAACTACAGCAGTTATTCCAACTGCTAGAGCTGTGCAGTCTGCACTCATGTGAATATTTTATTTTTACTACTTAGAGTGTGGTGGCTTTAATGGACCACACACATGGTACTGGCAACTTTCCACAAGATTTAGCTAGACATTTGCCCTGTTACTGTTTATTTATGTATTGACTGTCCTCGCTGAGTAGTCTCAGGTCTACCTAACGCTTGCCTGTTCCATCCTCCAATCTTTGTTCTTAGAGCCATTGCATTTAGCTGTATATATTGTAGTACAATCCAATTTCAATTTCTAGTCTATTCCCATGGTCAGGTCCCTGCTGTGTTTAACCATTGGAAAGATCAAAGTATTGGAAAACAGTGCCAGACTGTGAAGGACTGAATGTCTTGGTCTATTGAGCTCCTCTGGTTCCCTTCCAGGTCTACCATAATGTCTCATCAAGATAATTTCTCTGTGTGATCTAAGGGGCAGCCTGGTAGTTTGTTCCTAAATTGAAATCAAGCCTACAGGCCCTGGGCGTATCTAAGCTACAATAACATACCCACTTCCAAGTTGCTTAATAAATACAGAGAGTTTGGTGGACATTTCCATTGCTGATCTCACCCCACCAAACATCTATCTCTATAATATGAAGCATAACTCATTCTGTACATAAACCCGATCAAATGCTGTGATTCTCATATCTATACATTCTTCTATCAAATGCTTTCAACATAATTGATGTCACACAACTGTTGTCAGTTAAGTTGCTGATATTTTATTTACGTTTTACTTTAAGAAATATCATGTGAGGCCTCGTATTCCTTTTTTTTCCCCTTATCTAGAGCAGTTGACCTCAAGAGAGGAGTAAAAGGTTATAGGGTCAAAGTCTTTTCCTCCTTGGGTCTCGCTGCTTGCTGAGAGAAGAGTGGCTAGAAAATAGATGTTTTAAAAGTGAGGTTGAGGGTCACCGTTTAATTCTGTTATAGAACAGCTGCTTTGAGTTTTCTTGGACTCCAGACTCCCTCCCCTATCTCAAATCTACTGAAGTCAAAAGGCAAAATATTCAGAAGGCGTTGGTAATGCAGAATATCTGGTTGTAGCATCTATTAAGCAATATTTAAATTGTGTTTTATACATGTATGTTGTGATTCAATATTTGTACACATTTTATGCTACTTTACGGAAACGCTACAATTGTGTACTTATTGTTTTCTGGAAGGAATTCAAAACCCAGGTCATGGAGCGATGGATATTGTACACTGAAGGCAAATCAACTACACGTTAAATATTTATTTTGCCTTGACGGCTAACAGAAAAATAAAAAGTTCTAAAGCAGTGTGTAAACCAGGAGCTAGGCATTCTCAGCAGAGGCATATATTCAAACTAAAATTATCTTATGAAATGAAATTGTTTGCAAATTGGCTATTGAACAGGTCTCAGCAACTGCCCCTGTTTGTTTATCTGCTCTAAAGTTAGTTTACATATTGTTTGTTTGTGTGTTGCGGCTACCCATGATTATAGAACATATTGGCACTGTATGTATTATTCTGGTGCTTTGGAAGAAATTAGTTGTTATTTCTCTAATGTATTATTTTGGATGGTAATTCCAAAATGGTACACATTTCAGGTTGTGGGACACATGTATGAATTTAGAAAAGTGTACACTGTGGGGCAGATTCAGTTCAGATTTCTACAAAAAAAATCCTTGCATGGATATGTTGTCACTCATTTTTGCTTACACCCCATAGAGGTGCGAGCACAAATAAGCGTTCATCTTTACCACGGTGCAGAGGAACATCGTGGCCAATCGGAAAAATATATATATGTGTGTGTGTATATATGTATATGTATATGTGTGTGTGTATGTGTATATATATATGTATATATATATATATATATATATATATATATATATATACTCCAAAAACATACTGGTAGGTTAATTGGCTGCTATCTAAATTGACCCTAGTCTCTCCCTCTCTGTCTGTCCCCCTCTCTGTCTGTTTGTCCCCCTCTGTCTGTCTGTCTGTGTGTGTGTGTGTGTGTGTGTGTCTACATTAGGGAATTTAGACTGTAAGCTCCAATGGGGCAGGGACTGATGTGAATGAGCTCTCTGTACAGCGCTGCGGAATTAGTGGCGCTATATAAATAAATGATGATGATGATGATGAGATATATATATATATATATATATATAAACACCAATGTATAATTTGGATGCCCTGTGTGGAGATAAAAAGTGCGTAGTAGTGTTTTTCCAGCCATTGTACACTATAAGAATTTAGTTAATCATCTCGTTAGTCATCTCAGTGTCTCGCTTGCCATTCTTGGCTCTCTTCCTATGCCTGGATCCTGAGCATTCCTTGGTTTCCTGTATGCAGAATGTCAACATAAGTTGTTATTGTCAGTCATTCCGCAACAGCATTTGATCGCAAAAGCTGAAGCAGCTGTCAAAGTGCAGTGTAAGGTCCACTGTAATGCAAGTGTTTGTTTTAGAAACTGTAAATAAACTCCTTAATGATCTTGCCTAGTGGGATTCTATTGAGTTGTGTGTACCTTAGTAATCAACGTGTACAAATTAATGAGAATTCCTTTTAGTAAATTGCACTAATTTCGATTCACTCATTCTAAAAAACTCTAACTCTATTTATTAGTAACAAGGCTCTTTTGTGTAAGTGGTGCTTGGAAATAACTTTAAACCATCTTATTTAACAAAAAAAAAATAATGAAAGTGAGTCTGATCTGCTCCTTAGCAATTCGTATGTTCAGAATCTGAGCACATGTCACTTTTTTTTTTTTTTTTCTATTTTAACCAAGGCAAAATAAATAAAACTCACAAGTCTGAAATAAATGGAAAACTAGTAACAGATTTTTTTCGGTGTACACTGTTCAGAAACATTGGCCCCGGGCTGTGTTAGTGTGTGGCTCAACAGCAATCAGGGGTCATAATTTCATTGGCGGTTTGCATCGGGTTTAATTTTTGTAGCATGTTACGTTACTGAAAATGTCTGGTTTCAGTTAAGCTAAGTACTGGCTGTGTCGGCTTTAAGCAGCAAGATATTTTAAAGTACCTTGAAGAGTTAGGATACCTTTATGAAGCACATATGCTAATTGTTTTTAGCAGCTTAGTAAATATTGAGAATGGGCTCTAAATAAGAATGTGTAGGTCAGTAAAATGTAATGACAGCTGAATTTTTTTTTTAAGGCACTTAAAAAGTAAAGTGGATATTTTACAAGGCTGCCACCTACAGATTTAAAAGACATGCAATAACATTTCAAGATGAAGATATTCGTTGTCTGCTCCTTTGCGTTAAGTGGTAGACGCAGTAAAATTGTTGGATTCTCCCCTTTTTTTAGGAATGTGACCAGGTTCATATTGATGATGTGTCCTCGGATGACAACGGACAAGACCTAAGGTATGTGCAAGTTTTACAATGAATTGGCGTTCTTATGCAGACAGTGAGCCAACTAAAACTAGTGGTATTATGCCATGAATGTTTTCTGTATTTTGCATCTGTGCCCTGCTTCCCACATAGGAGGATATTTGTGAAAACTGCTCTGCAAATAACTGTGTAGGAAAAGTTGGTATTGTCCACAGCAACCAATCAGATTGTAGCTGTAATTGTTCGCCCCCCTAGCAGGAGCTTGCTGCTGGCAGCTGCACACTATGTGCAGGGTCCATTCGACAGAGACAGGCAGGGAGAGTGTGCTGTCCGGCTGCTCTGATTGTGTTTCAAAAACAATCAGAGCTGCCGGGCAACACACTCTCCCTGCCTGTCTCTGCCGAATGGAGCTGCATATAGTGTGCATATAGTGTCCAGCCGTAGCCTTAGCTGTCAAAAGGGGGACGGGGCTAAATCACCCCCGGTAAAATAATTTTCTAGATCTGCCCCAGTAAATGACCCCAATTTATTTCAAACAGTCATCTGTTTGTGTATGCAGTCTTCAATCGAGAGCAGGCCTGCACAACCTGTGGCCCTCCAAGTCCCCACATAGTGGGTTGGCAAAGCATGCAGGGGCTTGTAGTTTCACAATACCTAGGGGTATATTTACTAAACTGCAGGATTGAAAAAGCGAAGATGGTCTGTTGCATCACTTCGTCTATTTTACTGTGATTCTGCCATCTTTCCTACACCTGACCAGGCTGTGGTTTTCTGCTGTGCACACCACAGCCTCAATGTTTTTGTTTTCTGTATTTTTTGCCTGACCAATCGAAATAAAGAGTTATAAAAAAAAAGAAAAAGTGGAGATGTTGCCTATAGCAACCAGTCAGATTCTAGTTATCATTTATTTAGTACATTCTACGAAATGACAGCTAGAATCTGATTGGTTGCTATAGGCAACATCTCCACTTTTTAAATCCTGCAGTTTAGTACATATACCCCCTGGAGAGCCACAGGTTGTCCAGGTCTGATTTAGAATCTAGTTTCAACAAGATAAAGGGAGGCGATCATTACAGAAGTGGTATTTTATGTTTATGCTTTTAAATATAGGACATTGGCATTCCTCAAAAATATTGTTGATAGTTTTTTTTTATTTATTTTATCTTTGTTTTATTAATTTGAATTCAGTATTTTTGCACAAGTCCACTGTTCCTTTTCAAGAGCCTTCCACAGCGACCAGGTCTCACTTGGTATTGGTCTGTAGACAACGCTATCAGATATTGTGCTTTAATACATCTACATACAATAATACAATTCAGTGAAGCTGAGGAAGAAAGGTTACAGCTCCATACTGTAGGCACAGTTATTCAAGTAACATTTAGACTATTTTGAAAAGTTGTGTCCACACAAGACAAATAATAGCTATTTTCTTGTTTTCTATATTAAATTACATATATTCAGGCATGAATATTTAGGGAGCTATTGGATTCCTCACAGCTATTTCGTTCATGTGGATACCTGTATGTTTCATTCAAATAAAAACTATTTGCAGATCCATGAAAAAAAAAAAAAAATCAGACTTTGCCAGAACAGCTGCGAGAGATTTCTTAGACATTGTCCATATTTTTATGGTTCGTTTGTAGAAGAAATGTATTGGTTTTCTTTAGTTCTAATATTACATGCTAATAAATCACAATACTGTATGTTTAATGGGTTTATTTTTTCACTAATTTAGCACCTATAACTTTGGGACAGATGGTTTTCCTGCTGCAGCTACTAGTGCGAACCTGTGCCTAGCGACCGGCGTGCGCGGAGGTGTAGACTGGATGAGAAAATTGGCTTTTCGTTATAGAAGAGTAAAAGAAATCTACAACACCTATAAAAATAATGTTGGAGGCAAGTAAACATAAGATATATATATGTATATAATATTTTATTGCACGTACATTATGCATGGCTGCCAACATTTAATATAATATGAATGGGAATGTCCTGTTTAGTACTGTCTAGGACCTAGACTTTAGGTGGACCTTTGTCTATTGTCCCAATCATGGTATATTTACTGATCTTGACTATCATTAAACTTTTATTAAAAAAATTAAAAAGTAACGTATAAAGCACATAGAATAAAATTATCCTAATCTATGTTTTTGGTTGATGTTGATGCATTTGGGCAAACCTTCATTTAGTGGCAGGACTATGCCCACTACGGGGGCCTGGAGGATCCAGCGCAGTTGCAATGATGCCACGCTCATTTACAGAACAGGGGTCTTAGGAGTGCAGAGCCTACGGGTCCCGATGAAGCTGTGTTCCTCCCCTGCCTTCACCTGAACCCATATATTCCATATTTAAAAATTTGTTTAACTGAAAGAAAATGCCTTATGAGAACTAGTAATTTCTCATAATGTATCATTCTACCCTTATATATGCAATAAAGAGGTTGTGAAAAAAATCTGTTTGAAACCCACTGACATGTTGAGCTGCATTGCCAGAGGTATAATGACACATACCAGGACTTCATTGCAATATTGTAGTGGAGTTCCCAGTCCCTCCAAGCTGTATGTGAAGAAAAGTGAGATGTGTTTCATCCCAAAATAATATCTAGTTCTGCAGTTCACTGATTGCACTTACAGCAAACTGGCATCGGTGTCTGAATTAGCATTAGCATTAACCAGATACCCATTACACACATTATGTTTGCCTGGCTAAATCACAGTGCAGGTAGATTGAGGGTCACTTAGAGGTTTATTTTCTGTCTGGGAATAGACAAATCCCCCAGTGTTGCTAGGCAGTATAGCAGTTGTATGGATAGAGCTAAAAGCTTGTCTCCTATACCTAACTTGTTTAGTAAGTATTGTTGGATTTAGAATGAATAAATCAGAGGGTGTGGTGTCTTTTCATTAATCAATTGTGCTTTTGAGGTAGATTAAGAAAAATAATAGGCAAGGGTGTGGTCAATCTTAAATTTGTTGCACATGAAATTGAAGGGGTAGACAGAGTTGTAATGTTACTTAGACGGTGTGCTTTGTGTGTCACAGGTCTGCTTGGCCCAGCAAAGAGGGAAGCCTGGCTGCAGTTGAGGGCTGAGATTGAAGCCCTGACAGATTCCTGGTTAACGCTTGCACTGAAAGCCCTGACCTTAATTCACACTAGGTAATGATCTGTTAGTTTGCAATAGAAAACGACCAGCGATGCACTATAAGAATTAGGAACTAATGCATATGTTGTATTCCTTTCACCTAGGACAAACTGTGTAAATATACTTGTCACAACAACACAACTTATACCAGCACTGGCAAAGGTCCTGTTGTATGGATTAGGAGTTGCGTTTCCAATTGAAAACATTTATAGTGCAACTAAAATAGGTGAGTATAAGACAGGAGCAATATACTATTATTTAGTATGACTGTTATGGGAACTAACTGAAGTTATGGAAAAAGCTTGTTTTTTATTGTGTACAATGCATGGCGAGTATGATGCGGGAGCTGCCGGGGGCAGGTGGGCGTGCACGGGGCAGGGCTCCGAAAATCATGTCATTTTGGCCCCGCTGTAAAAATGACATTATGTCAAAGAGGCGGGGCCAAATGTCGTGATTCCCAGTGAAATTAGATTCAGTGACAGAATGTGAAGTAAATATGTACAAAGTGCATCCCACGTTCGCTTATCCTGCTATCCACACTCCCGTCCTTTACTAGGGATAAATATCTGGTCAGTGTAATGTGTAATAGATACAGCCTGCTCATGAGGAAATGCATACAATCTAAACTATGTTAGCTCCATGTAGTAAATAAATTCCATGTTTAAGCATTGTCACGTGCAATTTAAAGATGATAAATCATCAAAAACAGGTGAAACATATTTTGTGATTTTATCTATTTTTTATTGAATGAAAGTGATTTTGAGACACAGTTATGGAATCTCATATTTAGAAACCGGAAGAGTAAATAATTGCTCCAGTTCTGTGAGTATATCATATAGAGGGCCTCGTAAACGATGCCAAAACAGCATAGATGCAGTGTAACATCCTATTTAGTAGTGCATGTACCTCAATTTGCACAAACCTGACTAGATTTCCACCAAAGAGCAGAGGTTTATGGAGGAATATGGCAGCATTTACAGAAGAGTAAAAAATTTTACTAATTGCACCTCAGCTTCATGAGGTAACTTTAAGCTCCATGGATACAGACACATCTACACTTCATCTTAGCCAAGAAACCCTAACATATTACTTTTTTTTACAGAAAGCCTGTGGTGTGTGCTCTTTTCTCTAAGCTCTGTAGTGCAAAATTATAGTTAAGACCCCCCTTGGACAGTTCTTTCTACAATTTCTACTGACCTTAGTGAGGTACCTTTAAACCCCAGGATTACGGGCAAATCTGGTCTAGACAAAAGGCCAAGAAGCAATAACTGATACTTTTCTTACTGCCAGGAAGCTGCTAGAGCAAATGTTGAGCCTACCCTGGTTCTTTGTGTATATCTATAATATAAAAGCGTAGTGGCGTGTGTTAGTCTGTGTGTGTGTGTGGAAAAAAAAAACAAGCTGCAGCGCCACCTGCTGGGCGGAGTTATACACTGACCTACTAAATTCTTAGTGCGTGTGGGGAAAAAAACTCAGAAAGGGCTGAAATTTGGTATACTAAGATGTTTTTAATTTGTTAATTTAATTTGTTAATTGTTAAAAGTGTTTATAAAGATTTTTAAAAAAAAAATATATATATATATATATATATATATATATATATATATTTCTTGAAGGAGAAGTGACAGTTGGGAGTGGTTGGTGGTTGCCGGGGGTGACAGTGGGGAGTGGTTTGTGGTTGCCGGGGGTGACAGAACGAGAGGAGTGTGATACTCAGGACCGCTGAGAGAGATCCCTGTGTCTGGATAGACATCTGGATAGATGTGGCGATAAAGATGAAGGATGAGGTGATGGAGAAAAATGATGAGGTGGTGACATGTGGACAAAACCACGTTAAAAAAGGACGCTTACGTCGGGAAGTAACGCTCTTCCCCTGAGGAGGCCTGGGATAGCCCCAAATGCATGACATGAACCTTTTTAACACCTTAAGTAGCTTGATTTGACTAGAATGCATGAGTATCATGCACGGGTTAACTTGTTTCTATATATGTGGCAACACAGTATTCACAATTTCTTCTTAGAAGATGATGTTTTTTAAGCTATGAAAATGTTCTGTATAGTTAATATCTTATTAACCCCATGTTGGTTACAGCACAACAGCAGCTTAGCATAACCACCAGCCACCCACTAATTTGCACGATTGCTTGCAATACTTTTTCACAATGTGTTTATCCGGAGTGTGCTCGCCTTAATGGCTGGTATAGACCTGGCACTTCTTTTTTAGGTTACACTACTGCCTCACATCTCCTTTATCTTACTATCTAGCTCTATCCTGACGTTTTCCCCATGGACATTTACTTCCAGTTTACGTAGTTAGATAATTATGACCCATGACCTATAATAACAGTCGCATTATCTTGCACAGGTAAAGAAAGCTGCTTTGAAAGGATAGTCCAGAGGTTTGGGAGGAAAGTGGTCTATGTTGTTGTTGGGGATGGCGTAGAGGAAGAGCAAGGAGCCAAAAAGGTAACAAAACCATTTTAATGCAAATACCCCAGAATATAGCCTTGTGAACTAGACATCTCACATACATGAAACTTGACCATGTGATGAAAGTCTAGAAGAGGGCCTTTGATTGACAGCTGTAGAGACCCGAAGCATGGATGACGCTGGAGGAGAATCTAGATTGAGCAGGGATTGATTGTGTAATGAGGTCCTTTGGGTTACCATTATATGTTTATTAACTTATTTAGGCACCCATTTTCTTTACCTTACCCGTCACAACATAAAAATAACTGGTAATTAAGACTATAAAAAATTAAACTTGAAGTACTGCTGCAGTGTTAATTATTGCCAAGCCTAAGGCATACGTAAAATACACTGTACTGGAGTTTATTGTTATGCCTGAAAGCTATCAAGTCCATTCACCCTGTGTAAGCTTGTAATTTGGGTAACACTAAAATAGACTTAAATTTTTGTCATTACTCATACAGATATATGGACAGATATATAATTTATGGTAGATTAATACAGTAGTGAATGTGTTTTGAGATGATTGTAAATTATCATTCTGGAACAGAAAAAGTTGGTTCTTGGAATAGTTAGAACTTTGTAGAATAATAAACTGATAAATATGACTTTCAGGGCCCCAGGGCAAGATTTTCCGCAGGGTTTTCCTCAATGTGTCATTACAATACCAACAAGCAGTACAATGGATACAGGGCATGATATCATGGAAGTAAAGACATCACGGGACAATCTGTGGTATTATAAAGCAGTATTTAATAGGAGTATTGGGCATGGTAGAGTTTG
Source organism: Mixophyes fleayi (assembly GCF_038048845.1). Lineage (NCBI taxonomy): Eukaryota > Metazoa > Chordata > Amphibia > Anura > Limnodynastidae > Mixophyes > Mixophyes fleayi. The sequence goes on along the minus strand of NC_134406.1, from coordinate 233,142,807 downwards.
CATCCGCTGCTTCCCAGGTAGTTGCAGCACATGGACAATACATATTGGGAATTCTGCCAATTTCTCATTGTTTCTTAAAGTACTCATGTTTCACTTAACAGTAATTATTTGTCTGTAACTACTGGCCACCATTAAATACTAAACATTTTTTGCTTGCATCATGTTGATTTCTTTTTGTAAATCTTGCAGCATTCAATGCCATTTTGGAGAATAACAAGCCACTCAGATTTAATGGCACTTCACCATGCCTTGGAACTTGAATACTTGTAGCAGGAAAAAACAGCACTTTGGTTCCCAATAGAAATCCATTACAGACGTTACATAAAACAGACGTTCCGGGGTCCCTATGAAACAGTGTCGTTTTACCGTACTGTTGTGGAATTCCTACCGAAAGCGCCGATCTTCTGTTTGAATCACTGCTGATAATTTAAGCAATGGAACTTTAAAAGGGAGAAAAGCCGAGTAAATTAAAGAACAGTCGCCTGCATTGCAGTTCTACAAACAAAATAAAGGGTTCATACCTGTGAAGGAAACAAAGGACAGACCTTGCAAGTTCATTACAGACTTTGGGATTTCCACAAAAAAGGAAGTTGACCATGGGAATAGCAGGTTTTACTGCACATTAAACAGCTATGCTAACGTCACTTAGTATAGTGCTCTGAAAGTTTACTGTCTGCATTATTTATGAATGGACATTTCAGCTTGACACACAGATATACGATAAGGCAAACAAGGTACTAATGGTCTCTCCTTATGACTCAGAAATTACTTTGTGCAAGAGAGTCTGAAGGAGGCTTAAGTAGTTCCACAAGAGCTGGGGCATACGCTGCCTACCTCTCCTCTAAAGTATGTAAACTGTAATTTAAGAACTTATTATGTACATCACTGAGACAATCATGTACAGAAAGATTTTTGTGTAAATTTGTAATAATGGATTCTTTTAGGTAAATATTATTAAGGTAGCGATGCCTTGGTAGGCCAGATATGCAGGGCTGCGTGTGTACAAACTGTTGTGCAGTGCCTTAAGAAAGTGTTAGTTATAAATATGTAGATAATGGGGGGATTGTTGATTTATTTTTTTTCTTTACTGTAGTTAAATTTGTTAAGACCAAAAGCATAGATGTCAAGTGTCAATAACAACTTACTCATACTTGCCTACTTTTTTGGACCTCTCCCCCAGTAGATCCCAGAGGATAGTTCCAGGGACAAATGCAGGGGAGTGATGACGCAATTGGCATCATCAAGGACCCCCCTCCTCACTGCCCAACAATGTGAGTTGAATCATCACAAAGCGGATTGTGGGGCCTTGATGGCAAATTGCGGCGACAAAGCCCCGTCCACTTCATAAGAAAGTGAAGGAGGATCCGAAGAATGCATTTACTGTTTTGTTCTTTGATAGGCACATATACTGTGCAAGCATACATCAGCATCAACATACACATAAACCGGTTCACACAGCACACATAAATATTTTAAGGTTTTTTTTCCGTTTATCAGTAATTAAAAGATGATAAATGTGTGACATGATTTTTTCTATGCAATTAAAATGTTTCAAAAATGTACACTGGCCAGTTAAATTCCCTGAGGCAAGAATATCAACATTACAAAGTATGCCGTTTCATTGCAAATAATGTGTAAGTGTGTGATACGAGCATAAAACCTAAGAAATCACAAATTGTGATCACAATTACATAAGTCCGAACATGCAGAGGGGTATGGAAGGGTCTGCCCATCCCTCTCCCAGCCTCAGCGAGAGCTGACTAAATAAAGACATAAGGGGGTAAATTTACTAAACTGCGGGATTGAAAAAGTGGAGGTGTTGCCTATAGCAACCAATCAAATTCTAGTTATTTATTTAGTACATTCTACAAAATGACAGCTAGAATCTGATTGGTTGCTATAGGCAACATCTCCACTTTTTTAAACCCACAGTTTAGTAAATATACCCCAAGGACTCGAATGTCAAATGGATTCCAGACACAGACAACTTCTCCTGCATCTTGTGTCTTCTGCTCCCAGTGTAATCAAACACTGCCGTATAGATTTTGATTATTTTATATAGCAAAATATTCACGTCTGGGTAGATACACATGGTTTCTTGCTTTGTGCCTGTAATACGGTCAGTATCCGCTGCGGTCACTATATCTTAAATAACTGTGAAAATATAGATCATTGATCTCTTTTGTGAAGGGGATGTGCGTACGCAATGACATTTTCCAGAACATTTGATAGACAATGAACACCGATATCTGCTAGTTGCGTTCATGGTCTGTCAAACTTTTCGTAAATTATCAGTGTGCTGATATCTCATTTATTATAGAGATCAATGATCTCTATTTTCACAGTCCAAGTTCTGGTGACTGCAGCTTTATCAGAACATATAATGGGTTGCACTTTTTGCATGCAACTTAATATATTCAGGTGCCTGCAAAATGTGGTGATTCGTATCCTCATAGCCAGAGTACATGTTAAATTTAAAAAAAAAAATAAAGAAGGAGTTCCAGGTCATTATGCCAAAAGTAGGTACTTTCAATTAGTTGCAAAATTAACTTGGAACAAACTTGAAAACAGACAGCAAAATCTTTCCATGTAGTGCACAGATTGCTAAACTATTTGTTTGTTCTGTGGGAAGAAAAAGCTCTTAATTTTTCTCCCATACACATTTTGCCGTGTACCGCTATTCAGTTATTCCCAAAGGCGCAAGCCCATACAAGAATTTACTTGCAGGAACAGAGTATCTTTAAGACCTCCAAGGACTAAGTGATATATTCCTGTTCTTAGATTATACAAAACAAGTTATAATTATCAGTAGGTCAATATACATCGGTAAATTGGCAGTTTTTGATATAGATCTTCAGATCTTTAAAGTAATTAGCACATCAGTAATCTGGTATGTTCACATATGTTTTTACCTGCGGAGTACTCACTGCAGTAAATTAAATGGCTGGAGGTGTTTTTTGACATTACTAACCTCCTGCCCAGTTTGTCAGTATCTCTAATCATCTGTGCTGTAAGGTTTAGATGCTTGGATTGGCTTTATATTGGCCTAGCGCCAATGATTTTAGACTTGCCTATACATTGACATACAGAAGTTGGCTGATTCTAAAATGATCCATGTTGCTGTTAACATTCTAAGGCTCTGATTGGCTGATTGTTCTAGCCTCTATATGCATCATCTGCAAAGAAAGAATACAATAGCCAAACACACCTAAAATTAAAGCTGTCACTTTAGTAAACAATTCCTATTAACTGCAAACTGTAGCTGTTATGATATACTTATTAATTTGTTCAAAGTGAAAATAAATCTCACTTTGGTTTGCTTGAAATCTAGCTCCATACAACGAAACTTAATTCAGTTCATCTATACAAAACAAATCACCCTAAACCGAGGACTTGTATTGCTGCTAGAATAACTAACTTGTGGATCTTAAAAATTGCGTTACTTTTATTTCTTATGGAAAAAAACACAGGGATTACTTTCTTTTTTTACAGTTCTTAAACTACATTGAATATTTCAGCCGCATTGTACAAATAAAGCATGCTGTATCCTCATATATGTACAGTTTTTCTCTTCATTACATTTTGTGTTAAATTAATAAATTTAATTTGTGAAATATGAAATTGTGCTTAATTTTATTTTTTACATATACCTATTGTAATTATTATTGTATTAACTTTGTTATTTTTGAAGATTCTGTAAAAAGATAGAAAATTGAAATCTTTGGAAAAAGAGTAAATCATTTTAAATAAAACTAGAAGAATACAATTAAGAATTCATACCTTTTTATTTATTACATGCTTCAGCAAATGCCACGTCATATGGATTAGGATTGACTTGATAACATTTAATATTGTATTTTTGTCATTTTTTATTTAATTGCAATGAAGTTCCTAAAATGTTCCACTTTGGGGACTGACAGGAGAGATGATGTAATGAGGAGTATATCGCATTGTGTTCAGAATTTATACACTGCAGTATGTGTTGGCTATGGTTATCGAACCTTTAGTGACAGTACATTTTGACTCCGTCACTGAGATATTACACTGTATTACATTACAGGTGCTAAATTGCTTTTTTTCCCCCTCTGTTCTGCACTATGTACTAAGCAGTAAAACAAATGGAATCATCTCTCCTTGTACAATAGATAGCACATAATATAGCAAACTCTATATTTTCGTTCCAGGAAAGTATTGAAGTTTGAAGGAGTCTAGCCAGGTGAGGACATAGCACAGTCAGTAGCCTGACTCAGAATCCCACTCGAATGTGCTACATTACATGATCTTTCTGAGGTCAACAGGGCTACGCTTAAAATAGACTGCAAAAGGCATTAGGACAGTGTTGGCTAACCTGTGACACTACAGGTGTTGTGAAACTACAAGTTCCAGCATACCCTTCCAGCAATAAGCTGCTATATATTGGCAAGGCTTGCTGGGTCTTGTAGTTTCACAACACCGGGAGTGTCACAGGTTAGCCAACACTGCATTAGGCAATAGAGAAATGCAAAGGCAATGCAGAACCTGGTCACAGGTTCTGTTTGAGCCACATGACTTTGTTTGGGACCATAGTAATTATGCTTCTTGCGATTGGCTGCTTCCAGTGATGCACATAATACATTTTGAAGGATTTATCCAAATACCATATTGTACAAAATATTCTTCCAAATATCAAACAGAATCCAATGCATAATTTGCATATTAATAGAAAGCAGGAGGCACATGAACAATAACATGTAAATTGTAATTTTAGGTATTGGAAATTGCACAATACAATGGCATGAAATCAGGGTTAAGGTTAGTCTGGTCAAAACCCAAAGATCAAGCCAAACTCAAATATGACTAAAAACCCATAGGAAATGACCAATCATGGCCATCATCATCATCTTCCTCATCCTTTATTTATATAGCGTCACTGATTCCACAGCGCTGTGCAGAGAACTCATTCATTTCAGTCCCTGCCCCATTGGAGCTTACAGTCTAAATTCCCTAACACACAGAGAGAGAGAGAGAGAAAGGGAGACTAGGGTCAATTTTAATAGCAGCCAATTAAACTACTAGTATGTTTTTTGGAGTGTGGGAGGAAACTGGAGCACCCGGAGGAAACACAGGGAGAACATACAAACTCCACACAGATAAGGTCATGGTCGGGAATTGAACTCATGACCCAAGTGCTGTGAGGCAGAAGTGCTAACCACTTAGCCACCATGCTGCCCGACTAAAAACCCATAGGAAATGGCCAATCATGGCCATTAGTTACAACCACCAGGCTGCACATCAACCCTAAGGGATGGCTAAAGAAACGACTGTAACGAGGACCGAGATGCCTCTCGGCACCCTTTATACCACCAGCCCCTGAAAAAACCTCAGTGTGGAAGTAGTCTATAACCTTGTAAGGAAGATCACACTACAATTAGTTTGGATGACTTACTATTAACTTGAACTGTAGTCCCCCCTTCCTCTTCTCTTTTGTTAGTACAGTCCATGTGAACTTTTCTTCAATCTCACAAAGAAACATGAATTAACACAAGACTCCAAATGCAGCCTTTCATAAGTGTCATTACAATAATCTTTTCACTCTAATTTTCAGTAATTTAGTGTACAGTATACATATTTTCACATATATCACAGCAACCAGGAAGTATTGGAAAATAGGCATGTCAACAAAGGTGAATTTGGGGCCCTGGGCCAGTAATTTCATGGAGCCCTTTCCATAGCCCCTGAAATGGGCAAACCAGGCTTGTGACTCCTCCCACTACACAGGCTGGTCAGAGACCCCCAGGCAGACCCCGGTTATGGGACTTTGTATCTGCTCCCCTACCTCTCTGCGCCATTGCCACTAGGATGTGTGAGCAAAGCCACATTACACATTACTTTGGCAGACACTATTTTCAGGGTTTCCGCCGTCCTATGCTACTTTTGCGCTCTTAGGGGCGTACTCAATTGTTCCTCCGGCCGCCGGAAAAACTGGCGCTCTAAAACTATTATCGTTTATACAGTAATTACTCGCTGAATTTCATCTCGCAGCTCCCTGAGCTGCGGGATGAAATTCAGCGAGTAAACTACCGTATTAACGGTAATAGTTTTAGAGCGCTAGTTTTTCCGGCGGCCGGAGGAACAATTGAGTACGCCCCTAAGAGCGCAAAAGTAGCATAGGACGGCGCAATATTACCGCATAAACGGTAATAGTTTAAATGCGCTCGTTTTTCCAGCGGCCGGAGGAACAATTGAATACCCCCCTTAATCTCCCCAGAGCTCACCAAACCCAACCTCCGCAAGCCACATATTTAAAAAAAAAAATATGTATCCTACCAGTAATTAACAGTAATGGTGGATTTTAAGCAAACAGACATTAGCACACTTGTTCTACCAACTCCAGTAGAAATATATGTAACTATAATATATGTACCTCTTACTTGTGTCCATTGAAAATGAAAAGTTAAAAAAAAAATGAAAGGAAACATTAAATTACAGAGGGCTAATAGGAACTTAACAAAACATTTGCCTGTTTTGAAAACTACTGATAGATGTATTTGCCTCGCCAAAAAAAGAATTTAACATTAAAACAAGAGCAGTAAATTGACTTCATTCAGAAAATTGAATGCAAGCAGAAATCAAGATACACAGCGTGAAAAAGTTGGTTTTCTTGATATACTGTATATCCACAACCTGTGTCTAAGGTGACTAGATCGGCCATGTAAAATACGATGCAGCATAGCTAGGCAAATATTCATTTGGATCCCTGCTACTATACTGTAGTTTGACTTACAAGCATGAGAACTAAATTGAGTGCAGCCATGGAGCCTGTGTATTCCATGTGTGTGTACAGCGTGTGGTTGACCTGACTGCCTGACTGCCACATGGATCTTGATGGACATTACCTTCAACCATCTTACATAAAATATGTTTACTTCTGTTTCATTTGCTGAATGTGTATCACTGTGCCGTAGTATATGTTTGTGCTGTGAATAAAGTTTGTCAATTTAGTATAATGACATAACTACTAGATGCCAGTGCTTTATAGTTACAATACTGCATTTTGTAGATTCTGGGTCCCTGTAACACGGGCCTTAGACAACTCCACTTGGCAACTCTACTTGGATAATAATAGGCACGGAAATTGAAATGAGACATCCCCCATCAGTTTTGGGAGACATGTATGCATAATTTCGTTATAGTATGTCAAAACAATGCAGTGGTTATACCCAGCCAAAGGACTATATAGAGTCCAATTTCAGCTGGTTTCCCCTCAGTTGTACCAGAGTGGAGAGCTGGTGTAACTGTGCCCCTTATTAGGGACTAGGACACAGAGGGATGTGGTATGAAGCTTAGCTCACTCCAAGATTGATGAAAAATAAACCATCTTTATTTTAATCTCCAGGAGGGTCAAGGCAACTTCAACAAAAATGCCACTCAATAGTAAAGGGCACATTAACATTTAAAGAGAAACAGATAGACAATAACTAACTAATATCCCATGGCTTTAGCCTCACTCACAAAGGGTATAGAATGATAGTACAATTGTCTAATGCTCCAAAAATATCCACAAACTCACTGACTAAGAGTCAGAGTCAATGTACTTTGCAAAGCGTTGTACATTGTCTATGGCCGCATACTTACAGTACCCCGTTAACAGCACCGATAACACAGTCGCGCTCGCCAGTGACATCATGACCTGCTGCCGCCGTCTTCAGTCGTCACGATGCCTCCAAGTCGTTGCTCACAGCAGTCGGGAAGGAGCCTGGTCGGGAAGCAGGAGTTCGTTTTCACCACGTCGGGGTAAGTCTGGTCGGGGTAGTCAGCATCGACATGCTGACTACCACCACCTTACGCAATAACAACAGCATACTGGACGATGCAAAACTGTTCTATAACACATACTGACTCAATTCTGTTAAAGGGTAAGACAATCAGGACTGAGACTTCTCATGTGTATAGTCTTTATAAAGCCCTCACTCTTACAAATTTGGATTTGCGTTTCTCTGTTGGCGCTTCAAGGAGTCTTCTTTTGTTTCCCTTTTCAGCAATTGCAGCTTTGTCCCTTACTGTCCTACCTTCCTCAACCCATTGACTTCAGCCTTGTCCTTCATAGTTCTACCTTCTCTAACCCATCAACTTCAGCTTTGTCCATCACAACCCGTCCTTTCATTACTAAGCGGCTTGGCCATAAGTGGCGTGTCTCGGATAGCTATTCCACCCAAATTGTTCTCTCCTGGGAACAACCAGCACAGTGACACATATACTGCACTGTCCCTCTAACTGTCAGTCATACATTGCACAGAGAGCCCTCTATTGCCAGACACTCATTGCACAATATACTGCAACCCCCCTCCCATTGAGAGCCATATATTTCAGAAAGATAACCCCCATTGACAACCATACAGACACTCATTTGCTGACCATTTTCTCACCTATCTCAGCCACATAATAAAGAGATATTTGCATTGTGTAGATACCCTCTGCACTCTATTTTTAGTAGAGCTGCTCAGGCTCAGTTCCCCAAGAACCCAACACACCCGAACTTAGCAGATCTGAGTACTGAGCCGGCACGGCATTGAAAATGAGGAAAAACGTCATTGTTATAGAATCTAAACTTCCCGAGATCTGATGACATAAGTACCACCCTCCACGGCAATCCAGCACTATTTCACAGAGGGACACAGAAGGGGTAGTTCTTGGCAGTCTCTAGTGCAGTTGGGCAGCGTCATAGGTAGAATAGAAAGAGGAGGGGTAGCATTGTTCAAAGTCTCCAGTGGCATTCAGGAGAGCTCCATTGCTCCATTGCTAATTGTCATTGCTGAAATAGAAATAATAGGGCTGGCAGGCTTGTTCTAAATCTGCAGTCACATTGTACTGTGTTATATAGCTAACACACAAAGGGGAGAGCTCCATTGCTCTATTGCTCATTTTCATTGCTGAAATAGAAATAATAGGGCTGGCAGTCTTGGTCTAAATCTGTAGTTACATTTTACATTTTGAAAAAATGCAAAATTATGTGATTTTAGCAAAAGAAAATTGGGATTTTAGAAAAAAAATAGAGATCCAAAACCAAAACCAAAACACGCAGGGGCGGTTTTGCCAAAACCAAAACACGAAGTCAATCCAGATCCAAAACCAAAACCAGAGCACGGGGGTAGGTGAACATCCTAATTTTTAGCCATATAATGCAGGGAACCACTTGCCTGTCTTTCCTTTCCCCATGCTATTTACTAAAATCTGTGTGCTGTGCCTTCACACTGTCAGCATCTCCATGTCACGTACAGACTTTCAGGAGGTTCAGGGTCCATCAGCACTATGAGCACTTTTTCTGAATGCATAGAAGCACTGATGGAGCTGAATTACCCCAGAACCTCCTGGCAGCATGCTGGTCACATAGAAGTGACAGGTTCAGGAGCCCTGGATGAGACTGGCACTGTGGAACAGCAGGGCTGACAGAAAGGGCTCTCAACACCTCTGCTGTCATATAGAGACCACTGAGCTGGTCCACCATTGTAACGGCTGGAGATGAGTTGTCCTACTGGGCACAGGTAATATATTGCTTGATCCATCGGGCATGATGATAAGATAACAAACATGTTCATGACTGTTAATGACTTTTTGTTACTGCAAAAATGATTTCCTATCCTTCCGTAAAAGTATATAAAACACTTAGACATAAAATTAGGCAGTTTCCTAACATTTTACTGCTAGAGCTCGTATAATACATTTTTAGCACATAATGTTTGTGATACCGTATTTGCCGGCGTATAAGACGACTGGGCGTATAAGACGACCCCCATCATTTCCACTCAAAATATAGAGTTTGTTATATACTCGCCGTATAAGACTACCCCCTCTTCCGCATACCTTCCACACACCAAATAAAACGTAAAAGAACATCAGATTTGATTTCAACATGTTAATTTATATTTGAATGCCTATGACATGCAGGAAAACTGTCACAAGGCTGTATGTTATCAAACATGTACAGTAAACATAAAACAGGCAAAGTTTACAACTTTAAGTTTAAAACTTGCATCATATTTCTTTCTTTTTGCTGGTGCCATGATAGGGTTGATAGGGGTTTGACTGCTGGACATTTTATATGCTGTATTGTACTGTACAATGGTGCAGTACTGTGGTTGGCTGTTGGCTGTATACAAAGCCTGATTGGATTGGTCCCTGCTCCCTGTCTGCCCTCCCTGTCAGCAGAACGGGCCGGTCACGCCAAAAAGGCTGGCACCCCTGTATCGCTGCTGATGCTCGCCGCAGCCGCGCTGAAGACCCGCCGCCCGGATACCGCGCGATACTGGACCCGGTGTATAAGACGACCCCCCACTTGGAGGCATGTTTTTCAGGGCAAAAAAGTAGTCTTATATGCCAGCAAATAGGGTAAATACATGGGCAGTCTGTTCTAGGAAAAAACAGTATAGCATATGAAGTTCAGTAAATTAAATTTAGTATTGTATGAATTTGGGACTATTAAATTAACTTATATATTGTTCAGAAGCTGCATGGAAACTACTTCTTAACTTTTGTTCCTTAAATACCCTTTCAAAGTGTTAGGTGGTTACTAAGCAGAAAATATTTGGTGTTTTCCTAACTTTTCTCTGCCCTTGTTTCCCAATCAAGTAACCAGATAACCCCTGGGGAGGACCAACACTGATATAAACATGTTCTGTATTTGTATTTCTCAGTTTAATATTTACAGGAAAATATCACAGGCTGTATACAGTGCAGGCACGGATCTTCTGATCAGCACGACTGTAAATATTATTCTGACTGACCGTAGAGAAAGTCCAGGCTTACAGTAATTAGACAGAAAGTGCTTAATAAAGGCAACATAACGGAAACATTTTTGGGAGGAAATACATAAAACTGTATTATAGAAATAGAAATAGGACCTTGCTTCACATGATATAAATGGTGCTCATAGTTTAAAAGTGTTCATGCCACCATGAATTAAGGGCTTGTTCACACCTATGTAATGGAAAATATGTAAGATGCATGAAAACTAGCATGCACCTCAGATGCGATTTTGGTGATGCCTTTTGAACGCATTTTCCAAGCACTTTGGATGCATTGCTCCTTTACCAATACAATCTGGTACTGGTAGCGAGTATTAACGCATGATAAATATGTTAATACCTGCACAATGTTAACATTTTAGAATACAATGATTTAAATGTGCCATAAGAAACTGACTGCAGCCGGCTGTAATCTCTACCTCCCTTCCGGTGGTAGTCTCTTCACCAATGCTGTTGGCAGACAATCACGACCACTTTTTCATGATGGATGCTTGTAATTGGCTGTCAATGAAGGGGAGTCCTGGCCTTGATCATCTTTAATGTGCTTTTCAGCCGTATGGTAGAAGCATAGCGTATACTGTAGGTGTAAATGAGTTCTTGTAATTATGGATTAAATTCATTGTATGTAAAGAAAATAATAGATTTTCTTTCTTAATCTTATGTGATGACCCGGAGCTATTTAGATGCCTTGTGGTAACATGCCAGTTTATGCGTTATTTCTAATAATTTTCGTCATGGTAGGTGAACCTTTCTTGTAACCTGGCTCCTACCACAAAACCCTCATCCAGGCATGCACACATATGGAGATAGAAACATAGAATCAGCAATAGTGAGTTAAACAAATTCTGCTTGCTAAATGTACTTATTGTTACGTGATATGTACATGTGATCTGCTGTATAGATATTGCATCCAATACATATACTTGGACTAATCTGCTGTCAATGGATATTATCAAATGTACTTGGAAGATAAACTTGACTGAAGGTGGAGTTGCGCTTTAACAAAAATGAAGTTGCTGACGTACTCACCGTGTATAACTGCACATTGTTCTCTTCCACCTACAAACTCTTGTGTTGCCTGGTCTGTCACCAGTACGAGCCTCATTGCATTTGAATGGGTAGTGTATGACACAACAACTGTGTACCTCCTTCTACGTCAATGTAAAGAGCATAATGGAGTTAACTGTAGTAATTGATGGAGAAGGCAATAGTAGGAATAACTCTTCTTACGGGTATTAGGGACTAGAACAACCCTGATTAAAGCAAACGAGCAGAGCCATAATTAAACATTTATTGAATAGAGTTTCTAAAAAAAATCCCATGACAGAAAACTATCTTTATGCCCTCCTACATGCTTCTATGTAACAACATTGGTTTTTTTCTGTCAATGTAGACATACAAAAACATAATGAAAACAATGTAAACATACTACTTGGTCTGTTTAATCTAAAGAATTTCAACATGAACTTTTACATCAACCACATATAAACATACACCTAACAATGATTAAAAGTACATTTTCATTAATTTACCTGTTACTCTTTCGCTATACATTTTTTTCCAGTCTTCAATTCTTCAAGAGTGTAATTCTTCATTTTTTCCAGTCTTCAATTCTTCACAAATTGACGGCTGACTTCTGACGGTAGAAGAGGAATGGTTTGTAATTTAGGGAACCTTTGGCCCTGCTGACTGAGAGCAGGTTGTTTGTGAAAAGGAAATCCTTCACTATGCTGGCTGGCCATACACATCATCATCATCAACATTTATTTATATAGGGCCAGCAAAATCCGTAGCGCTTTATAATTGGGAACAAACATTGATAAGACAATACTGGGTAATACATATAGAGAGGTAAGAGAACCCTGCTTGCAAGCTTACAATCTATAGGACAATGGGAGTTAGAAACACAAGGGCATGTGCTACATCATATTGCACAATGGACCAGATAGAATGCAAAGGTAAAAGTATTGAGTGGGCTGTGTGTGTGGCAATGTTGGTCAGAGAGTTGTTGTCTTGCGATAGCTGTGTAGAGGATGGTAATAGGGTAATCTAGGGAAATTAAGATGGTGGTTGAGGAATATCATAACCTTGTCTGAAGAGGTGGGTTTTCAGTGAACGCTTGAATTCATTTGTCAGGTGATGCCATCAATGCCATTTATTCAATTACTATTACTATGTACATACTTGGTGTTCAACTCACCTTCTATCATAAATTTATCAAGTGGTGTTAGACAACGTCACTTCATGTCAACACAAGCAGTTGTATTAAAGAGGATGCATCACTTACACACAATAGGACAGGCAAAGTATAAACTAACATATGTTACAGTTTTACAGTATCCTAAGACCTAAGGAAAAAAAAAATTTCAACACTTTATAAAATAGAAGAAATATTTGCTTTATTCAATCATGGTCCATCATAGACCAAATGGAGAATACAATCATCTCTTCTACTCTTTTCTCTATTGATGTGTTGTTGTCGGAAAAAAGCAAACACCTGAAAATCTCCACAATAAAGACCCATCTATAGTCTTAGTCTGGCCAACACTAAATGACTACAGTCGGGAGTAACCGCTACTTCCCTTCTCTGGCAGACAATCACAACAACTTTTCAATGAGGGATTCTTCTAATTGCCTGTCGATGAAGGGGAGTTCTGGCTTTGATCATTTAGAGTTGCTCAGTCATAGTGTGCAGGTAAGTCATTTTATTATAGGGATTTTTTTGTGTTTTTTTCTTTTACAGTTAAACTTTATTTTAAAATTGTGGGCCTGAATCATCAAGGAACATAACTGCCAATACGTGACGTATTTTGTGTAAAATCTCACTGTGCATGCCCAGGAACAACTCATACGTCAGAGAACGCAACCTACAGCCTATGACTTCATGGGTGGAATTGGGCGCATGCATGTAGTCAATATGCAGTAAGGGCGTGCCAAGCTCGAGTACACGCAGCAGCGTCCTGTGCAGTAAGGACGTGCCAAGCTCGAGTACACGCAGGAGTGTCCTGTGCAGTAAGGACGTGCCAAGCTCGAGTACACGCAGCAGCGTCCTGTGCAGTAAGGACGTGCCAAGCTCGAGTACATGCAGGAGTGTCCTGTGCAGTAAGGGCGTGCCAAGCTCGAGTACACGCAGCAGCATCCTGTGCAGTAAGGGCGCGCCAAGCTCGAGTACACGCAGCAGCGTCCTGTGCAGTAAGGGCGTGCCAAGCTCGAGTACACGCAGCAGCATCCTGTGCAGTAAGGGCGTGCCAAGCTCCTGGGGGCATCCAAGTACCTCCGAACAAGTTCTGTCCTACGGGAAAGGCGGCTGCTATAGGTGAAGACCTCTATTAGTCTGGTTCTAAAACTTTATCAAGTAGCCGTTAGCCTAACATTAGATGTGACATTTAGTCCTTCTACAGTGCCCCTCTTAACAATGTTTTCACCTCTCTGCACACCGAGGAGCATTGTTACTGGAAAGTAAGCATGTATCTCTATGTGTACTGGGGACACCATCAAGGCACATGGGAGCAAAACCAAGGTGTATGCGGTACATTTAGTGTATTATCTCCAATATATTTCCAGCTCCCTCTGATATCTGTGCATCCATACAGTACCATCCCATACATATTTGTCAAGATAGTCATTATATTTATAATGATCCAGTATAGTAATAGCAATATTTAACTTTTATTGGGGCCAATCACAAATCCTGATCCAGTAGGCCCTTGGAGTTGGTGGCCCATAGCCGACACCTTCTCTTAGCCCTGTCTTTACTTTGCTTTTGAGACCACTAATAATACCCTAATAACTTTATAAACTAACAAGTTTTTATCTTTTATTCCTAAATTATATACTTTGATTCTGACAGCTTTTGTGGTTTATATTGCACTGTGATCTTTTTGCTGTGGCTAGGTACAGGTTAAAACATTAACTTCTCCAAATGAAAACACTTACACAGCACAGCACAGCACTCCATGTATTAGTGCCCTTATTTTCTTTATTAAAAAATGTGTCATTCCGTATTTCAAAAGCTCTTTGAGAGCACCCCAAGCTTGTCGTTTATTATGAAGGACTAAATTATTACTAAAGCTTAAAGCTGATGGCATATTGGTTTGGTTTACATTGTCCGGTATATCCCCATCTAACATTTTCTACTTGCATTAATATAACATTGTTCATTGTAAATTGCTTGCAAAGGTTGTCATTGGTCATCTAGACCACAGAACCCAAATATACCCTCACTGCTATGGTAAGTCCCTCTAGTTACTCACCTGGAACTAATATATGTTTTGCAGTAGAATCTGTAGCCTGTACTGATTTCAGCATAGCATCCTGGAATATAATCTTTTATTTATTATATTAAATGTTATTATTTGACATTGTACACTATATATCTTCTAAAATGAATATTATTAAATCAATTTAATCTCGTGTAGCTTAGAAATAAATGAGAAGAAGGAAATGCTTTCTTATGAATTTTAGACATTGATATTTCATACACATTTAATTACCATGCACATTAAAATTCAATATTCATCAAATTACATAGTCTATATACTGCACGGAGTTGTGTATTTTTTTTCTGAAGCATTTAAATTTGAAACACATGAGTGACCACCTGTATATATTAAAAAAATGATAAATGTGTACAATGTATAAGGTATACAACTATAAAAATACAACTTTTCAATACTGCTGTAGGTTACCCAATGACACGTTAATTAATTTGAATAATATTAGATGAAAAAAAACAAACTGCTTTTAACGAGCATATGTTTGCAATATGTACTCAGAAGTCAATATAATGCATCTAGTTTGAATATAAAGTAAGCATAGAATGTATACAAGTTTAGAGCATAGTATAGAATATGTGTGCTCTATTGAAGTAAATATAAATATATATATATATATATATATATATATATATATATATATATATATATATATATATGTGGATATATATTTATATATATTTATATGCAGAGCCGTAGCTTAAAATTCTAGCACCCGCGGCGAGAAAGACAAATGCCACCCCCCTAGCCCTCAATTTTAACCAAATTCACGTAAAATATTCCTAAATTGCGCCAACCTTCAGCGTTGCGCCCTGGGCGGTAGCCCCTGTCGCACAGCCCTAGTTATGGCCCTGTTTATATGTATACATAGATATATTTATATACACACACACACACACACACACACACACACACACATATGGGTGCCGATGGGGGGAGGGCAGGTAAAAATTACTGGGGTCCCGGGCTTGCCTGTTTAGTGGGAGAAGCCACCAAACTGTTGTGGCCACGCCTCTTTCTACAGATTCTTGTGTGCTTTATAAATAAATAATGATGATTTTATTTATGCTATATTTGCCGAATTCCTTCTTCTCGCTATTATACCATTTAGTCTGATATCCCTGCCTCAAAAACCCAGTTTATTTACCGAGGGAGCCCCGACGATCGGGCTCGTGGCTGAGTGTGTACGGGTCCCCTGCATCTAACCAGGTCGGATGACCCGGGAATAAGACCCGGGTCCTTTGCAGGGTTATTCCCGGGTCCAGTCCGACCCGGGTAGATGCCAGTCTGAACGGTGAGGTTCCACTGAACACAATTGAAAGTTAAAAAAATAAAAAACTTAACATCACAAGAGGAGCCAATCAAAGTCTGCCAGGGAGACCCGGGCAGACCCCGTGTTCAGTTGTTCAGTGTGAACCCGGTCAACTTGGGAATTTGTCAGGATGGGAGGCTCAGTCACCCAGCAATATCCTGGGGTCATATACCTGGGATTTTGCTGGGGGCTGCAATGTGAACGTAGCATTAGTCAATAATTTGATGTTAATTTATTGTTCCTAAAGCTTACAAACTCTATTCATTTATATTTAAACATTGATAGACAGTATCTGATAGACACATTACTGATATTTCAATGCTTAGAACTTAGAAAGAAATATGGTGAAGATGTATAATTGTAGACGATGTAGTATATACTCTTTGCAATGCACTCAGTTCAGAGAGAGACAGCAAGCGGCCGCGATGACCCTGTCCCACATTCTTAAACAATAAGTCTTTCACAAATTGTAATAATAACAACTATAATCCATATTTAAGAACCAGGCAATTTAATAAAGCACACAAACCGTCTTTGTAAGTGTTATTGCAGAATTAATTTTAAAAAGTCAAACAACATTCACATATGATATACTTCTGTTTTGATTTCTTGAAGTCAGGCTGTTTGCCTTTGCCATTATTAAATTAAACAAACTACAGTTATACATTTAGTCCCCAAGCCATTAATGTCTCCAAGTGTAAATAATAGGTTAGACTGCTAGAAGGCACTACCCTACATACTCATTTTAACAAAGTTAACGCAAAATATCAACAAAAAGTTCAGCATAAATGTAACACGCAAATAATATTTATAATACATGCTTAATTTTTGGGCAGTAAAAATATAAAACAAAAAGATATCCAAAGAGTAGCAGAGGTTTATTTATCTGTAAATAATATATAGTCTAGCCAGCTTTTTTTTTTATTATTAGAGCAGTCACTAAGTTGAAAATAGGAACAATTTTATTTGACGTTTGACCTCAAATTGAAAAATATTATTTATTTCTCTGTTTATTCGAAACCTTGCGATTAATGGTGACATTACACAGGCAGCATCTAATTACTCCAGATTTCAGTAATTCAAGGCATCACGTGGCACAGTGGGTAGCATTGCCAACTCTTTGGTCATGAATTCAGCACTGACAAGGGCCCTATCTGTGTGGAGGTTGTATGTTCTCCTTGCGTTTGCGCGGGTTTCCTCCAGGTACTCTCGTTTCCTCCCACAGTACAAAAACAGGTTAATTTGTTTCAGACGAAATTGACCCAAATATGTGTGTGTTAGGGAATATAGATTTTAAGATCCAATGGGGAAGGGACTGTTGGGACTGACTGTTGACAACACTATGCAATATGATTAGCATTATATAAACAACTGATATTAATAAAATAAACAGTAATTCATTTGTTTGAGTAATACATAGAAGATGACACACAAAGCTGCTCGAGCACACTTTAAAACACAGCAGTGTTTTGGACATGTGTCCAAAATGCTCAATAAAAACAATCTCCAAATGACACATTATATTTGAGCAGACCCTGGCACAGTTTTTGTTTAGTTCTCTACCCCTGTTCCTTCTTACCACTTCACTGTAGATAGTTTTAACTTGCTCCCCTGCCTGACCCAGTGTCTTGGGTGTGCATCAAGTTTGATTTAATCTTTGTAATCTTTTTAGAAAAAATTGGATTGATGATGACAAATAACAATGATGATCGACAAAGTTGGGTGTTCACATCAAGGGTCAGCATCATATCTCAACGAAAAAGTAGGTTGACTTTGACATGTGCACTGATGACTGACAAAGATAGAGGTTAGAATCAAGCACTATAATTGTGACTTTCAACATTTGATGATGTTCTAAAATGGGCCGTGCCAGGTAGTTGGGCCATCCCCAATTGTTTTGCCTCCTCTTCAGCGACCCAATGAATAGTGAAAACAGAAGCCAGCCTTTACTAAACTATACGTTTGATTTAATTTCATCAGTAAGGGAGTGAAAGTGCTGACAGAATGACTTATACTATAAATCTCAAAAGGAATTTAAACCTGTGTGTACATTAGTACTTTATGAAAATGTAGTAAGTACAGAAATGATACATGAATATATGGTTATCCCAATGTAGAGTTCACCATGGATGACTTGAATGCTGCGTGTGGCCTTGTAGGGGTTCATTTTGAATGATACCAGACATTTCTTCTGAAACAAATCAGATTATCTTGGAAAAGCTATAGGTATACTGTAGCCTGCCACTAACCAGAACACAACATACCCACTGCTAGGCACCAGAGCAAAACCAACCACAAAGTGCAAGCAGGCCCAGGAGGGGACAGTGTAAATGTGGGCCAAGGGCACTACTGGTAGATTAAGGGAAGCGGGAGTTGTTAGAGACAAAGGCATCAGAGCTGGGCTGTTTAGATATGGTACATCTGTAGAGGACATAGTCACACTACAGGATTTTCGTCCAATAATCGGCACAACCAGCCGACATACGATCGCTCTTTCGAAAGTCGGGTCAGTGGGTGTAATGACACGATGGTCTAAAGTCTGCCCAAATGGACGATTGTCGCCTCATTTGGTTGGTCATACCGTTCAATTTTTTCTGATCAATCACCTAATGATCATGTAGTGTGTATGCACTCATGCTGACGATCTCCATAGAGTGTACAGAGTCGGGCTCTTTTCAGCCGATGTTAGCAATGAATTTCAGAGTGAATAAATGTAGAGAGTGCTGTAGAAGGAATAATTCATTTGTTCGATCTGAGACAGAATATTTAGTTTCAGAGTCACAGAAGCTAACGAAATTCGTAAGGACATGTGGATAACTATAACAAGGAGGTTTTAATCAGTGTGACAATGTGACAGTAGTGAATGAATAAATATTGTGCTGTCATTCTCCGGACTAGAGGACCAGACAAAGGACCAGATGAATAGCACAGATCTGAAGGTAAATCGTGTCAGTGTGTATGCATGAATCGTCAGACTGATGGGACCTTCAGTCGTAGGTATAATCGTTTGAGATAGCACGTCGGTCGGAACAATTCTTCAGTGTGTACCCAGCTTAAGGATGGATGTGAATGCAGGTAAGGAGATTCACAGAAGAACTTAACTATCGTATTAAGGAAACACATACAATGTTATGCAACATCCCATTTTCATCAGATAGCTAACATATCTACACAACTATGTTTAAAGTTATATATAGTATTATACATTTTTTTGATCAATTCCTTTGAAATCTACTTTTCCTAATGTATAATATTATGAATTGTCAGAGGTAACAGTGCCAATAGCTTACCTATGTTTCCTCTGCATTAGAATGGCGGATGTTGCAGAGTTCTTTTAATATTCCTGCAATATGTCTCATCATGATTTATGATGTGCAGTTTACTGTTCTTGTCATATCATGAATTTATAGACTGCTGCGTATTGTTTTAATTTAAAAAACCTATGTTATGGGAGCGCTACACTTCCCTTATAGTGTCCAGTGTTGACTACAAAGTATTTTCAGAAGCCGTGTGTCTGAGACTGTGCTCTACACCCTGATTACCTCCCCACGGCAGCTCCTCTTCACAAGCTGATTCACTAATAAAGAAGAACAGCAATTTCTGTAGACCCATATAATAGAACAAAATGCTGGGCTACCTCTATCCAGAATATATTAGGTATTACTTCTTTCATAACCCCTCCTTTTAACATGCATGTGAGAACAGGAAATGGCACACATCTACTTTCATGGTGAAAATAGTAAGATATATAGGACAGCTAAAAATGTAACTCTTTCTTGTGACACAATATTACCTGTGTTCTGAATTTCAATTCTTGAACCACTGTTATGTTAAATTGTTTTAAATTATATTGGCAATATACCATAATTGGCTGTTACAAAATTATTACCATCAATATATATCGTATATCAATTGTTGTTGACCATGGACATAAGCACCTATATTGAGCTCAGGTTTGGTGTATAAGAGCTGGCCAGGTTCACAGCAATAGAGGAAGCAATAGACATGCTTGCCAGACAAAGGGAGATAGATTCTGGCTAAATATGTAGCTACAGTGATTTAGACAACCTGAAGCACCAATGTCACGGCGTGTGTGTTTAATACATATGGGGCCTGATTAATTAAGGAGCTTTTCTACAGATAGTAATACAACTCTCGGCAAATAGGCTCTACATACATACACTGTAGTCAACAAGGAATGGATGACAAGAAACGTTCCTTGTTGACTATGGCTGTATTGTGATTCAGCTCTGCTCTGCTACACAGGACCCTGCAGGATACATACCTGTCAGCTGGGTACACGCCACAGGAAAATTCTAATGATGCAATAATTTTAGCGATTTTACGTCCCGATCAGCATGCCGATTCATGTGCACACACTATACACGTTTTACACAATTACCTTCAGATCTGTGCTCTTCATCTGTCATAACCATTGGCTGCAACTCAAAGGATTCATTCAGGAAGGTAGTCCAGGCAAGGCAAAGTGACATGTTAGCTTTGCTACTCTATAATTGAGTCTGCTTACAGTGATGCTGCTCTACCTGCCAGACAGGTGCCGGCTACCTAGAAATGATATATGCAGGGGTCACAGAAGTTCTGGACTAGGAGGAGGGCCAAACTGCATTGCAAAATGGCGTCATCACAATCCTTGTCTCATCGCCCAATCCCTGCCATGATATTTCCATTCCCCGCTCCTTGCCGCCAGCTCATTGGTGCATTTCTTTCTACCACGGGGGTGGACGCGTCTGAACGCAGTGACAGGGAGCATTGGAAAGCTGAACCTCTGCGAGGACAGGACAGACAGTCGTGAGTGCAAACACACTTTCATCACATCATTCCATCGCTGAACGAGATTTTTCCTTCAGTTTAAAAATCTCGTTCAATGATATAACGGGCTTTGGAAGATAATTGTTCATCGTTGCGGGGTACACACTACTGTGATATTGGGGCAAGCGGTCGTTTATCGTTTAATTAGCCCGATTATTGGCTGAAAACACTGTAGTGTGTACCCAGCCTAACCCTTGTGCTGCCAGATTTTGTGACTACCAGCACTAGGCTGGCAGCACAAAGGATCATCTGATTGGGAAGGGGGCCAAGCTTGTTTTAAAAAAAAAATTGTTTATGAAAACATTGTATAGTGTAAACGTAAGAACTTAAACTAAACCCCTAGCTGCTGCAGGAGAAGTGCGCTGGAAGCCGATCTGGGCATCCCCGTACAGCAACGCCCTCACTGTACACTGTCTACGTGAATCCGCCCATTGCCCACCCTGTTCACCCCATTCACCGCGTTCTCGCCACTAAAACGTAGGCTGGAGTAAGAGCTTTTTTTCACTAAAAAAACAGTCGGCTCTGCGCATGTGCAGAACAATTTTGCTCAGGACACGCTCAAAAGAGCCACCTACACTTCTTAATGATTCAGGCCCATGCTGTCTTTGTACATGATAGGTGTTACTAGGGGTAGGGGTGGCATTTGGGAATAGAAAGAGACAGCTCTGATTATGCTCCAGGGTCTAATGCTATACAAATGCCAATGACATTGAATAGTTGTAGACGATCCCACAGCAAGGAACTTGGACTGTAAAAGTCAGACAGGATCTCTCTACTTGCAGGTTCAATACATTACACTGGTCAGCAGGTGTGGGTGCACCACAACAGGCACACAAATAAATAAATTATTAAAGAAATAAATTATTTGAATACTGGTCCATCTGTTTTCTTTCTGAAGGTTTTTCAGCTATGAGTCCTAACAATACCCTTAAGTACTTCATATGCTTTTTTCATTTTTTTATTGTATAAGTCTCTACCACCCCTGATGTGAAATCAATAATTTATTATTATTATTATTATTATTATTATTATTATTATTATTATTATTATTATTATCTATTTTTGTAAGGAGTCACAAAAGGTTTGCAGCGTCGTACGTCACATATACAGAAAGCAGTGATCCATTACACATTACATGATACATAAATAGCAAATTGCAAAGACCAGAAATACTGAATAAACAAATATACATATAAAACGTTAATGCAGATCAAATTATTTACAGGACAGTCAGTGAGAGTAGTGACCAGTGTGACGTAGGCCTGAGCTTACGTCACACTGGCAAAGGCAAATGCCAATGACATTGAATAGCTGTAGACGATCCCACAGCAAGGAACTTGGACTTGTACCTCTTGGCCTGCAAAGGCAGTGGCGGATCCGGGGGGGGCGATCGGGGCAATCGCCCCCCCTAGCAGACACTTGCTGCCGACGGCTGCACAGTATGTGCAGGTCCGTCCAGCCATGACAGGCAGGGACAGTGTGCAGCCCGGCTGCTCTGATAGGCTTGAATAAAGAAATGAGTCTTAAGGGCACACTTGAAGCCTTTGAGAGTAAAGGCTAATCTAATAGGGCATGGGGAATCTATCATGCTCTCTTTAAAGACATGCCTCTTTGTACCTGAGTCATTAAGGAGAGCAAAGCAAAAATAAGGAGTAACTTTGCACCTTGACAAAACCATGTTGCATTGGAGAAAGAGATAGATTTAAAATGTGGGGACAGATCTATAGTTGGGGTAGGGCATGTCCTAGATCAACTTTAAATTTCAGTGTAAAAATAAAGCTATCAAGTATTTGGCATATATTTACTGAACTGCGGGTTTGAAAAAGGGAAGTTGTTGTCTATAGCAACCAGGCAGATTCTAGGGGGTAAATGTATCAATGTCCGGATTCTTCAACTCCGGCGAGATCGGCGACTTCAGCGCTTAAATTTAAAGCGGCGCTGCCTTGTAAAGGGAAACTTCCCTTTACAAGGCAGCGCCGCTTTAAATTTAAGCGCTGAAGACGCAGATCTCGCCGGGGTTGAAGAATCCGGACATTGATACATTTACCCCTAGCTGTCATTTTGTAGAATGCATTACATAATTGAAAGTTATAATCTGATTCATTGCTACAGGCAACATCTCCACATTTTCAAACCCGCAGTTTAGTAAATATACCCCTTTGTGTGCTACATGAAAAAGCAGCCAGTATTTATCTTATGTGCAAAATAACAAACTAGTTTGCACCCCTTGCATTGTAACATGGTTTGTTCAGGAACAAATGTATCCCTTTATTTTGCCTTGCTATCCTTATTGAATCAGGCACTTTAATTATGAACCAATATTAGGGGAGGTCCAGTTAATGGTGAATGGGATGATAAAGTCACACAGCATCTTTCCATCACATACCTCCCTCGTTATGTTGCATCTCTGTCTCATCGTATGTTCCACTGGATTCCAAAGCTCACGCTCTGAATCCTGCCACCCGCTCAAGGACCTAGTCTGTGCTCTACTTCTTGCCTCTATTCCTTCCTCTATCATTGAACTGTCCCTTTGACATACCACCTGCCCTCCCTGTGCTGCTGTTATTAGCATTCAATGTTCTAACCAGGGGCGGGCTGGCCCGGGGGGCATCGGTCAGTTTATGCATTGTTAGGGCCGGCGGCCCAGTTCCCCCTTTCCACCCCCGGCTGCACTATAACCTAATTATTACCGACGGCCGCATCACATGACGGTAATAATGTCATGTGACGCGCCCGCCTCAGCGCACAGGCGGGCGCGTCACATGACATGCGATGCGGCCACGTCATTGATGACGCGGCCGCATCATGTGTCATGTGACGCGGCCACCTGTGCGCCCCCCGGGCTGCATCTTGCTAGCCTGGTTCTAACTAACTACAGATTGTTCTAGCACTACCCACTTTAAAACTGGTTAAACACATATGTACAGGAGATGAATAATGAACAAACTTCCTGAAAGTATTTGTTCTCGCAATTCTACTAAGAACACCGTTCTGTGAGTCTCACCAATGCCGTGGCATTTTAAAGTGTTTTGCCTTTTTGCTTGACCCTATGATAGACATTTTGCAGAAAGTATTCTTTCACTATGAATGTTTCCTTTCACGTCTGTTTTGGCTGGCAGCATTACTTGTTCCTTCCCAGGAGATGTTACTGCTGGAATTTATGGTATTCTAATGTAAGCTCTCTCTTAGCTGGAAGAATGAAGAACTGAACATTTTAAGTTGCTTTACAAGTTTGTACAAAAATGATACTATAGTGTAATAGCTAGTGAAACAGACTTGGGAGTTTGCTATGTTCATGGCCATATCAACAAGAACATAGAATTGTCTTATCCTACAGAGTAAGCAAATGGTTTTACTAAGGTATTTGTTTTTCGTACTATTTTCTGAACATCAAAGATGATTCACAAGCTGTGAAAAGGCCGTATGTATTATATTCTGCTCACATTCTCTTATTTGATCATCAGGCACATATTCTGGTGTATTTTCTGATCTTCATCCACACAGATGCTTTTTATTACACTGTGTGGGCTACAGCAGATAGGCAAAAGTCAAAACACTATTCTAAAGTATTGCCTACTCTGAAATTATGACTTGTCGCTTAGTAAATTACCAAATTTTTTCCTTCTACTAAAATATTACTTGTTGGATTATTATGTTTTATTGAAGTCAAATGAATAAAGTGACATCAGAGCTCTATTTCATGAGTAACTTTTGTTCATTTTTATATCTAAATGACATTGATTTATAATGTAACTACATTTATTGAGGTGCATGTAAATGAAACTCACGTAGCACAACCGGCATCCCATTGAAAGCAATCTTTGCCTCCCGATTAAGAGGATGTATAAAAATCATATCAGGTTTGTTGGGTAAGAAGGTTCTGCAGACACCGGGCCTGATTCATTAAGGATCTTAACTTGAGAAACTTCTTATTTCAGTCTCCTGGACAAAACCATGTTACAATGCAAGTGGTGCAAATCAGTATTCTGTTTTGCACATAAGTTAAATACTGCCTGTTTTTTCATGTAGCACACAAATACTTGATAGCTTATTTGTACACTGAAATTTAAAGTTGATATTTGTGGGCTACATGAAAAAACAGTCAGTATTTAACTTATGTGCAAAACAGAATATTAATTTGCACCCCTTGCATTGTAACATAGTTTTGTCCAGGAGACAGAAATAAGAAGTTTCTCAAGTTAAGATCCTTAATAAATCAGACCCACCTTCCTCAATTTCTTCACTTGTTGAAGTTCCTTAGAGTGTACTGTAAAGGGCACTTTACTGCTCACCAAACGTGGAATACCCCGAATTGTCTATGTCCAGCCAACACTACTGAGCTCCCACTGCAAGTAGCATCATCAGTCTTTGCATGGGTTTCCTCCGGATGCTCCGGTTTCCTTCTACACTCCAAAAACATACTAGTAGTTTAATTGGCTGCTAACAAATTGACCCTAGTCTCTCTCTCTGTCTGTGTGTGTGTGTGTATGTGTGTGTGTGTGTGTGTGTGTGTGTGTGTGTGTGTGTGTTAGGGAATTTATACTGTAAGTTCCAATGGGGCAGGGACTAATGTGAGTGAGTTCTCTGTACAGCGCTGCGGAATTAGTAGCGCAATATAAAGTGCTGATGATGATGCTGATGATCTTGATGCGTAATGGAATACAACTGAATAAAACTGAGAAGAAGAAAGGCTTTTCAATACTAGCTGCCAGATAGCTGAGTAGCAGCATCTAGTGCCAGGCAGAGGCTGCAAAAGCTAACAAAATCCTGGTATACATAAAATGGGAGATAAATGCACAAGTTGCAAATATACTATTACAACTGTATAAGTTAGATCACATCTTGAATATATGGTACAGTCATAGGCCCCTCACTGTAAAAATAACACAACTTCATTAACAAAGGGAATGGAAGGGGAAGCTAGAAAAACTAGATTTATTTACGCTGGCAATAAATACATCTTAAAGGTTATCCAATTACTATGTATAAATATATTTAAGGTCAATTTTTAAAACAATGTATAGTGCACCAGCAAACTCCCAAGTGCTTTACAATTGGGAACAAGCATAGGAATAAAACAAAACTGGATATTGTCAAACAGACAAAGAGGTAACAGAGCCGTGCTCACTAGCCTCCAACCTATAGGCAAATACAGTATGAGTTTGATACATGAGGTTAAGTGCTATATTTGACATATTTATACAGACAGATTGCAATGGGATAAATGGCTACATATACTTGGGGCTATGTGATACAGTCAAGCAGCAATGTTGGTTTGCAGGTTAATTTTTTTTTGACAGTAGAAAGAGAATAAATGTGAATTTTGCCTGAACTGTGTAGAGGAGCGGTGAACAGAATCAGGGGGCTTGTAAAACTATCTAAGTCCATTAACTTACATTTTCCATACCGCCACTTCTAAATTTGCATTCCTCCACTTCTATATTTCCACTTCAACCACTAACCAGAAGGGTGATCGGTAAGAACAGCCTAGGGAGGTTAAGAAGGTAGTTAGGGAATTTGATAACTTGAGGTAAGTTTTCAGATAATGAATGAAGGATCGGAGGCTACAGGACAATTGTGTTGTACTTGGGGTGGGATTCCACAGTGTTGGTGCAGCCAAAAAAAAGTCCTGTGACTGGGAATGGGAGCTGGCAATGAGTGAGGGTGAGAGGCACAGATCTTGGGCATGTCCGGGGGGTCAAGGTGGGAAGAGTATTATTTTGATGCAGATTCTATTAATGGCTTTGTATGTTAGTAGTATTATTTTATAATGGATTCTGTAAAGTGCAAGCAACCAATGTAGGGACTGAAAGAGCAACAGTATAAAAATCTTTTGCAAGAAAAGTTTGTTCAGCCGCTGCATGAAAAATAGATTGTAGGGGTGAAAGTCTGGTAATGGGAAGATTATAAGAAGAGAAAAGGCCTATGGGCCTGTGTCATTAAGGCACGCATACTGAGCACAATGTGCATTTGTTTTAGAATTCTAGTAGGACCGGTATCCATACGCACAAAGTCATCAAGGAACGGAGCAGAAGATACGTGTGGAGATGACTATGGGTGTAGGTTTACTCTGCTCTACTAGACAAGACACTGCAGAATACGTACAATACCTATGTAGAATATAAACTCACAAAAGAGCGCACATAATAATAATAATATTATGTGTATTAACAAGAAAACATGTAAATTAAAAATATATATACTTTATATATTTTTTTCATGAAAAACATTATTAAGCTGTTCTTAATGTGACTGTACATCACATACATTTTTACAGTAGAATTGATTGCAAACACATGTTCTAACATGCATAGCCAGCCGTCATCATAACTAGTATTTGGGACTTAGACTAGCCCCGTAGCTGGAGCAAGAGATACGTCAGTAAACCAGCATAAACTTCTGCATGCGCCAGAGATTGACTTGGTCATTGCCCTTACAGTACATTGACTACGTAAATACATCCCTTCCCATCCCTGTTCCCTCCCTGAAATTGTATGGTTTAATAACTGACCTTTGCGCTCTAAGATGACTTGGATTAGGCTGCGCTTCTTGGCATATAGTCTGGTTGTGGGCATGCACAGAATGAACGTGGGGATGGAACGCACAAAATCGGCAGATACGCTACTTAATGACTCAGGGTTTGCAGTGTTTAATGTGAGATACATGCAGATTCTAGAGATGTGGGATAATAAGGACAGTTCGGCTTCAAGTTTACCTAGGCAGCAAACTTCAGGAGTAGGGTATTCTGTTGTGCTGTCAACAAAAATAAAGATATCCTGTAGGTAGCTTCTATTGACTTGTGGGAAGATTACATGGGCCACTACAGATGGCAAAATATCTGGAGAGGATCAATAAATGTAGGTATCATCCACATAGGGGTGAGATTGAAACCCAAAGGAGCTTATTAATTTTCCATGATAAGTGGTATAGAGAGAGAAGAGCAGAGGGCTTAGGACTGAACCTTGTGGTATTCCAACTGTTAGTGAAAGCGGAGAAGAGTTGCTTCCAGAAAACAAACACTGAAAATACTGGTTTGATAGCTAGGATGAGAACCAGGTTAGAACAGTTTTCTGAAGACATAGAGAATGCAGTGTTTGTATAAGAAGGGACTTGTATAATGACCTTTTTATCATCAAGGACTATACAGGGGACAAGGTGTCATCAATTGTGAATGAAAGAAACATATTTTGACTATGAGCATAAGTAGAGGGTGAAATTCCTTACCACATAAGGTGATGGAAAATTCACTAGCAGAATTTAAAAATGGATTGGATGCCATTCTTCCAAAAAAAAATATTTGTAGCTATAATTAGTAAAGGACATCATGGGGGTCATTAGTCCAGGGAATCCATCTGATAGCCATTTTTGGAATCAAACTGTTTTTTTCCCCATTTGAAGCTAAACTGGGAACTTTCAAACTGGAGATTTTGTTTTGCTTTCCTCTAGATTAACGTTGTTAGAATTTATAAATGGTTGAACTTGTCTTGTTTCAACTTTATATGTGTCTTGTTTTAACCTCATATGTCATGTGCTATTCCATGTGTGTACCCACAACAACAGAAGCCAATGTGACCAAGAAAAATAGCTTTTGGACTGTATCTAGACTATTTTCTCTATTCAAAAATGATCCTTTGTGGCTTATTTTCTTTATGCCACATTTCAGTTTTCTTCAGATGTTATGTATGTTTGTCACACGATCTGAGCTTAGGTTCCCTCGGCCTGTCTAGTGTGGCGCTACTTTACCCGGAGGCGTGGAGTCTAACGAGGCAGGTGGTCTTCGCCAGGGAGGTATGGACCTTGCGGTCTCTGCTCCGCAGGTCGCGGCCCTCTGGGAAAGTGCTAGATGAAGCCTGTTTTGGAGAACCTGCAGAGTGGAAATACCACTGGAACATCGGCGTAGGACGCTGGGAGAAGATGATCAGCGGCCAGAAGACACCACTGGAACAGTTGAGCTGTGCACTAGGAGGTGATAGTCTGTGGATCAAGGATACTACTGGAACAGCTAGCTGGAGGCGCAGAGATATAGGCTAATGGATGCTGCAGTAAAGGTATCAGAGTACTGAGAGCCACGTCTGAGCAAGAGCTAGGAAGCTGACACAAGGAACAGGCACCTAACTGCAGGATCAGTTGCCTTATATATCCTGTAGGGGGAGATTGAGCCAATGAATGAAAGGAGAAGCTTATAAAAGAAATGTGCAGACCCGAATCCAAGATGGAGGCCGGCAGCGGGGGAACACTGTCCTCAGCGCCGAAGAGGAACACGGCGGAGAGCAGGTACGTGAGCCGGACCCAAACACAGGTCCGACATGTGACAATGTCATTGTAAACTTTTTATCCCTATTAAACTTCATAAATGAGCATAGGTCTGGATTAAAGTTTTAAGGATCAGATGATGAAAGTGGTGGGCTTCCATGATTATCACAAATGATTCTTTCCAGTGTCATTTTAAAAAGAATGGTCCTGCAAAGTCTTTCTGTGGACCAAGCTTTCTTGATGTCCTTCGTATATAGTACACTGTTGTATGATTTTAGAATATCTAACATAACATTTGTTTATGTAGTAATACTTATTTCTTGATCCATGTAAAACTTAGTGGGCACTGATGTAGGTTCCTATTTTCCCCATATTTTTTTTATTGTGTGTTGACTTGACCGGCCAGTCTGCTATCAATCAGCACATGCATGAACCAGCTTCCCGGACTTGGCTTCCAGTTCCAGATTCATTAAAAAAAAAATGAATAAAGTTAAAAAACAAAAAAATATGTATAAAACTAAAAACAAATGAAGCATCTTTTCATGTGGGCAACCCCGACAAATGCTACCCAGAGGTGACACTAGCAATCAAAGGACAGTTGCAGTACTTGTACCACCATCGCTCTTGGTAAATAGGCTTCCCCATGTTTTGCATGGAAGAACATCACAAGAGGCCCATGATGGCTACCACCAGCAATAGCCAGTGATAATCTTCATCGGCCCAAGGATTTGGCAAAAAGGGAAAAGATCTAAATGTAGGGTTTATCTGCTTTTGATAGATAGACCTCTGAGTCTGTGAATAGGGGAAACAACAAAGGTAACTTCACTATACAATTACAAGATAATAGTTGTCAGTCAGTTCATAGTTTTGGATCAATTCGGAATCTCACCTTTGATATACTAGCGCTATTTAGCATCTCCTCTCTGAGCTGTGATGTAGGCACTCTACCCTCTTAAATTCCCCATGAGTAGGATACTTCCTACCCTATACTTTTATGTATGTCGGAAGAAGCTGCCACAGAATTACTTAGGGAGCTGTTATCTAGACTATGTGTTACCAGCAATGAGGCATCCACATCCCTGACTCAAGGAATGACTAAATACTTCATGAAATCGATTTTTTTTTTAATAAAATACTAATACAGTGAGTAAGAGTGATGATATAATGACCAACGTGAAGTAGGCCTGGGCTTCGGAAAACAAGGCAGGGAAGCAGGCCTAGAGGTACAGTGGGTGATGGAATAGTAGAAGGAGAACACGAGTAAAGAGGGCCCTGCTCATGAGAGCTTACATCCTAAAGGGAAGGGGTAGGCACAAATATGGTCGCGCCGAGTGGGGGATTGAAGGTGATAGCAGAGGCAAAGGAGTTAGGAAGAGGGCTGATAGGCTTGAATATGATATGTATTTTAAGGGCACACTTGAAGCCTTAGACTGTAGATGCTAATCTGATAGGGTGTGGGAGAACATTCCACAGGTGAGCAGCAGCCCAAGCAAAGTCCTGGGAAAAGGTAATCAGCGGTGTTAGTGAGGTGGTAGGAGGGAGTGTAGGGGGCAGGAGGGAGTGTAAGTCGAGATGAGACGAGGAGGTAACAGCAATCAAGGCTATCATTTGTACTATATGCAGTGGGAGAATCTATGGGTATACAGTGTTTCTGGGTGTATATATTTGCAAGCTCATTAGTAATTATGACTCTCATTTATTCAAACTATGTACACACTAAACGCGTTTCACAACACCACTTACTATGGTCTCAAAAACAATGAATTTATAGTAAAATGTAATGTTTTCAACATACGAACTGGAATTAATTACTGTAGAGCTAATAAAATGTATTTTAACATTTATAAAAACTCTTATCTCCACAATTCTGAGAGGCTTTAGACTGTTTTAATCTGCATTCTCTCCCCCCATCTATTTTTATGACAAAATAGTTTTGTCCATCCCCTCATAAAAGTCATAGACTCAGTCTGTCAGCTAACAACAAGTCATCCATAGACATCTGCTTTGTATCAGCCCTCGCTTCTCTGGAATTAACACACACATATCTCTCTGGTAAACTAACTTTCAGTAACTTTTAACACAGACTTCAATTACTAGTATGACAATAGTAAACACATTAGGAAACTAATTTAAGAGGATTGAAGTGCTTGCCCTTTTATAAATAGATGACAGATGCAGTTAAGTGATTAATTTGGTTCCTTGCTGACTTTGGATTACAACAAACGATTTGACAATGCAAATCATTCTAATTCATAGCATATAAATTAGCAGTAGCTTTTAATGCATTGCATCTGACCATGGTATTAATCAACAAATGTGTAAAATACCCACAAATAAACTATTGTCTTCCACCTTATATTTCATTATGGTAAAACTGACCAAGAATATCGATAACACAGGAGAGACGGACATACGGACATAAAGGTCCAGATACTGACTCTTGATTTGGATAAAGATAGGACTCTTTTTTTGTATTGACCTTTGCTATCAATTTATAGACAATTATCTTTTACTTAAACATCTTTAACTTTACCAAAATAAACATGAAAGAATGAATACATAATAAATCTCCAATGTATTGCTTTCTACTAATTAGTAACAGAAAGACATGCTAAGAGGTAGACAAATTTGAGACAAGCAATAATAATAGTAATGCATTAGTGAACAATAGGCCCTATTATCAGGACTGTCAGCATTTACGATAAACCAGATGTTAGTTCTTAAATGGTGAAGTCTGATGGATTCTTCTTAGATCTGTGTAGCTCCAAATCCAAGATTCTAAATGTGCTAAAACAATTTCTGGTTGTGCAGTGTCCTATGTGACAACGCTCATGTAGAGCCAGAGTGCATAGATTTGTGTTTAAGGCAATTGGGTCAAAGGACAGGATTACAAGACGCCCATGCATTTCAGTCAAAGGATGACCACACTCAAATGAAGGTAGCTGTTATTGGCTGATCAGTATTGATGAAGATTGCATTTTCATCTAGTTAGTTGGTTGTTTTATCCTAGACGTGTAGAGCCTGATTCATTAATCATCATCATCATCATCATCAACATTTATTTATATAGCGCCAGCAAATTCTGTAGCACTTTACAATTGGGATTAATACACCTAAATGCTCAAACGTGTCCTATTTTATGTAAAATCACTCTGCGAATGCGCATAAACAAACCATACGTCAGACAATGAATACGAACATGCATATGCCCGATTTATGTGCGTTTATAAAACAATGCACAATATGGTTTTTTTGTGTGCTGTAGTGACCAGGTGTGTAGGGCTTTTGGTGCAATATGGTCACAATCGTTCACTGTGTGGGTGAGCAGCTATAGCTCCTAAATACAGAAATCTATATACTTAATCAATGATCACTTCTTTTCTTCACTACTGTGAATCGTCTCAGGTTAATATATATATCAATAAAAAAAATAAATACCACTTAATAACATATATATATATATATATATATATGTAAAGATACATAGATTGTAAGATTGTAAGCTTGGTATTACCTCTCTGTCTGTATGTTACACAGTATTGTTTTATTACTGTCTGTTCCCAATTGTAAAGCGCTACGGAATTTGCTGGCGCTATATAAATAAATGTTGATGATGATGATATTGATGATTATATATATATATTTTTTTTCAATTGTTATATCAATATATACAGTATTAAAATTGTTTCTAACAAGCTTCCTGGGCTCTCACATCTTTTATTAATATTATTATTTTGTTTATTTTGTTATATGGCTGCAGCTGGTCTATGTAGACAAGTTAACATTAAAGCCTCATACTTACTAGCATTATTTCATGCATTGTACTAGCATTTTTAATAGAAGAATAACGCAAGTAAATGGTTTTATAAATAGTAGCCAAAGATTCTAATGTCCACTGGTGTTTTTACTAGCATTTAAATGTGTTATGTTTACACTGTTTTTTTTCTAGTTTTATTCAATGCACTTTGCAACTATACACATTGGAGAAGCTTTAAGGGAACGGCAATGACCTCAAAACCATTTTTTCACTTGCATTTTATTACATACCTACTAACTTTGTATTCTTGACCTCCAAGAGCGGGGTTTGGGTGTGGGGAATGGGTGAACTGGGAGGGCGGAAGGTGGTGGGCAGAGCCGTAACTAGGGTGGTGCGGGCGGTGCCGTCGCCCAGGGCGCAAGCCCGAGAGGGCGCAGCAGCCGCCCGCTACTCTTCCCTTTGTGGCACATTAAAAGGTAAAAAAAAATAATATTTTTTTGGCCCCTCCCCCAACTCGCGGCACCCCCCCCCCCGCGACTCGTGCGGGGGGGGGGGTGTAGAGTGAGCAGGGAGGGAGGTTGGCACTTGAGCGGGGGGTAGGTGGTGATGAAAGGATCAAATCCTATTGCTGACTGGGAGACAGCTACGCGTCCATCTGTGATGACATCACCGCAGCTGCAGATCCAATGTGACAGCGCAGGGGGGTGGGATGAGTGGAGGACAGCTCCTCTGACTTCCTGACTGACTCACATGAAGAAGTTGTGCAGTAAATAGCAGGTATTTTAACACTCACAGAATCACATATTCACTAGCACCATATGTACACTATAAATGCAGATTATATACAACCTCTAGTTCCTCTCTGAATATCCAGTGTCAGCTTAAGTAATCACTTGATAAGTGAAGAAAAAAAAAACCCAATATTGTCACTACACAAACTGTTGCAGATACAAACTTTTATGCTCTCTCTACCTCAATAAAATAATTGTTAGTCCTGTACTTCAACATATAGTTGGTGAGCAAACACATTGGGCGCACTCATAAAGGGGCAGACACACAGGGCGCACTCATAAAGGGGCAGACACACAGGGCGCACTCATACCAGGGGCAGACACACAGGGCGCCACTCATACAGGGGCAGACACACTGGGCACTTTATATAGTGTCATTAAGATGCTCTCTGTATTGCAGACACAAGAATGCCCTCTGCATTGTATGGCTGACACAAGAATGCTCTCTCTATTGCATGACGTTTGCTAGGATACTCTGCATTGTATGATGGTCACTAGAATTCACTTTTGTATTGTATGGCGGTCACTAGGATGCTGTTTATATTGTATGGCGGTCACTAGGATGCTTTCTGTATTGTATGATGGTCACTAGGATGCTCTTTGTATTGTATGGCAGTCACTAGGATGCTCTTTGTATTGTATGGCGATCCCTAGGATGCTGTTTATTTTGTATGGCAGTCCCTAGGATGCTGTTTATTTTGTATGGCGGTCACTAGGAGGCTGTTTATATTGTATTTGTATCACTAATACTGGCTAAATTATCATGCAGAACAGTATAAACCTTGCAATTCAATATGTATGATGCATCCATGGAAGTATTTTAATTTAATCTGAAAAAGAAAAATGTTTTAATTGTTCATGCTTGTGTGTATAAGTAATCACAGTTTTATTTAAAAGTATGTGGGTTTTTATCTTTGAAATCCCTAACTCCAAGAAGAGTGGATTGGGAGGAATAGAGGACATTGGGAGGTTGGAACCTCTTCTTCGGGGTTAAGGCACACACCAGCATGGTTTCGACATGCTACAGTTTTGCATACAGGTATGCAGAAGCAGTGTGATTTACTTTTTATTTTTTTAATTTTATATTGTTACTGAGACTTTTTGATCCGGTGGGTGACCCAACTATTATTACATTAATGCTAACCCTGGGAACTCCCTGCTGCTGGATTAAGCTGCTCCACTTACATAACTAATGTGTATACACCATCCACTGGTGTGCTGACTCTGTCTACTTGTGACTGCTCCACCTACATGTGCAATGCTTTGCCTACTTGTGTGTTAGCTCCGTCAACTGTGATAGACGGACTCTGCTTACCATAGCGTATTGCATTTGCCTTGTATAAAAACCAATGTGGCTCGAGCTAATGGAGTGCTAACTCCGCCTACAATTTGCCCCGCCTACCATTTATTGGTCCCGCCTACATAAGGCCACTTTCAGAATTTTTCCAGGGCCACTTTAAGTTCCCAATCCGCCCCTGGTATTATGTGTGTGTGAGGGGCCACTGTGTGTGTGTGTATTATGTGTGTGTGAGGGGCCACTGTGTGTGTGTGTATTATGTGTATGTGAGGGGCCACTGTGTGTGTGTATTATGTGTGTGTGAGGGGCCACTGTGTGTGTGAAGGGGGGGCAAACCAATATCTTGCCTAGGGCCCCATGAGGTGTAAATCCGGCTCTGATAGATATATATATCATGCATTTGCAAATATGTGTAGCAGAATTCTTTACAGTAAAGTGCTAGCCACACCCCCACATTAGATTGGCCACACCCACTTGGCAAATGTCACTCCCACTTTGATGGGGGGCGCCGGTGCCCTGTCTCGCCCAGGGCACTGAAATGTCTAGTTACGGCACTGGTGGTGGGTAACAGCAAATCATTTCATTTTGGCCCACGTTGGTGTAATGTGAAAACGACATGACGGGATTCAATTTGCTTCATTGAGACTGCCCACTTCACTAGGAACTGGGCAGGATTTGGGAGAATGTCCGGGAGACCTACCGGACATGCCGGAAAGTGGGTAAGTACGTTTTATTAGCATTTGTTACGCTAAACAAAACCACTAGTGCACACAACCCATTAGTACTGAGGGGAAGAGTCACCTTTCAAACATAAGCCAGCACAATAATGAATAACAGTGATAGCAAATCATCTAATGATCAATTAGTGACAATAACATAATAAAATGCCAGGACATCTTTAAGGAATCCATGTTTACTCTCACATTAATTTACAAATGTAATTGCTTTCTATCCAACAAATGCTATATTGTTCTGGAACCTCATATATAACAGTACAGATGCAATAGTAACCAAACAGAATATTCCCCTAACACTACTTAATCCAGATTTAAAGGGCTGATCATTAATTAAACTGTTTCTCAAGTTTCCATTCTCAACTATTATAATAAATATTTTCTTTAAAACACATATATTATATGGCCACAGTTTATTTTTTTTTTATTTTTTTTTGCTGTGCACCCATCACTGTCCATTTATATTCAGACAGTCTGCTTTTCCATTCATTTACAATAGTAAGTACAAGAACATGTTATGCTGTCATCCCTAAAATAAGTATTGTCTACTGGTTCCAGATGGATTTCTTTAAAAGAAAAGGTTTGCTGACATCATATTAGTTAAAATCAAAGTGTTGTTATCTGAAGATATGGAAGGATGGATGGTTTGTAGCCAGGAATAACAAAGACTTTCCAGGATAAAATAAATTATGGGTCCGGCTACTGTTAAAGTGAGGGTTTTGGTCCTCCGCAAGGGATTTTTTTCACATACATATATAAATATGGGACCTCAGGGACTGTGCGTCTGAATAACACATGAAAGTATTTATGTGCCCCTTTTATGAGGTGGTCAGAGTAAAGGCCATCCAACATGTAACTTTAGATTGGCAAAGGAAGAAAGGCTTTCTGAACTACAGTGAAGAGGTAGGAATGAATGGAATCTTATTCTTTGCTTTTTTCCATATTCAAATTAATGATGTTTGCAGATGCCGACTGATAGCAATACTCGTAGGCATAAATTATATTTTGAAACAAAAAATAAGTCTGTCTTTTACTACTATAGATAGGTGGATTGGCATACTGTAAAATGATGTTTGGTTTTTCAATGACTTAAGTAGGATTGTCCTGTTTGGAAAGACAGGTAATGATTCAGACAGGCAACATGTCAGTCTCATCATTGCAGGGGCTGGGTGGCAAATTTTAGCCTGGGGGGGAGCTAGCCTTGGCTCCAATTAGACCCAGTGACCCAGCCCAAGGTAGCCCACTATGGGACCAGCCTGGCAGGGACACATGCCCCCTGCCCCCCTGTTCAGCCTGCCCTCTTGTATGTTTGATAAATATTGTTATACCACTTTAATACTGCCGCCCTGGCAATATCCTGGGTTTATGAACCCGGGATATTGCCGGGTGACAGTACAGAACACCCCGCAAATTCCCGGGTAGACCATGAACACTGAACACTGGTCTGGCTGGGTCTCCCTGGCAACATCACAAGAGGAGCTTTGATTGGCTACTCTTGTGATGATTTTCTTTTTTTAAACTTAGCAATAGGTTTTGGAGGCTACCCGGGTATAACCCTCCAAAAGACCTGGGTCTAATTCACGGGTCATCCGACCCAGGTAGATGCCCATGGACCCGTTCACACTGAGCCTCAACCTGGGTCGACGGGGCTTGCCACAGCAATAACCCAGGTTTATGAGGCAGTGTGAACGGGGTATTATTATTATTATTACCATTTATTTATATAGCGCCACTAATTCCGCAGCGCTGTACAGAGAACTCATTCACATCAGTCCCTGCCCCATTGGAGCTTACAGTCTAAATTCCCTAACACACACACAGACACACAGACAGAGAGACTAGGGTCAATTTGTTAGCAGCCAATTAACCTACTAGTATGTTTTTGGCGTGTGGGAGGAAACCGGAGCACCCGGAGGAAACCCACGCAAACACGGGGAGAACATACAATCTCCTCACATATAAGGCCATGGTCGGGAAATGACCTTCATAATTCTACAGTCATCTGTTTAAGTGAAAAAAGTCCAGGAAGCAGCATAAAATCCCCTGTGGTGGTGCTGTGCATCTCGATTCGTGGATCTACACAAATATTTCCACTATAGCAGTGTGATTATGGAGCAGGATTGCATTTGCAGAGGAGCAGAGGTTTACACCGTTTGATGGTAGAAGTTTGGCGGAGTGAGGGTGTTACATGCAGTGCGAAGTAGGTGCACCAGAGCACCTAGTTTTGCAGAGCAGTGTAAAAACTAGATTTAATAGTGCAAGATCTCTAGAAAGGTAAAGCGGGGAGACATTTTTAGGAGCATTTCTCGCTGTGAAGAAGAGTGCACAGCTGGCGGGTATCCGATCTTCCACCTTTACTGAGATGCTTCTTGTCCCTTCTAGAGAAAGTAGAGAAGCACAATTCTAGACACCCAAAAGTGCCAGACGTAATATGACAGTCCCCTCATGCTCATAATTTCAATAATTTAAGCCATAAATGAGGCTAATGCAATTAGCAATTTAGGACATAAATTTAACATGATTATTTAATGAAGTAGGTAATTGTGAAGTGGTAGGAGGTAGTACCTTGATATGATATTTACACTTTTGCAACTGCACCTCTTCAACCACAGAATAAGAGTTCACCCAGGCACAAGTATGGAGTGAATGGAAGCCTTGGTCCTAGCAATGTGTCCAGGATGCTCAGCAGATGTGAAAAGCCTTTGGAGTTCCAGACAAATGTCAAAGGTAAGAATTTAAATGTGATGAGTTGGCTGCATATATGAAACTACAGGTCCAAGCATGTCAGCCAGAATATACTTGTAGCTCCACACCAGCTGTAAAGCTATATGTTACTTATCTTCTATCTTCATGATTTCTCTTGTGCTGCTCCCAACCTTTAGAGCGCATTTAAACTCCCAATTAGACTACCTGTCTCCAAGCCTTCAAACGTGCCCTTAAAACTCATGTTTCATTCAAACCTACCAGCCCTCCTACTGACTCTCCCATCTCCCCATCCCTCGGCTCTGCAGCCCCACTCTTTTCTTGTTGCAAATATCAATGCTTAATATAGCATAATGTATAACACAGAGTCACACATTATTTACTATATGTATACTGTAAATTCTATTCTACAGGTGAGTACTAATCATTCTTTATTAAGTGTTGGGGAAATTAATATAATGTGGTCACTGGTGTGTGTGTGTGTGTGGGTATTAATGTAATGTGTGGACTCAGGGTGGGGCACACTGCCGGCTGAAGCTTTTCCTAGGGCGCCTAGCAGCCTTGAAGCAGTAAATTGGCTTTTCGCTGACAGTTGGCATTGTCAGCTAATTCCTCACTAAAATCTCTTTCTAATGCCCGCCCAATATAATTTAGATTTGGCAAGCAAAAACGTTATCCTTTCTTGCTCTTAAAGACTCAAAGTAAATAAAAGGCTTTTAGAGAAGCAAACACCTGTTTTCCTTTGTATATTGGAATAATGATTCCAATGCAAAGGATGAACAATTTAATTGTAGTAATTATTTCCAAATAAAGGGTAGAACACAGCCTTAATCTTTATTGGGGCAGCACGGCGGCTTAGTGGTTAGCACTTCTGCCTCACAGCACTGGGGTCATGAGTTCAATTCCTAACTATGGCCTTATTTCATTAATTCTTATTTATTTCAATTCCCAACCATGGCTTGTGTGGAGCTTGTATATTCTCCTAGTGTTTGTGTGGGATTCCTCTGGGGGCTCCAGTTTCCTCACTCACTGCAAAAACATACTATTAGGTTAATTGGCTGCTATTAAGAATTAACCTTAATTTCACTCTGTCTGTGTGTGTGTATGTTAGGGAATTTAGACTGTAAGATCCAATAGGGCAGGGACTGATGTGAGTTCTCTGTACAGTGCTGCAGAATTAGTGACACTATATAAATACCTGATGATGATTGGTTGTAAATAATGTCTGGCTTTAACTAGCCTATGGTTTTAATCCCAAACACTTATTATTTTTGTACGATTATGTGAGATAAACAGGGCAATTATAGGCCATGTACATTAAAGGCACATTCCCATATTTGACACACAATTAGACCTAGATGCTTACAGATAAGTCTATCAGAAGTCTATCCCTTGTGTGTACCGGTGGGCTAGTGCGATGATGCATAATGATGACTTCCATTTGGACTACTGCTAGAAAGCAACTGATGTTAGTATTTAATTTGATTTAATTTCTATTTTGTATTTGTGTGTGTATTTATATTTTATATTGAAAATGCAAGTTTAGTGATAAATATTAACTGTCCAGGCAATATATATATATGATACTACAACTAAGGTAATGCAACTTTAGCATTCACTACTAATACTGTCAAGCCATATCTCTATCAAATAAGTATACCCAAGAATACGCAATTGCTACTGTGTTAGAGCTGAACACATTTAGGAATGCCTCCAACGAAACATATGTACATAAATATGCTTTTACTTGCATTCTTTTTTCCCTACTTATGATAAGGGAGCAACTGTGTCCACCTCTGAGTCCATTAGTCTGGACACTGTTTATTTCTTTCACATGTCTCCACTATCCTCTACAATGACCCGCAGAGACAGATAAGTTAGCTGATAATACTCATTTCCCTTTAGTCTGTCACTTCTTTCTTCATATTGCCCCTGAAACCTATTGAGCCCAAAACATTTTCTTTTTCCAGTTAGTACATACTTGCTAACTTTTTTAACCTGTCCTCCAGGTGATACCGGAGGACAGGTCATGTGACAGGGGCGTGGGGATGACGTCACATCACCTTAGCCCTATCCCTACTATAAAATTTGCAGCATTTTATAGTAGGGGGCGGGGCTATGGTGATGCAACACCGTCACTATGCCCCCCCTCCACAAGGATCAGGGAAATTGACTGCTCTTCCGGGAGGACTCTCCGAAATTTGGGATCCTTCCAGAGATTCCGGAAGAGTAGACAAGTATGAGTTAATATTTGTCAAGTAAAGTGCAATACTTTAATGTAAGTGACACTGACATAGCAAATGGCATCTAGTGAGTGGGGGGTTAGAGAATTCTCAGACCACGTGTGGAATCCCAGTTTCTCTTGATTTGGCTTTTAATTAAATAAATAATTTTTTGTAAGATGGAAACTCAGAACTTACCGGTTTCACACCACCAACTACAAGGAAAAGAAAGAAAAAGAAGGTTTTTAATGCGTACAGAGAGTTTGTAAAGAAAAGGTGTGGTACACACATTCTTATCCCATCAGATTGATCAGATAACCTGTTTACAAGCGTCCCCTTTGGGCAAGATATATGTACTATTGCCTGTTGGACGGCGATACGTACCTGGTCATTTATTATTATAAGTAAGTACACTAATTCCACGCGTTGGGCCTCCCAACCTTGCCACAGTTATTTACCTGCTCTATACATATCATTGTTTAAGATTGTATGATTTTGCCCACTTTGAACTACCCCTACTTATGCAATCCTGCCACACATTCAACCCCACCCCCCTCCATCTAAGAGACAGCATACACTTATCAGCACTGGAGTACCCAATCCCTCCAAAGTGCTTAAATGGCGTAAACTCATCTGTAGAGCTCTGTTGAAGCACCATGCATGGCATTATGCATCTTGCTATAAAAACAGGACAGGATTGCGTTAGCAGAGGCTAAAATAATGTGATTCAATCTACAAGTCAATCGTTGTCGGTCAGTCACATGTTTCTATCAGAGACAGGATTGTGTCATTCCAAAATTTAAATTCTAGCTGTTACCACAAATCACAGTCTTTAAATCTCTCCATGTGTCTTGACAACGATCACCACAAGATGTATGTGTGATTAAAATACTGTAGGAACCACTTGCAATAATATTTATTTCTATTTTTCATGCTTGTTAATCACATTGACGGGCTCTCTGCTGGATTTCATTTGCACAAAAATTATTTCTTGATTTACAGCAGTACGCAGACAGAAATGCTTTCCTCCAAATGCTCTAATTGAGAGTGGCACTAGTAGTTCTGCGGGCACACACACTATCATTACAGTAACATCACTGAGTGATTAATGTTAAAAGGGGAATAGTGGTAACTCTTTATGATGTGGTTGAAAGATATGTGCGTTTATATTCTGCAAACTGGCAAGGTTGGTTTTTGTAGTACTGCCAATATCAACAAAGGAAGCCAGATAGGCATTTCACATTGCATTTAATAATCCAACTCTGGGAAGGTGCAGAGTAAAAGGACTAATGTATTATCTAATAGGTTTAAATGCGATAATAACTGAATAATTATTGATTCTATTAATTTATATATGTAAGAAAAAAGGAAACAAGTGAAAACATAAAAAAAATGTAAAATGGTTGTACAGAGAACAGTATACAAACAACCCGTTCTGAAAGAAACCTTTAAAAACCCAGGATATATGTGGACAACCATTGTTGAATGAATGAATCAAATCATAATTTATTTTAATTTGCTTGTGATTCTGTTTCATCAATATATCATGAATGGATATTGTAAAGTTAATCATAAAGCAGAGCCAGTAAGGGTGTAACAATACCAAAAGTACCTATTCTGGAAAAAATATATCCTTTATGCTTCACATCAATTAATAAAATTGGCACAAATCTCATGTTTACCAACCAGGCTGAAATATCGGTAATAACGGTAATAACCTAAACCCAACTGCACAAAATAAGATCTTATAAATCTTACAATCATCTATTTTACCTCTTAATCCTTCTGCTTCTAGCAGTAGTTAAAATATCACCAAATCCAGGGGGTGGTTGGGTCCAAAATGGTGACAAATGTAAATGTCACTATCCAGAAAGTTGACACCATACTGTCGACAATCAGAACGTCGGCACAGTTAAAGGGTCGGCATTTAGAATGCTGACATGTTCATTACGTCGCCACAGTTAAAATTTCGACATTGTGATTGTCGATAGGCTGTAATGTCGAGAGTCACAATGTCAACATAATGCATTAGATTAAAAGCGACAATACCACGGCCGCCAGCACTACCACCGGCAATACAATAAGTAAACAAAACAAATGCGCCCACTCCCCAAACAGCTGAAGATGCCGCTGGCACTACTGCCGGCACTAACGCCGGCAATACAGTAACAAAAAATAAATAAAATGGAACTAGACGCCGCTGGCACTACTGCCGGCAATACAGCTAATGACAGCTATCTAGATTTTCAACCCAATATGTTGCTGTGATCTGTTGTCCCCCGGATCATTCCAACAGTTCCTTGAACATGTCTTTGCCTGGCTACCTCATTTCTTAATATGAGTACACATCTATGCAATTATCGTGCAGATCACGCGATTCAAGGCCGTTTGTTCAGATATTGAAACAGTCATGTTTAATCGTACCAAAATACATCGCATTAGTTGATTTGGTTTTCAAATCTTCCTAAAAATCACTCCCACAGTGCAGTTTTTGGGGGGGCTTTAGAAGATTTTGGAAGTTTGTATGCACTCACAACCAGCAGCATAGGCAGATATCTGTAGAGTGTCAGGGGTAAATTTATCAAGCTGCGGGTTTGAAAAAGTGGAGATGTTGCCTATAGCAGCCAATCAAATTATAGCTGTCATTTTGTAGAATGTACTAAATAAATGACAGCTAGAACCTGATTGGTTGCTATAAACAACATCTCCACTTTTTTAAACCCGCAACTTGATAAATTTACCCCTCAGTGTCTTTTTAGCAGATGGTTATGAGAGATGAAGATTACAGATATGAAGGTAATTGTAAACGCAGCCGCATCTGTTCTGTCTTCTAATGTAATATATTATGACACAAACTCTCTCTCAGATTTCTGTCTCATCTCTCAACTCTAATAGCTCTTTAAGCTTCTTAAGAGACTTGCCTATACTTGCGTTACAAAATCTACTGGACCCTCTTTCGTCAGGATTTTGTTCCCAACACTCCACAGATACTGCACTGAGAATGGCGGTCAATGGGAAAAGACCACTACTCCCATCTAATTCTCCTAGACCTCTCTGCTGCATTTGATTTTCTCGACCTCTCTGCTTTGTTTGCATTCTCTAGGTCTTTAAGACACTGTCCTATCCTGGTTCTCATCCCACTTATCAAACCAATCCTATAGTGTTCAATTAGTTGGACCCAAATCCTCTCTGCTTCCTTTCTCAGTTGGAATGCCAGACGGTTCAGTTATAAGTTTTTCTCTATCTATCCCACTTCTCTTAGAAAATTGAAAAGTGCCTTTGGATTTCAGTACAACTTCTATGTGGATGACACCCAAATGTATCTAT
This sequence comes from Mixophyes fleayi, assembly GCF_038048845.1. Taxonomy (NCBI): domain Eukaryota; kingdom Metazoa; phylum Chordata; class Amphibia; order Anura; family Limnodynastidae; genus Mixophyes; species Mixophyes fleayi. The sequence continues at coordinate 233,098,526 of NC_134406.1, read as the reverse complement.
CCTCTCTGGCAGCTGATAAGCATGTGTGCTTCTCGGCATGTTTTTGTATTGTTTGCAATTACACGATCATGCCCTTACTGTACACTACCTAGATTACAATGCCCCTTGTTCACCAATCAGAACTAATGTGTCACCCAGCTCTGCATGCATTTGTATTAGAGAAAATACTGCCAAGGTATACTTAAGATGGTATCTCATTCACATGACACTACGCAAATTTTTTCCAGGTTCCATTAATCAATCAATGCTGGAGACATTATGGATGGGAGGGTACCTTGGCCCACATCTGGTGGAAATATCCAAGGTTAGCACCAATACGGAAAGAGTTTCATTCATACCTCATATTTTATATTATGAACACACGTATGCCTACTCACTGGTACACACATGACCCACCTAAACACATGCAGAAATGAATCTGGTACAATCTAAATGCTGTTATGTGTCAGATTGCATACTGTTGCATTCTCCCATTAACTCGACTCAATATTAGAGAGAATATAGTATATTCATGGATCATTACTAACTCCCTGGCCAAATTCACTGCCACTTGGTCAACCTGGCAAGAATACAATGGTGCCCCCCTGCCCTTAAACTTTGGATTATAGTTTTATTGAAAGTAATGCCCTGAAGACTGGGTAACTCAGTGTCCATCAGAATACCCTCCCCCTTTTCTACTAGCCTGTCACCCTAGCTCACTTGTGAAACTATATATATATATATATATATATATATATATACACTCTCCATGACCACTTGTGAACAGGAGATAGAGATAGTGGGCCAGAGTCATTAAGGCTAAAAAAGGAGTAAATGTTCTCTGGGACAAACCATGTTATAATGAAAGGGGTGCAAATCAGTTTATTATTTTGCACATAAGTTAAATACTGGCTGTTTTTTCATCTAGCACACAAATACTTGATAGCTTTATTATTATTATGAAATTTAAAGTTGATCTAGGACATGTCCTACCCCAACTATGAATCTGTCCCGACATTTTAAATTTATTTCCTCCTCTAATGCAACATGGTTTTGCCCAGGTGCAAATGTTACTCCTTTTTTATGCTTTGCTCTCCCTAATGACTCAGGCCCAGAGAGTTTAGAATATATGTATCTATTTGGGTACTAACTGTATATACTGCACAATATAGAACATTGGTCCAGTTCCCCTTTTCCCTTCTTTCTTTCTCTTTTGTACCACTCTCTAACTCTCTAATATTTAGTGAAAAAGTCAAAAAGCTTTATTTTTTTTTGTTTTAAAATTGCCACAGCCTATTGGTGGAGGATCTTATCCCTGGTGGGGATCTGGTTGGTTGGTTTGTATAATCAAATGGCCACTGTCTTAGTGGTAGGCTCCTGGGAACATACCTGGCCCGATTTTGGGTATATTGTGCATAAAATCACTCTGCGCATGCCCAGAACCGGGACATATGCTGTAAACGCAGCTCCGTCTGTTCTGTCTTCTAATGCAAAGGACACTTACTACAGCCTATGATTTCGGGGAGTGAACGGGGTGAGGAAGGGGCATTTTGCCGAAGATAATGTACAGTAAGGGTGTGGCAAACTCGTGCGCTCGCAGCCCCGTCCAAATTAAACTCTGGGCATCTCAAAATTACTTGTTTTTCTGCCGTATCTCTTGCTCCAGCTAAAGGGCTAGTCTAAGTCTGATCAGTAATGAAGATAGTCTCGTATGCATGCTATAACATGTGTTTGCAATCAGGAGCAACCATAAAAATTTATTTTATGCTCGGTAGATATTAAGAACATCCTAATAAATGTATTTCATGGGGAAAAAATATATGTAAAAAAAACACTTTTTTATTATTAATAGGTTACATTTATTTATTTTTTCTGTGCGTTCTTTATGTGAATTTATAATCCACATAGGTATTGGATATATCCTGCAGTGTCTTGTGTAGTAGAGTACAGCAGTCCTACACCCGAACTCATCGGTGCACCTATTTTCAGATCTGTTCCTTGTTGAAGTGCGCAGAGTCGATTTAAGTACCTTTTTTAATAAACAAACGTTGCACTCATATTCATACCTTGATGACTCAGGCCCTATATGTATTAAGCATGTTGTGTGAGCGGACACCTTTAAAGTCAAGGGTTAGGATCACAATTTGACTGTAATGAGATACTTGGACTTATTCTTATATTGCAAATATTTATATTATTTATATGATGCTTCTATAATTTCTACTATATATTCTATGCTTTACTGAAACTATACAGATCAGTCAGTAAAGACGTATATTGAATAACTTATCTGAATCAGTCTACACCATAAATAGATACTGTACGTCTCTAACACTATTTTTTTCAGATAAGTGTTTAAATTGTTTAGGCTAAAAAAATGCAATAATGTTAATGATAAGTATAGACACCATTAAAGTACAATGCCTTTTCTCTAAATTAATAATTGCTAAAATGTTGGAAAATGAAACAAATGAGTGTTTCAAAATACAACTTCATTTGTCACTTTGCAAGTTTTTATTAGTCACCTGTTTTTCATCCATAAAGCATTAATGCCGGTTATAAAATGTTATTTGTTCTTAATTCCTAAACTCTCCTGGGCTCCATACATTTAAAAGAAACAATTATGTGTGACATGAACACAATTTAAATGTAATCTTGAACAGTTTTGTGGGAGTAACAAAGTCTAATCCTTCAAACAAATTTCAGTTTGCTGCAGCACACAACTTATATCTGTACGTTTTATGAAAGCTGTCAGACTTTAATTCAGAAGTAATGTAAGAATATAAACCGATATGTGATACAATAAATTATCTATACAGATTAAATGAACAAACACCATTAAAAAATATTTAGAAGTTTATTTAAATAAAGTCAACCACACAAATACAAAATATATTATAATCTTTAGTAATAATTCATCAGGTGCATATGATATATATTATGATCAATAAAAAAGGAAGACTAAGCTAAACAAAATGTATTTACCCTATTGCTTATGACTCTGCTGAATGCTACTCACTGATACTTTACCATTACTGAGCGGTCTATATGTGAGCAGTGGTAGAACTACGGTTGGTGCAGGGTGGCACAGAGGTGAGGAGGGTCCAGGAATGCCAGTACACACTCTTGGAGGCCCTTACAGAAGACCCCCCCCCCACATCCCCAGGGTCCTCACAACACCCCCTGAAGCTACCATTCTGCTATGAAAAGAGTCCTCTTCTGAAAGGCGCTTGTGCAGCCTACACATGTGCCTCTTGGACATGCTGAAAAGAGTAGAGCCGGGGGCCCAGGAGGTTAGCGTTGCCCCCTCCATCTCTCCAATTGCCACCCCCATATCTCTCCCTTTGTCCCCTCCATATCTTTCTCATTGCAGCCCCCTCCATGTATCTGTCATTGCAGCCCCCTGTATGTATCTCTCATTGCAGTCCCCTCCCTGTCTCTCTGATTGAAGCCTACTCCATGTCTCTCTGATTGCAGCCCCCTGTATGTATCTCTCATTGCAGCCCCTTTTATGCCTCTCTGATTACAGCCCTATCCATGTCTCTCTCATTGCAGTCCCGTGCCTGTACACTAAATGGACAAAAGTATTTGGCCACACCGGTTAACTATTGAATTGAGGTGTTTCAATTAAACTCGTTGCCAGAGGTGTATAAAATCAAGCACCTAACCATGCAGTCTCCATTTGCAAACATTTGTGATACAAATTGGGTCGTTCTGAAGAGCTCAGTGACTTCAAGTGTGGTACAGTGATAGGATGCCACCACTGCAATATGGCGGTTCATGAAATTTCATCCTTGCTGGATATTCCATAGTCAATTGTAAGTGACATTATTAGAAAGTGGAAGCGCTTAGGAACAACTCAGAGCAACTCAGCCACAAAGCGGAAGACCACGTAAAAAATTACAGAGCAGGCTCAACGACTTCTAAGGTGCATGGTGCGTAAAAGTCATCAACGCTCTGCTGATTCCATAACTGGAGAGTTCCGAACTTCCACTGGCAATGTAAGCACCAAAACTGTGCGGCTGGAGCTTAAAGGAATGGGTTTCCATGGCCAAGCAGCTGCACGGTAGCCTCACATAAGATCCAAGACCAATGCCAAGCGTCAGGTGGAGTGGTGTAAAGCACACCGACACTGGACTGTGGAGCTGCGGAAACATGTTCTGTGGAGTGGCAAATCGCGTTTTCTGCTTGGCAGTCAGATGGGCAAATCTGGGTTTGGTAGATGCCGGGAGAACGTTACCTGCCTGACTGTATTATGCCAATTGAGAAGTTTGGTGGAGTACGAATAATGGCATGGGGCTGTTTTTCAGGGTTTGGGCTAGACCCCTTATCGCCAGTGAAGGGCAATCTTAATGCATCATCATACCAAGTCATTTTGGACAATGCTATTCTTCCAACTTTGTGGCAACAGTTTGGGGAAGGCACTTTTCTATTCCAACATTACTGTGCCCCAGTGCACAAAGCAAGGACTACAAAGACATGGTTTGAGTTTGGTGTGGAAGAACTTGACTGGCTCGCACAGAGCCCAGACCCCAACCCCATTGAACACCTTTGGGATAACCTGGAAACAGAGATTGTGAGCCAGGCCTTCTCGTCCAACATCAGTGCCTGACTTCAGAAATGCTCTACAGAATGAGTGGGCACAAATTCCCACAGGAAAACTCCAACATCTTATGGAAAGCTTTCCAAGAAGAGTGGAAGCTGTTATCACTGCAAAAGGGAGACCAACTCCATATTAAAGTATATGTATTTGAATACAATGTCATTACAGTCCCTGTTGGTGTAATGGTCAAGCGTCTGAATATTTTTGTCCATATAGAGTATCTCTTATTGCAACCCCAACCATGTCTCTTTAACTGCAGCTCACCCTATGTCTCTCTCATTGCCACCTTCATGTCTCTCATTGCAGCCCCCTCCATATAGTTTTCTTTACAGCCAACTCCCTATGGTTCTCTTTGCATCTCCCTACCTATAGTTCTCTATACAGCCCCCTCCCTATGGTTTTGTGTGTTTTTGTTTTTTCTAAAAACATTTCTTTGGTTTTGTTGGATTATGGGTGGATTCCTTTCTTTCTCCTATGCATTTTTTATCCTTTCACTTTATCAATGCCAACCACAACTGCTGGGAGATTCTTCTGTGCAATTATCATTCTTTCTGCAAAAAAAAACATATTTCTTATGTTGCATTTCAGCATTCCTCATTCCAATATCAAAGTGTGTCTCTTGCTCTAGAAATCAGCTTATTTTTATTAATACCTTAATATATGTGAGTTTTTCAATCATGTGACCTCTGTCCCTTCTCTCCTCTAAGTTGTACATGTTTTACTCTTCAAGTTTTTCCTGACAAGTATTGTTATGCAGCCCATGCACCATTTTAGTAGCTGTTTTCTGCATTTTTTTTTTTCTATTTTGTTATAGAATTCTTGGACATAGGGACACCAGAACTGTACACATTATAGGTCTTACCAGTGACCAATTTATAAGTTACTAGTAAGATATAACCTCATTTACTAGTGAGGCTAGGTCTTACCAGTGGCCTCTAAAGTACCAATTTATATAACCTCCATCCTCCTGGTACCAATACATCTTCCTATTCCAAATATCTGACTGGATTTTCCCAATGCTTGCCTACACTGCTTAGCAATGATCATATAATCTGTAGCTCCAATATCACTTTCCTCGTTGTCATTACATCCCAATGACTGACCCCTGAGGTACTCCACCCTGGTACCTGTTACCCATCATCTGAGCTTACACCATTAGCTTCAATATGCCTGTCCTTTAGCTAAGCCTTTATCCATTTCACTATCTTTGAGTCAAATTTAAGGACTTTCTGAATTAATTTATTGAGGGAAACCATATCAAAAGGCTTAATAAAATTGAAACATGCTATATCCACTGATGCCTGCTGATCTATCACTTTACTTACTGCATAAAACAAATCACTAAATTTGTTTGACATGACCTCCCAGCAGCAAACCATGCTGTCCTGTATCTTACAATGTGCTTCTCTACTCCATTTTTTCCCAAATCCATTCCTCAGGTCGCAGTAACAGTGCATGTTTTCCAGATCACACGTGACATAATTAGTATTGCTTCTCGATCTTTTATAATCAGCAAAGAATACACCTGAGCTCAGGGACAGACCTCGAGGCGGGGGGAGGGGGGGGGTGATTTAGCATAGTCGCACCCTTTAATCCTGATTGGCTGGCCCTACCCCCTGATTGGCCCCACCCCCTTTGATCAGCGTCTTGCCAATTTAAAAGTTATGTGTGTGCTGCTAGAAAGGGGGGTTATTGCCTGTGCTTCAGCAAGGAGATCCGAAAGACATGCACTGTTAGTGTTACCTGAGGACTGGATTTGGGAAACACGGCTCTACTCCATAGTATGCTTATTTCTTTTAATATTCAGTATATCAGCTGGACAGACTGACTTATCTACTAATTATTTTGAGAGTTCAACACATCCAGTCCTTTCAGTCTTACTGTTCATCCTTTTTTGTTTTACAAATGTATGTAAAGAATATTTTGTTGCCATTTTTAATGACTACAATCTTTATTATGCGGTTTTCTTAGAAATGTACTGCCACATCTTGAAGAAACATATTGAACGCAACTTCCATTTGTTTTTACTAACATATCTGACACAAAGTTCTGGGGCATTTACTAATGCATATTTTTATTGTTTCCCACTGTTTGTGCAGTCCACCTCTCAATCCCCACCTACTTATTAAACCTCACTGACCAATGGTCACTAGACCCCTTCTGTAGACACATGTGATACTACGTCTCTAATCATGACGTAGTATCACATGTGTCTAGATATATCTAGGATTGCTTCCTAGATTTATTAAGGCAGTTTGATCCCTTTTGGAGTTACGTAAACAAAACAGAGTCATTACACAGGTAATCAAGCAAAGACATAGTCAAGGACAAGCTGGTTTGGTACATAGGAAACAGTAGTAGAAGTGACAAGCAGAAGTCTTAGGTATATATCACAATAATCAGGCAAGGGAAATAGGAACCTGCAGGGCTTATATAATCCAATATTTCCACTGATTGGACACTGTTTATGAATTAGCGACGATTATTAAACAAATAGAAATGCCCGGATAGAGTTTTCAAGAACTGCAACAAAACTCAGTGGCCAACAACCAGGGCAATGGACCAGCAACAGACAATGAATGGTTCGAGGTCCTGACAGGTTCAGTTCCTGAAACAGCCACAACCCCTGATCCTGCGCATAGCCGCACAGAGGGATCATGTAAAACTATATCTAGCATGTACATTTCTCTGTGATAAGTACTATTGTCTATAGGAAATATGTGCAGTGTCTTTACACAACCTATATTGCATTGTTATATTGCTTACTCTCTCACTGTCCATTATGTATAACGAATATGATGTATAATGAATATGATGATATGTTAACACATTGCTATATATATAGTAGGATAGGAAATTAAATCAGTTATCTGTTTCCCAGGTACAAAGTGTTTTGTATTAGAGGTCATCTACAATTGTCAAGGTTTGATTCAGACGTTTTAATAAAATCTGAAATATTTCAAGCATAGCACAAACCAGGATGCAACAAATTTGCTAATTACTTGTAACCGTGGCAATAATAATACAAGATGAATCATAGCAAGAAAATCATGCTGATAGAAGCTGAAAATGTTCGCTATGCATATATCCCATGAGACATGAAAAAGCATGGACACTTGATACATTTCAGCCATAACATATTCATGGTAATATCCACAGGGATGTGGGATAAAACTCACATAAAGCTACATTACATTTAGAACTTTAGGTTCATATATTTAGTGTCAATTGATAGTTGTACAAAATGTTTTCTTTTTTTAATTGACACATGTTAATATTAACCAATCAGTGCTTTGGTAGCATTGTCAGTGGTTCAATATAGCCAGTTATTTTTATATTTTTTTGTTTTGTTTTATGACCAGGCAGTGGTTAAAGTTAACCTTTTTTGTTTTTTGTTTTTGTTGAGTTAATCATTGTACGAGTAGGCCGTACATGCGCTTTAGATATATCCCCTGCAGGCAGAGAACAGCATCTCCCAGCATGCAGTGGGTGGGAGGAGCTGGTGAAGGAGCGGTTGTAAAACAATTAGAGCTAGATATTCTAGGAGTGCAGCAGTTGGAAGAGGAGGAGAATGAGCATGGAGGAGAGGAGAGGAAACCGAATTGAGCAAGGGCTAAGGCAGTTATGAGAGAGACCAGCACTGTATAGGTATAGGAGAGTGCCAGAACAGGAAACACTGTATACTGTATTGCTGTGAAGGTTCTGAACAGAGGAGCAAAGAGAGAAAGCCCATCACAACCTTCCCTGGCAGTGAATTCTATATCTTGACAGCCCTTACTGTAAAGAACCCTTTCCTTTGCTGGTTGTGAAATTAAATTACAGCCACAAAATATTGTCCAGCCAATTGACTTTTCCCATCAGATAACCAGATAACCTTGTAAACTATGCTTGTAATCTAGAGTCAGCTTAATCTTCCATTAAGAGAACGTAGAGCTACTATTGGGCATTACTGAGCCAACAGTGATGACTTATGCATCTTGGGGAGGTAGTGCAAGGTTAGCAAAATAGGTCATTCTACCAAGATTGAGTTCCTACAGACATGTTGTGTATTATAGTTTATCTGTATACTTTCAGTTAAATGTATTAGAATTGGATTGTTAAAACAAACATGGGGTCGAAGGAACAATTCTTTGGACTAAACCGATTCCCATCCATGCAAATTTTATAAATTTATACAGTACATTGCTCCTTAAATGGAAACATATCAGGAACTCTGAAATCAGATGCTATCCGAATATTCCGTGATGGTGTGATATCAGAAATACATTTTTTTCAATGTCCTGTTACAACACAAAATGGATAACATGCTGATAAGCTAAGGGCTTTTCCTGAGTTTAACCCTTTTCTTCGTTGAGCAGCTTCTGTACATCAGCAAAATAATCAGTACAGACAGAAAGCCAGAGTTCTGGTAACCATAATATTTTGATTATTATAGAGTCACAAAGTCTGTACGTTTGCTTATGTTTTTTCTCAGAGCATGAGTTCCAGCTTGAAGGTTAAATGTATTCACTTGAGGAGGAGAAAGGGCCGTGTTGACAGTTACTTGGGATGTAGAAGTAGCCAACGAAGGATCAATGATTTATATAACAGGGTCACATCCAACAGATCTGACATTACTTTATTCCACCATACTATGAACATTTCCACATAGCAAAAGACCATTTGTATTCAAAAAAATACCTGCCCAATGTATGTCAATGTACATTTTAGAATAGAGTGGCCCAACCCATGGCAATTTCAGCTAATTTGACAGATTTAGATCAAACCGGTCCACTTAACACAAAAGATGGCCATGACCTACTGATTCCATGATCCTCATGTTGCACAAAATACATAGCAGAGTCAAGTAGTGTGTTTGGCGCTACAAAATTGATGTTGTGTTTATGCATTTTGTGTCAATAAAATGTTGCAGAATAACAAAATTGATTCTGAGCACAAAAGTGAAGCTAATGAAAAAAAGTGTTTTGTGTTGCAAAATCTAGTTTTTCTGTAGGCATATCTATTTTGTGTCACTGCAATTATTGTGCACAGAAGATATGTGGCAAAGAAACAAAATCAGTGCTGTAGCGTTCATTAACCAATTGATTGAATATAAATGTAGTCATAAGATTTTGTGCTTGAAAAATCTAAGTTTGACAAATGACTTTCCATAATGGTAATGGACAATCAGTGTTCCCTCTAAGCTGAGCAATCTGGAAATGACAGAGTTAAACCTGTATCTTACTAGGAAACATCCTGCAGATTGTGAATGTAAACCTTTCAGGTGGAGCCCTCATTATAGTGACCTTTTAACTCTTTCCTTTCCAGATTGCTCAGCTTAGAGCAGGCCTGTCCAACCTGCGGCCCTCCAGGTGTTGTGAAACTACAAGCCCCAGCATGCTTTGCCAGTAGACAACCAGTTGATAGCTGGAAGGGCATGCTGGGACTTGTAGTTTCACAACACCTGGAGGGCCGCAGGTTGGACAGGCCTGGCTTAGAGGGAGCACTGATGGATATATGTCAAACTTCACAAAGTCTAATTTGGGCTGCAAGGGACAATGTTACCACCTGTTGTACAGACATGTATGTATAGAGCAAGTATTGCAAAATTAAACCTGCAACCTAACTAGTATCATTACAGCAAGCTTGCAAAAGCATTTTGCACAAATACAGTATATATTATTATTATTATTATTATTATTATTATCATTATCATTATTATTATAGTTATTAATAATAATTATTATATGTTACAACAATTTCCCAAAGGAATGCTAATATTAGCATGTTTAGAGAGGTAAGGGTAGGTGACGGAGTGTTATATGTTTTTAAGTGCACTGTCTTGTAGATAGTATCTTATGTGATTTGTAGCTCCATATCACAAACTTTATAGTTTAATTTCAATCAAGTAGTAGTTTTTAGTAGGCTCTTTGTTTCTTAAAAATGGTTGTCAGCTACGTCCCATTGTAAAATATATTGGCTCAAATGAAACTTGGCGGGTTCTAAGAAGTTTCCAATTACAACATTGTCTGCCAAATAAAGGATTCATTGGTGATTCTGTTTTGTACTGAAATTTTCATTTTCCATTTAGACCACCTGCCTGGTGTTAATTAGATATGGTTTTTTGTTTTCATTGAGGATATTTTCATTTTTTTTTAACATTAAACAAACTAGTTGATTTTACTTAGTCTTTCTGCTTAATTCAATTGTCTTTTTTTAAAAGGACTTACCATAAGTAGAGACTTAATTAGTTGAGCTGACAGATATTGGGAAATGAACAAAAGATGACGATATTTATTTAAAAGAAGAATTAAATGCGTGATGTAAGTGTCTGGCCTATAAGTGTCTGACTAGTTTTGGACAATGCTGTTTTTATAATAATTGGTATACAAAATTGGCATAGAAAGTTTAGAACTCTGCTTTGACCTCGTAATAGGTTTCTTATTATAGGTTAAGAATTCAATGCTGCGGAGATGTGTGTGAAGCTAATGTAGCTGAAATAATAGGTATTATAATAGATAGAAGATTTTTATTTTAACTAAATCCTATAGAATATCTACTCAAGAAAATACTATACAATACATATAGTATAAATATGTACATTTTTTTTTCCTTGTCTCATGGTGAACAATATACTGCACAACTTACCTTTCCTTCCCTGTTGTTCTCTTCCCTCAGATCATTGTACTATCTCTCCCTGTTTAACCCTACTTTTCCTTTTGTTTGTTTTGGGTTTGCTTATTGTTATTTACTGCGGTTTTATATAAAAAAAAAAATCTTGAATAAAGAATTATTGTGTTTAAGTTAGTAAAAATAAATGACATTTGACTTGATACCTGAGAAATGTGATTTTGCTAAGCTGACGCCATCTTGTTGCCTTATAGCCATTTTGTTATTTTCTAGCTTAAAGACAGATTAGATACAGCTAGTTTGCAGGAGTTATTCATTGTTTGCAAGAAACTGGCCATGACCTTGAATATTGTAGAACAGGAGACAAACCAACTCCCCCCTGGGGAGTATTCCTGTGTGAAAATGAGAGAATGTAGCAACATCTGTGTAAAGGGAGCATGAGTGGTTAAAACCTTTTGGGGCGTAGTTTTCTGTAATACGTGATTTTTGCTATATAGATATGGACTTGTAACTAATAAAGCAGAGCTAATTGTACACACAAAACATGCAGTGTATTTAATTGACTCCAGCTGATGAGCTCATAACTGATAAACTGACACTTACAGGTGAACAATCTAATTTAGATTCGACTTACCCCTGTTTCATTTTTTTCTCTTATTGTTATTTGTGCAAGCCATAAACAGTATAAGGGTAAATAAGTCAAAATACATAGTTGCCAACTTTCCCTAATTTCTAGGTACAGTCCCAGCTTTTTAGTAGTTTGTCCAAGTGAACATCCCTGTTTTGTCAGTATTGACCAACTGCAAAATAACATTCCTATTTTACTGCATGCCATCTATACTTATTCTTTATGCTTTAGAAGCTTATATTTGTCGAAAAGGTATTTTTAAATTGCAAAAAGTACCTATGATCCCATTCAGGTGCTTTCTGCAGGACAGTGGGGTCTATGCATCATAAGATGCGGTGCTGCTAAATATGCATCACTGCATATTACAATGATGCATATTTATGCACTGCTAAGATGCACTATGCCGAGGCTACTCTGGGAGTCCCGACGAAGTAACCCCTCTCCTGTGATCCTATCTAGGAGGAATGCGCACAGCACTTTTACTATATCGGATTCTGCAAAGCCAGAGAGGCTTCAGCAGAATTCCATAGGGAATGACAGGCAACGCCATACTGAGATGGCGTTACCTGTCTGCGCAATGTCGAGCTTATCAAAGCTTTATACATTGTAGAATCTATGGGGACTGCGATGTTGAACGGTATTAGCCTAAATGGAGGAGATTGTTAGGCATTTAATGCATAGTAAATATACTTAAAAGGGGCCTGATTCATTAAGGATCTTAACTTAAGAAACTTCTTATTTAAGTCTCCTGGACAAAACCATGTTACAATGCAAGGGGTGCAAATTAGCATTCTGTTTTGCACATAAGTGAAATACTGACTGTTTTTTCATGTAGCACACAAATACTTGATAGCTTATTTATACACTGAACTTGAAAGTTGATATTTGTGTGATACATGAAAAAACAGTCAGTATTTAACTTATGTGCAAAACAGAATACTAATTTGCACCCCTTGCATTGTAACATGGTTTTGTCCAGGAGACTTAAATAAGAAGTTTCTTAAGTTAAGATCCTTAATGAATCAGGCCCAAGATGCAGAAACAGCCGTTTCCGCATCTTTTAAGTGGAAAATTAGCTTGGTGCATAGACCCCAGTATGTTGTATTACCTGCATGAATATTTTCCAACATTGTCAACCATGTAAATCTAAAGTCTATATTGATGCAAAAACAATCATGATACAAATGTTATTTGTCATGGGTAATTTCCCAACTAAGATAGTGGAAATGAAAAAAAAGCTTAACAAGTGATGATATAAATAAAAGTGTTAAATGATATATCTAGCTGGGGGAAATGAGAATCAACATTATGGCTGTAAGTCAAATCCTCTTATGGGCCTGGAAATGGTAAAAGCTTCGCATAGTGTAAACAAATGCCAAGTTATAAGGAAAGAAGTCTTCAGGGACAGATCTGTTAACTATCAGTGGGCATGTTTCATCTTACCGCTCTCTTCAGGCATATTAAAGGAAGCTTTGTGTACCTGCTTACAGACAGAAGCTGGGAATCTGTGACACAGGAAGCCACATCCTTCCCCTAAAGCCCTGATAAAGATAATATATACAGTTCTTTCTCTATTCTTCAAATACTTTCCTTCAGGCACGTTGTACTTTTAATATACTAACCTGAATAGCAGGGAAAAGTCAACAATCATCAGAGACCAGCTTTCTCCATCATTGCAGGAAACAAAATATTTTCTATAACCCAGTCATTTTTATACTTTTCTTTGGTGACTTTTAATTTTTACATTTTATATTGTTTTAACAGCATGAATCTTAAACATGATGTAAAAATAAATGAAAGTATTTTGTCTTTTGATGTCCAATTGCATAATGTAGTCATGAATGAATGAAATAGTGTTTTGGACTAAGATGATCTATAATTATTGTTGTTGTTATTATTATTATTATTATTATTATTATTACTACGCGTGGCAGTTTATTTTTAAGGAGCCAAAAACCTACAAAACAAAAAGTTAGGCTTTATTTGAAAAATCAACTAGTAATATGCATACCTATACAAGCAAATGTTTTACGAAAGGATCAGAACTGAAAATATGATAAGAATAAGGGGTCTGATTCGTTAAGGATCTTAACTTGAGAAACTTCTCATTTCAATCTCCTGGACAAAACCATGTTACAATGCAAGGGGTGCAAATTAGTATTTTGATTTGCACATAAGTTAAATACAGACTGTTTTTTCATGTAGCACACAAACACTGGATAGCTTATTTGTACACTGAAATTTAAGGTTGATATTTGTGTGCTACATGAAAAAACAGGCAGTATTTAACTTATGTGCAAAGCCAAATACTAATTTGCACCCCTTGCATTGTAACATGGTTTTATCCAGGAGACTGAAATAAGAAGTTTCTCAAGTTAAGATCCTTAATGAATCAGGCCCAAGGTTGCAACAATTTTTTTTAACAGAGTGCATTAGCATTTTTTAGTCTCTAGATGTCACTGTACAAATTGCTGTCTTCAGAAAGCCTTTGGTCGATAGCTAGAACTTTGCATATACTACAGTGAAGACAGTGACATCTGCAGGCTATAAAATAAAAGGAATATTTTACAAGAATGTTGAAAAGTTTTGACTGCCCTACCACACAGCAATGATAATACTTAATCATTGGAAGTTGTTGTACAGCACATATACATGTATAATACTGGTGATGCTGTCCCTTTAATTTAGCAGATACAGCAAACATTCAGCTATCATGCTGTGACTATATTCAAATAAATTATTCAGTACCAAACTTTCAAAGACGGACAGTGTCTTATAAATCATGTTATATTACTACAGAACAAGATATTACCCCGCTAGCAAAATATGATATTCTATTACAATGCAGGTGTAAAATGTTCTTTTCATTGTACATTTGTATGCTCAAATATGTGACTGTGACATGGAAGGTGTGGGTGGCAAACTAAAGCAAATTACAGAAGTTATTTATAGTTAAATATCAAAATGATCCAGCTGATTGCTTTTGGGGAATTCCAATGCCATGATTAATATTTAATGAACTACCTATTCCATGTTATTATTATTATTATTCTTTATTTATATGGCTTCACAAGGTTTCTGCAGCACTGTGCAAAATACAAAACAATCAGTAGACCATACAGGGTACAACAGTACAGAATAAAACAAATAAAACCAAGACTCCAATAGCTCCAAGCATAGCACATACAGTGACATCGGAGAAGAAGAAATGGTATTGAGACAGAAGGGAAGAGCGCTCTGCTCGCATACTAAAAGGAGGGAAAACAGACCGCAGGCACGAGAGGAGTCAGTGAAGGGGAACAGGCGTAAGAGGAGCATGAACAGAGAAGTGGAGAAGGTTAGGTGGATGGCTGGTAGGCTTTAAGGAACAGAGGGGTTTTAAGAGCTCGTTTGAAGGTGCACAACTTTTTAGACCTCCTGGAGGGAAGGAAAGGAATGAGGATGGAGGGGGCTGAGGCGCGGTGAATTGCATAATTTTGGCTTCATTCCACGATACAATGACGCAAAGCTTCTTATTGATGCCAAAGGTGGGTCCAAAATTACATGATTCACCGCAATCGACTCATGGAAGCTCCTAGGTTGTGGGAGAATGGCCTGCTTTCACAAGAGACCTGGAGATCTACCCAGAAATTGGAGCATACTTGCCCACTCTCCCAGAATGTCCGGGAGAGTCTGCAAGTATGCTCTAAATCAGACCCGCTATGTTTATTACATTTGTCCAGTATTAAAAAGCTGACCTCGCAACCTTAATTTCTTAAAAGGCAGCTAAGATGATCTAAGTATGTTTCCCTAAAGCAAGAAGCATCTGCCTGATAGTTTATGTATCCTCAAATAAACAAGCCCCACCCAGGGCTGTCTTTCTGACTGTGGGAGGCACATATAGAAACCGTTGTAATTCCTACACCGTTCACCTGATTTGGATGTAAATTCCCTCGAATTAAAGCTGAAAGTCTGCAGTTAAAGCACATCTTGTTAGTTTCATTTCAAATCCACTGTGGTGGTGTATAGAGCCCAAAATATGAGAATT
This sequence comes from Mixophyes fleayi, assembly GCF_038048845.1. Taxonomy (NCBI): domain Eukaryota; kingdom Metazoa; phylum Chordata; class Amphibia; order Anura; family Limnodynastidae; genus Mixophyes; species Mixophyes fleayi. The sequence continues at coordinate 233,082,680 of NC_134406.1, read as the reverse complement.
ATGTTGATGTCCCAATATTTATGGACTTGACTATATATATATATATATATATATATATATGCATGTGTATATATATGTGTACATATGTATAGATATATATGTGTGTGTATATATATATATATATATATAATGTTGTTAAGATGGCCCTGGCCCCACCCTAGTAATGTATTCAACAATTTGTTTCTATTTTTATTCCCTTACAAATATCAGTTTAGTTATTGGAAGTTCAGGTCGAATGGAAAATTATATTGTTTTAATTATGAGTATAGTGCTGCTAAGCCTAAAAAAATGAATTCAATTATCCTTTATGTGAGTACTAAGACGCTTCATCAGCCTCTTTCTCCTTATTATTACTGACTAGGTAATATGAGATGCATTTGCTCATAATGGTGCTTTTTCTCACACTAAGCACATTTAAATCCCTCACCTGCAAAAGACTGATGCCTGAAGGGCTTTTAATTTTATTTCCTTCAAGTAGTGTGTATGTATGTGTGTGCGTGTGTGCGTGTGTGCGTGTGTGCGTGTGTGCGTGTGTGTGTGTACATATATATATGTGTGTGTGTGTGTGTGTGTGTGTGTACATATATATATATATATGTGTGTGTGTGTGTGTGTGTGTGTGTACTTGCATTCATATGCTTGTGGGGACATTGACCTGTTTACACACCAACACTGTGGGGACCTGAGTCGTAGTGGAGACAAAAATTGAGGTCCCCACAAAGCTTCTCAAGGCTAATCCATGCAGGGGACCTTGCTGATATGCTCAGCACAAAAATCTGGTATGTCCCTTGTTACGAGCCGCGGCGGTGCCCAGCCGCCGCGACTCACTCACCCGCGTCCCGGCCGTCGCCATGGCGACCGGGACGTCATTTCCGGCCATAACCCGGCCGTTGCCGGGGCAACCAGCAGAAGCTTCAGAGCTGCGTCCCGGCAATAGGAGGAAGCCGGGCGCAGCATTCTATAGCCTGTGGGCTAATTAATATGGGCAGATTATAGGAGGCAATTACAGGCATTAGCCTGCAACTGTGCAGGCCAGGGGCAAGCCCTGATTGGCTCTATTAGTGACTGCTCTATTACCTGCAGGAGTGTGTTCAACCTGTGATTGGTTCAGCTGGGTATTTAAGGCAATGGGGTCTGCTGCCTCATTGCCGGTTATAGCTTCTGTGCTCCAGTCTGCTGACCTGCTTTGTTCCTGTTCCTGTGTCCTGATATCTACGTTTGACTCCCCGTGTATGACCCCTGGCTTTGTATTGGACTTCGCTCGTGTTTCCTGTGACCCTGATCCTCGGCTTGTTTACCCGTTCTGCTACTTTGCCTGTGACCTCTGACCTCAGCTTGTTCATCGATGCTGATACCTGCTGCCGGCCTTTGACCTCTGCGTGGACCTGACTCTTCATGCCTGGGTTCTCCCCAGCCGGTACACACTTCACGACCCTCTGTCAGTCTGCAGCCCAGTCTGTCCCCACCATCAGGGGCTCCAGTGAACACCTGACTGGCAGAGTAGACTCCGGGTTGTGTTGTGCCGGCTGGAGGGGTTCCTAACATTATAACCGGCCCACTCACGGAGACAAGGTCAGAATGGATGCAAGTGGATCCACACCGTCTCCGGCACAAACCCTAGCAGGCCATGTTGAGTCCTTGTATCAGAGGATGCAGGGATTGGCTGAGCGTATGTCTGTTCAAGAAGAAGCCACAAAAGCTTCACAACCTACTCTAGATCCCATCTGTGAGCCCAAAATGAATTTACCGGATCGGTTCTCCGGAAATAGAACCCTGTTTCGGAACTTCAGGGAGAGCTGCAAGCTCTATTTTCGGATGAGACCCCGCTCCTCCGGTTCAGAGCAGCAAAGAGTTGGGATTACTATTTCCCTTCTACAAGGTGACCCCCAGTCCTGGGCGTTTTCTTTGCCACAGACCAGTCCTGCCACGCAGTCCGTACTAGTCTCCGTAGACTCCTTCTTTGAGGCATTGAGTCTACTGTATGATGACCCGGATCGAGTGGCCTCCGCGGAAGCTCATCTACGGTCTTTGAAACAAGGCCGACGGTCGGCAGAAGAATATTGCGCTGAGTTCCGTAGATGGTCACCTGATAGTGGATGGAACGACCCTGCCTTATGTAGTCAGTTCCGTGTCGGCCTATCCGAACAGATTAAAGATTCTTTGGTGCAATACCCGTCTCCTAGCTCTCTGGAGGATCTGATGCACCTCTCCATTAAAATTGACAGGAGATATAAGGAGCGGAAAACTGAAAAGGAAACAGCATCACCTCCATCCACCTTCATTCATATCTCCCAGGTTGGTGAGGAACCAATGCAATTGGGAGCATATCGTCTTTCCTCTGAAGAAAGAGACAGGAGACGGTCACAAGGCTTATGTTTGTATTGTGGCACAAGGGGCCATTTCTCCCGTTCTTGCCCAAACAAGTCGGGACGAGCATGCCTTGGGAACGAGGAGAAAGTTCACTTAGGTCTGCAGATCGTTTCCCCGAAAAATGCACTATTGGTCCCTGCACAGCTCACGTTCAGTGCTCGTTCTACGAAACTATCAGCCTTCATTGACAGTGGAGCTGCTGGCAACTTCCTTGACATCGAGTTTGCCCGCTCTGCTGGGATTCCGCGGATTAAACTCCAATCTGCCATTACGGTATGTGGCTTAGATGGTAGTCCGTTGCCAGGCGGCAAGATTACTTGGGAGACCCCACCACCACAGTTGAACATTGGCGCTCTCCATTCGAAATCCATAGTCTTACGTCTTATCGAATGTCCGTCGGTTCCTTTAATTCTGGGCCATCCTTGGCTATCCTGCCATAACCCCGTCATGGATTGGAGAAAAGGAGAAATTGTCCAGTGGAGCCCCCATTGTACACAGTCTTGCTTGACACTACCTCTACGTATTATTCAGTCTATTCCGGAGCAGCTCCCTTCTCAGTATCATGACTACTGGGATGTTTTCTCCAAAAAGGCTGCTGACACACTACCACCGCACCGAAATTTCGACTGTGCCATTGAGCTCATTCCGGGCTCTAAATTACCCAAGGGACGCTTGTATCCTCTCTCCGGTCCAGAGACCAAATCCATGCAGGAGTATATTGATGAAAACTTGGAGAAGGGCTTCATCAGGCCATCCAAGTCCCCAGTAGGAGCAGGGTGTTTCTTTGTACCCAAGAAGGACGGTGGACTCAGACCCTGTATCGACTATCAAGGGCTGAACCTTATTACGGTTAAGAACACCTACCCCCTTCCCCTCATCTCCGTTCTTTTCGATCAATTAAGAGGAGCCACTATCTTCACAAAAATTGATCTTCGTGGAGCCTATAATCTCATACGTATTAGAGCAGGTGATGAGTGGAAGACGGCGTTCAACACGCTCTCGGGCCATTACGAATACCTGGTCATGCCGTTTGGCCTGAGTAATGCTCCTGCCGTATTTCAGGATTTGATTAATGAGGTGTTACGTGAGTTCCTGGGACACTTTGTTGTTGTTTACCTTGATGACATCCTCATATATTCAAAATCGTTGTCTGCACACCAGGGTCATGTCAGACAAATCCTACAGAAATTACGGGAACATCACCTCTACGCGAAACTCGAGAAATGCGAGTTCGATGTCCAGAAGGTATCCTTCCTCGGTTATCTAATCTCCTCAGAAGGTTTCTCCATGGACCCAACCAAGGTCCAAGCAATTCTGGATTGGATTCAACCGAATAACCTCAAGGCGGTCCAGAGATTCCTGGGATTCGCCAATTACTACAGGAGGTTTATTGGCGGCTTTGCTGATATCGTGGCTCCTATTGTCACCTTGACCCGCAAAGGAGGTGATCCAACTGTTTGGTCACAACAGGCAATAAATGCATTTAAAACCCTGAAGAAAGCTTTTGTGTCTGCTCAGGTTCTCAGACATCCGGATCCTAGGGTACCGTTTGTTCTTGAGGTAGATGCTTCTGACGTCGGTGCTGGGGCTGTCTTGTCACAAAAAGACCCCCAGACCCACCGCTTACATCCATGTGCCTTTTTTTCCCGTCAGTTCTCATCAGCGGAAACCAACTATGACGTGGGAAACCGAGAATTGCTGGCAATTAAATGGGCCTTTGAGGAATGGCGACACTGGTTGGAAGGCGCTGCACACCAGATCTCCGTTATAACGGATCATAAGAACTTACAGTATATACAGTCGGCCAAACGTCTGAACCCCCGACAGGCTCGGTGGTCGCTGTTCTTCACTCGGTTCAACTTTATTATCACCTATCGTCCTGGTTCCAAAAATATTCAAGCGGACGCCCTGTCTAGAAGTTTCCTGGCACATCATGCTCCGGTCACCTGCTCAGAGCCTATTGTTCCTGTGTCTATGATTCATGCCGGATTAACCCAAGATTTGAGCTGTACCTTGCAAAGGTTCCAGAGGTTGGCTCCTGATAACACTCCGGTAGGATGTTTGTTTGTTCCAGTTCATCTAAGGAAGACAGTCCTTGCTGAGGCACACAACAGTCGGACTGCTGGGCATCCTGGAGTCTACAAAACACTGGAAATCCTTTCCCGTACTGTATGGTGGCCGTCTCTGTCTGCTGACGTCAAGAGTCACGTCAGGTCCTGTGAAGTTTGTGCCAGGAACAAAGTTCCCAGGACTCGCCCGGTAGGTCAGTTAGTTCCGTTGGCCGCCCCTGCTAAACCTTGGACACATCTGTCCATGGACTTTATAGTCGATCTGCCACCCTCTGCGGGACACAATACCATTTGGGTCGTGGTAGACCGGTTCAGCAAGATGGCGCATTTCATTCCACTCACTAGGCTTCCTACTGCTCGAGATTTGGCAGTCTTGTTCATTCAACACATTTTCCGCCTCCATGGACTCCCTACAGACATCGTCTCCGATCGGGGTTCCCAGTTCATAGCGCAGTTCTGGAGATCATTCTGTACCCTCCTGGGAATCAAGGTCAGTTTATCATCTGCATACCATCCTCAGTCAAATGGGCAGACTGAAAGGGTTAACCAGTCCTTGGAGAAGTTCTTGCGATGCTACATATCGGAGTTCCATGACAACTGGTCCTCCTTGTTGCCCTGGGCAGAATTTGCCTGTAACAACTCCTGTCACTCATCCACCAAAACCTCTCCGTTCTTTTGCAATTATGGTTTCCACCCCAGATCTAACTCTTTGTATTCACTCCAGTCCGTTGGTATCCAGGAGATCCGTTCCACTGCCAGGGATCTCAGAGTTGTCTGGAAGAAAGTACATTCATCGTTAAAACAAACCTCACTTGTTGCAAAAAAAAATTCGGACCGACACCGTATCCCCTGCTCCCTTAAGGTTGGCCAGAAAGTCTGGCTGTCTACAAAAAATATCAGGCTCAGACAACCTTGCAAGAAATTGGGCCCTAAGTTCATCGGGCCGTTTCTTATCATCAAGCAGGTGAACTCCGTCGCATTTAGGTTAAAAATTCCAGGCTCGTTAAGAATTCCAAACACCTTTCATTGTTCCCTATTGAAGCCAGTGCTTTATCCTGGTCAAGCCCAGTCTTCAAGTGTGCCTGGAAGAGGTTCCAGTGGGCCACAAAAATTTGTGATTCAAAAGGTCCTTGATTCTAAAAAAGTTCAAGGACAGGTGTATTTCCTTGTACAATGGAGGAATCGCGGATTGGAAGAGCGATCTTGGGTTCCGCGGAGACAACTCCATGCCCCAAAGAAACTGAAGGAGTTCTTCAAAAAATTCCCTAGAAAACCGGGATGTCGGGGTCCCTCGACCCCTCCTCAAGGGGGGGGTACTGTTACGAGCCGCGGCGGTGCCCAGCCGCCGCGACTCACTCACCCGCGTCCCGGCCGTCGCCATGGCGACCGGGACGTCATTTCCGGCCATAACCCGGCCGTTGCCGGGGCAACCAGCAGAAGCTTCAGAGCTGCGTCCCGGCAATAGGAGGAAGCCGGGCGCAGCATTCTATAGCCTGTGGGCTAATTAATATGGGCAGATTATAGGAGGCAATTACAGGCATTAGCCTGCAACTGTGCAGGCCAGGGGCAAGCCCTGATTGGCTCTATTAGTGACTGCTCTATTACCTGCAGGAGTGTGTTCAACCTGTGATTGGTTCAGCTGGGTATTTAAGGCAATGAGGTCTGCTGCCTCATTGCCGGTTATAGCTTCTGTGCTCCAGTCTGCTGACCTGCTTTGTTCCTGTTCCTGTGTCCTGATATCTACGTTTGACTCCCCGTGTATGACCCCTGGCTTTGTATTGGACTTCGCTCGTGTTTCCTGTGACCCTGATCCTCGGCTTGTTTACCCGTTCTGCTACTTTGCCTGTGACCTCTGACCTCAGCTTGTTCATCGATGCTGATACCTGCTGCTAGCCTTTGACCTCTGCATGGACCTGACTCTTCATGCCTGGGTTCTCCCCAGCCGGTACACACTTCACGACCCTCTGTCAGTCTGTCCCCACCATCAGGGGCTCCAGTGAACACCTGACTGGCAGAGTAGACTCCGGGTTGTGTTGTGCCGGCTGGAGGGGTTCCTAACATCCCTGTGACGTTATCCAGAAACAATGATGGCTCCAGGGCGTATAACAAGAAGCAGTACTGCCTGTACTGTTAGAAGCCCTTCTTAAAAATTGCCCGGCACATGGAGCATGTCCACCGCAATGAGACTGAAGTAGCCTGGGCCCTGAAATTCCCCAAGCACTTGAAAGAAAGGTGCATGCAAATGGCACACCTTCACAATAGGGGCAACTTTGCACACAATGCTGAGGCAATGAGGGCAGGCCATGGCATTCTGGTCCTGTGCAAACTTCCAGACAAAGAGATGGATGCTGAAGGCTTCATTCACTGTGTAGCCTGCCAGGGTTTGTTGGCAAGGAAATACCTGTGGCGACACATGAAGAGATGTGAGCTAAACTGAAGGGACAATAAGCTCACGCCTGGCAAGAACAGAGTCCAGTCAGTGTGCGCCTTTGCTCAGCCTGTTCCACCTGACATCAGTGATGGCTTTTGGAAGCTCTTGAGTGACATGACCCAGGATGAAGTCTTACTTGCATTCAAAAATGATCGATGCATTATGCAGATGGGACAGCATCTCTTCAACCAGGTCGGATCAGATGTTGACAGGCACGAATAGATCCGTCAGAAGCTTAGAGAAATGGGTAGACTACTGCTACATGCCAGAAGAGCTACCCCTTTAGAGAGGATGGAAGACTTTATTGCCCCATTGAACCTTCTGCATGCAGTAGATGCTGTGAAGCTGGTAGCTGGCTATAATGAGGAGACAGGTACATTCAAGACACCCTCACTGGCAGTCAAGATCGGGCACAGTCTGCAAAAGATAGCGAGCATTGTGGAGTGCCGAGCCATGATGGAGGGCTGCACTGCTGCGGTTGAAAATACACAAAATTTCAGGAAGCTATATGAGGCGAGATGGAGCGAGTTTATCTCATCGGCTGTCTTGAAAACTCTTAAGTAGTCCAAGTGGAACATGCCTCAGCTCTTACCTTTCACGGAGGATGTGAAAAAGATGCAATTGTACCTTGAGGAGAAGCAGCAAGCCTACCGAAGTGTGCTATCCACCAAGCCTACGGTTAACCACTGTTTACTACTTGCAAAGTCACCCTAGTACAGGTGATCTTGTTCAATCAAAGAAGGGAAGGGGAAGTTTAAAAAATGTTGCTGACTACCTTCTCCTCAAGAGATACATCGGATCACCTCAAAGATGTGTCCCTAGAGCTGTCACACTTCTGAGGCTCCGATTGCATCAGACTGTTTGCCCGAGAGTGTGGGGCCAAGCATCCCCACACGCTGTCTTCCACGAAGCTACAAAAGCACATTTCCACTCTCTCAAAGGTCCTCAACCTAAACGACACAGAACTGGATCAGTTGGCAGACTTCCTTGGGCACTACATCAGGGTGCACCGGCAGTATTGCCGCCTCCCCGAAGGTACCCTCCAACTCGCCAAGATCAGCAAACTGTTAATGGCTCTTGAGAGTGGCAGACTGGCCGAATTCAAAGACAAGAATTTGTACAAGATGCACATTGATCAGGATGGTAAGTGCAAAATCTGTTGCCTGATGTATGCTTTTGACTTTTACCTCGGTCATTTACATATCTGTTTCCTTTCAGAACTAGTCCAGCTACAGAGCGACATTTTGGATGATGAGCAATCCCCCGTGACAGAGGGACAAGTGGCCAAGCGTTTAGACACCTCCACATCAGAAGAGAGGCGGTGTATGGAGCTGGCAACACAGGACCAGTGCCCAACCATGGCTTCCACAGGTAGGTGTAGCACACAGTTTTGCTAGGCAGAAGAACTTTGCCTTCTCTGTATTTTGCGGAGCCATAATGGACCACTCTACTTCCTTTCAGGTTGCAAAGAAGTGTGGAGGAAATCCTGGGACAGAGAGAAGGTCCAGGCTGTGGAGAAACACCTGATGAGGTTCCTACAGACATGCCGGGTGCCTGGAAAGTGAGACTGTGTTGCGTGCCTCATGGCTGATATATTCATACTGAAATATAGGAGCTGGTCGGGGGTGAAATTCTACATAAAGAACCGTATAACAGCTTTAAAGAAGGATCAAACTTGTTGAAATGATGCAAAGTGGTTGAACAGGGCTGTAGCCTCCATGTGTCGGTGTAAGCTGGGATGATCCTCAGACAGTCAAAATAAATGACACTCTCCCCATCTTGCCGTCCGTGTCAGTACTTTATGCAAAGTCAAACTGTGAATCTCATGTGGTAACTCTGGTGACAAACCGCTCCTACACATACCCCTATGATTGTTCTGTCGACAGGGCATTAGGAAAGGGGTGTCCCTATACGCCATGTCTCAGACATGGGTCCTCACGATGCAATAAAAAAAAGTATGTGTGTGTGTGTGTATATGTGTGAGTGTGAACATGTGTAAGTGTGTATGTATTTCCTTCAAGTTGTATTTGTGTGTGTGTGTGTGTGTGTGCATGTGTGAGTGTGTGTGTATGTGTGAGTGTATGTATGTTTGAATGTGTGTGTGTGTGTGTGTGTGTGTGTGTGTGTGTGTGTGTGTGTGTGTTAATGATGCTGCTAATGCTTTTCTGTGAAATAAAGTATAGCTGTTATACCTGAAAAATGCATGCTAAAGCGTTTTACTTGTGTAATTTGATCATTGAATAAAAATCAAACATTTTTCTATTGTTTAGTGGGATAATGTCATTGTCCAGAGCCTAAAAAGTATTAAAACCACTTTTATTTATTTGGATTATAAAAAGAAAGTGCATTATCTAAGTAACTCTATGCTATGTGGGAAAACGAAAATCCCATAATGATTTAAAATCTGTTATGCAGATGTGAAATAATTAATAACTTTATACATCCTTGTTACTCTGTTGTATTATTGAAGGTGCAGAGTTTTGTATTTGTGTACCTGCCTTTTCACTGCTATTTCACACTAAAATGTGGAGAAACATAATTTAAACATTATTGCTTTAAAAAATGACTAAAGCATTTGTAATGCTTTTGTTATGTTACACCATCCTTAATCATTTTTAATAGGCTTCTCCATAAAAAGGCAAAATGTACAGGGCATTAATGTGATAACAACAGGGCTCTTCACCTTGTCATAAATAGAATCACTGCATCTGTTTTTCTTGTCAGTCATGTAATCTATAATTCCATCACAGCACTATGCAGCAGCCAGTGGTGGCTGCGTGTAGTGTAGTATAGTGTTCAATATAGAGTTTAGTGTTCAATATGATTTGCTCAACTGCAAATTGCACCCGTACAAAATTTGCACCTAACTAAATCAGTCCCCTGTTCTCTGCTCTCTGGAAATAACTCTGTAAACTAGAAGGCCACCTTGGTCTGAGGAGAGGCATAAAAATTTAAGGCACACAGAGCAAATGTGTAACCAAGTCCAACCTCCTTTCCCATTGGCATTTCTCCCAACATTCAAGTTTTCTAAATTGTGACAAAAATAGAGGGCAGCATAATGGGGGTGAGCACTTTTGATTGATTTCAACTTTTGCATTTTTCTCCTAAAATGGCGCATGGCTCAGCCTCATATACGGCTAACTTTAATCATGTGAGTAGGGCTGATGCAAGGTTGCTCGGTGCCCTAGACAAAGCTTCAGCCTACTGCCCCTCCTCCGCACAATTCCCACTTCCTAGCCTCTCACACACTTCATATTTGTAAAATAAAAATACTAACTGTTACCTTCATCTGGCTGGCTGGCAAGTCTGCAGTCCAGATGCACTGTTGTCCAGATGCACTGTTTTCCAGATGCACTGTTGTCCAGATGCACTGATGTCCAGATGTACTGATGTCTGATGCAGAATGCTGTCCAGGCTTCACTGCTGCCCAGGAGCTAATGCAGGATTTCTAGAGGGAGGCTCCAAATGTTAGATTTCAGAAAAAATAAAAATAAAAGCACTCACCTGTTACACACTGATATGACCCCGTCTGCCTACCAGCTTTTTTCACACATGCCCCCTGTCCACCAGCTTGTGTTGCACATATCACCCCTCTCCACCAACTTTTCTCTCAAATGGCCCCCTGCTCACCAGCTTTTGTAAACTAAATGTATAACTAATCAGCATATGTATGTAATTTATTATATCTTTGTTTATATATAAATGTATTCTGCAGATGTAAAATTAATTATACTAATAGATAGAAACAGGGGAGAGCCAAGTAGTGGGCAAAAACTAGCAAATAAATGGTTGCTCAATCCAGAGCAACCATTCCTTTATATTAATAGTATGTAAATTGTGGGGATTTCTGAACATAACCCTTTCCCTCCCCTTCCCCAATTTTCACCAGCAATCTCTCCCTCCCATTTTTTGTAGCCCCTCTACCCTTTTTCTACATCCACCTCTTCCCCCATTGTCTCCAGCTCCCTCCCTCTCTCCTGTCGAAGTCAGCTAATTGCTTAAAGTAATTTCAATTTATATCTAACAACTTGATGGTCTTTGTCTGAAAATTATGCGTATAGCACACTACGGCATGAAGAAGCGTATCCAGCCGCAACAGGTGGCAATAACAGGTTTTACACATTTACACGCATTCAACATATACATTTGTAATTAGTACACACTAATAGTAGTTGCAACACTTAGTTATTTATGTCGAAATGTAGTAATTTTTACAGTTAATATTTTAAGTTATATACATGTTAGTGAAATCAAAGGTTCAGGTTACAGGACACATGTCATGTTTAGTATCATTTTAATCCCCTATTTATCTGCAGTTGTCTGGTTCTTTCGCCGAAGGGATCGCACATTGCATACTCTAGTTAGCGATAGTCGGAAATAAATGTTTAAAATGATATTGTCTGTGTAATGTAAATAGACTAGTTTAAACTGGATTTTTGGGGGGGAAATCGGAGTGCGTCTCCTGGAGAGCTGACCCCCACCTTTAGATATTTTCATTTGAACTGGCCTATGACCTGCATTACACTGGACCCTCCTGAAGCCTGGACCTATAGCAGCAAGCCACATCATCTGTATTGTTTTACTGTATTCACTAACTGTATATAAGCAGGGGCTCTGGACCTAGTGGACAGTCTACTTGACCACAGTCTTCAGACCTGAATGATTGTACACTGGATCCAGTGCGCCTGCGATAAGTAATGGCTGTACTTATTTTATTCTGATTGTTAATCTGATACTTTTGGCTATTAAATCACATTGTGCTTTGGAACTACATTTCTGCAATCCACAATCGTTATTGGATAGCAACTAGACGTGCATAACACTCCCCATTTTCTAAAGCCCCTTCTCCCTCCATTTTCTTTAGCCTTCTCTCCCTCCGGATTCTCTATCCCCTTCTCCCCCTCATATTCTGTAGACCCCTTTCCCTCTCCCTACATTTTCTCCAGCCCCCTCTCCCCTAGCTTCTTCTTTGACTGCCTGACTTCTCTCGGCTCCTCTGTACTGACAGCATCGAGACGCCATGATGCTGTCGGGAGCCAGGCGCTGGAGGAATGCGGAAGCCTGCAGCATGGGGAAATAGCGAGCAAGCAATTGCACTACCTGCATCGCCCTGGCCGCCTGCTAAATAACAATGTCTCACTCAGACTCATTAGTGTGGGCACCAGGCGACAGTGCTGCCACCCCCCCTAGACCGACGACCTAGGCAGCAGACTAAAGCTGCCTAATGGTGTCACTGGCCCTGCATGTAAGTGAGGGGATATCAGTACTTTATTACATGTAGCACTTTTGTGTGTGAAGCAAAAATGCCCTTTATAACTAAAGTGCACCATGGAGATACAAATCCAATCTGAGTCTGACCCTACTAGCCATTCTTACCAGAAAACACAGCACGTTCCACAGTGAAATGCACAATGGAGGCACAAACTGACACAAGTGGCTCTCAAAGGAGCTGAGGATATGGACAAGAGTTCTAACTTACGGACGATGTTCCAACTTATGAATGTATATGAATGTATATAGACATATTTATGACCATGTTAAAAATAGCAACTAGGCAGGTGACTAGTTGCTATTGCTAAAAGTTTCTGGAGACTACAGTGGCTTAACATCAGGAGATCACAAAGAAAGAACTTCATTGAGGTACGGGCTAAAAGATGACCTACGCTATCCACACTGTAAGTAACAATTGGCTCTACACTTATTGAGAACGATGACATCTGAAAGTTCACATCACTCTGGGTAGACATACAAGGTGCTTGGTTTACAAATAATGAATAAGACTAAATACTATTGCAGAGGATTTGCACAATCTACTATCACAGCCATAAGCCAGTCAGAGCAAGTACTAACATTTGGGAACTTGGAACATGGAATTGAAAAAATGATAAGCTATTAAATTACTTTAAGATCCTATATATTATAATGGGCTTTTCTTGGTTACATAGATTTTGATATTATACACACAGTCTACATTCCCGTTTCTTTCTATTGGGGATACTATATACCAAGAGGTGATCACATTAGAACGTGGTACAATTCAATGATATCACATGCAGAATAATGTTAACATTAATGTGCTCATGTAGTTAATATTGTGGAAAGGTGGCTATTAATATAATGTAGTAGAGGGTAGTAATGTAATGTGGGGGGCAATGGAGGTATAATGTGTGACAAGGGGTGATCAAGGGGGTGTATAATGGAGATATAAAATGCTTGCCACAAAAAGAGCGTTTATATGTTTATTTTGAGTTGTACATATCGCACAATATGTGCAATTAAAAATAAACATGTACATGTGTCTGCACACACATGTGTAAGCAAATAATGAATGCCCATGGGCGTGCAGCAGCTGCCCTCTATTTGTCCTTGGTATATCAGAGGTGAATATTAATGCGGTGCTGACACAAGGCAGAAACGCATTTCAACACCTGCCTGACTATAGAAGAAAGGGCACCTGAAGCATCATGATGTCACGACCTGTTACAGGAGAGGAGTAGAGAGGAGCCAGCAAAGCAGAGAGAAGGAAAAAAGAAAAAGAAACAGAGAAGTGTAAAAGAAGAAAAAAGAAGAAGAGAAAGAGGATGGAGAAAACAGAAGGGGAGAGGGGCCTGGAAAACCAAGGGTGGGGGCACAAAAAAATGGGGGACATAGGGTTGGGAAGAACAGATTAGAGGGGCTGGAAAGAATGGTGGAGAGGGAGCTGGAAAAACAAGGGGAGATGGCAGCCACAAACTCTTGGGCATGCTGGAACTTGCAATGCCACTAAAAAATAGGGGGGAAAAAACCTCACACATCATAATAAATGCTTAAATGCTTTACTTAAAGAAAGACTCCCCTAAGCCCTCTTTCAATAATTATTAATTCCCTAAGCCCATGGGTATTCTCATGGAAACCACATATACCCCACATACTTCTTTGTGTAACCCCAAATAATGACAAGTCGGGAGGCCTTCATCAACTAACCAGTACATTGCTGCTCTGCTCTGATTGGTCGGAGTGTGAGAAAGGCGCACTGATTGATTGGTTGTGGCTAGATTCCACATGGGCTGTAACCACAATGAACCTCATTGATGCAATGATACATTTTATCAATGAACTCAATTGATCCCACGTTTGGTCTAGCCAATAACAGATTAAAAAACCCTGCTCATAGTCAACACCGAATACCACCATTGTACACTTATAAAAATATGGACAAACACAGTATTACAAAACCTTAATTTCCAGTGCGCTCATTAGAGAGTCAATGAGTGCAAAATAAATTTATAAACAAACACAAATCATGCTTCAAGTGTATAGTTATCTCTATATTTCTATATTTCCATAAGCAAATGAATTATTATAGTTATGCAAACTTATACATCAACTCATAAATCAAGCCTGAAAAACAGAGTACACAAAGCAGCTGGTACACAAGCTGTTTTTACAGATACATCATTAAAATAATTTTAGATAAAACAAAACATTTCTTTGCATGATTTAAACGTTTTAGAATCCAAATTTTTGTGGTACGGGTTGGTGTAAACAGTGCATTAAATAAACATATGAAAATTTAATACCATCCAAACCAAGTTATTCTTATATGTTTATTTGCACTGCTAGTTCCCTAAGACGAAGCCAAACTCTGCTTAAACACTAAAGTGTCTCAAACCCACCATTGAATGCAATTAAGATAAAGATTTTAGGTTGTTTTATAACTTCTAACACCTTTCATGAGCAAATATTACTACCTACATACAATTTATTTTGTTGTTAAAAATACATCTAAAGTACAATGATAACAATGAGGTATATAAGTAGTCCAAAATTCTGAACTGTGCCTAGGCCTCTAAGCCACCTAATATAAACATGTAATTACACATGCTTATAGCATAACAATGCTGTGGGGCTTATATTTTAAAATTCTCTGTGTTAATGTAACAGATAATGACAAAAAGGGATTTCGCCCTAGTGACGATGGCCTGGTATAGACTTCCTTAAAGACAGTGGGCCTGATTCATTAAGGATCTTAACTTGAGAAACTTCTTATTTCAGTCTCCTGGACAAAACCATGTTACAATGCAAGGGGTGCAAATTAGTATTCTGTTTTGCACATAAGTTAAATACTGACTGTTTTTTCATGTAGCACACAAATACTTGATAGCTTATTTGTACACTGAAATTTAAAGTTGATATTTGTGTGCTACATGAAAAAACAGTCAGTATTTAACTTATGTGCAAAACAGAATACTAATTTGCACCCCTTGCATTGTAACATGGTTTTGTCCAGGAGACTGAAATAAGAAGTTTCTCAAGTTAAGATCCTTAATGAATCAGGCCCAGTATTCTACTGCTGATAAACCAGGGGGGAATTATTGTTTTTGTTGCTAGATTTGAGCCCCCCCAACCTGTGGGCTCCAGAGGTAACTTCCTCATCTACCAACCCCTTCGCCAGTAATTGTACATAGAGAACAGAAGGATTATTTAATAAAATAGTGCTATATGTACAAATATCCTAAAACCAGAAGGAAAAAAGACACATCATTACTGCAATTTAGTAATAATATATTTAGTAATAATATTAATAATATTAGTAATAATATAATGCAATAACATGATTATCAATTGCAACATCTTACAGTGACTGTGAGGAGCACCGCTAAGCAAATTTCATGAACTGGGGAATGTCATGCACAATGAAGGGAAAGACTGGAAACCATTTTAAATGCAAATTGTAGAAAAAAACTTTTATCTGATAAACTGTAACGCTGCTAGAATTCTGTAAATAAATATCACACCTGTGATTCTATTCTATTATTAGATATTCACTGTCAATTAAGCAACATACAAAGTTAGAGAATTTAGAAAAGTTGCTTATTAGCAAGAAAGTGGAATCAACAAAAACAGGAATGACATGTCTTTATGAGCTGACTGGAGCTACCATAATCATGTCTAACAAAGTGGGTGGTACTGGCTCTATATATGGGGAGCAAATACAGACAACCTGTCGCTAGGCTCTGCATCCCCATTGTATTTATATATTGCATAGTGCCTTGTGAACTCTTTGGGCCTGAGTCATTAAGGAGAGCAAAGCATAAATAGGGAGTAACTTTGTACCTTGGCAAAACCATGTTGTATTGGAGGGGAAGGTAAATTTAAAATGTGAGGACAAATTTATAGTTGGGGTAGGGCATGTCCTAGATCAACTTTAAATTTCACTGTACAAATAAGCTATCAAGTATTTGTGTGTTACATGAAAAAACAGCCAGTATTTAACTTATGTGCAAAATATAAAACTAATTTACACCCCTTGCATTGTAACATGGTTTTGTCCAGGAGAAAAAGGTCTATTTTTTTGCCTTATTTTCCTTAATGAATCAGGTGCCTCATGTGTAAAAATGGTGTTCTGCCATAGTCTCATTTGCCCAAGAGATTGCCTGTAAAGTAGTCAGACCCGTCTCCCAAGTCGAGCTGCATTATGCTCTATGCTATAGGCCTCTTCCTCTTACAGCTCACCTTGCACTGTCGCTGAGAGCTGTGATGTTTAAGAATGCTGCCCGGCAGGAAGCAGAGCACATTTTGCAGCTCAACCTGGGAGCCGCATCAGCTACTGTACGTGCACCTTACCAGGAAACCGAGGCCACAGCAGAACATGTTTATAATTTATATACATGATGCACAAGTCAATATGCAGTGTATGGACACAGTTATGTGACCAGTTCTCTTCAATTCTGCTAATTGGTTATTCTCCCAAAAAACTAATGAACAGGCAAAGGAGACAATAAAAAGTCTGCTTTAATATACATCGCTGCTAAGAGGGTTGTCTATTTATTTATCCAAGTCACTGACTAGAGATGTGAAATGTTGAATTGAACACATAGGGGCATATTCAATTGTTGGCGTTACAGCCAAAAGTGACGCGCCCCGCGCACTATTACCGTCATTACGGTAATAGTGCGCATAAATACCGGTAATACTGGTAATAGTTTTTCCGCGGTTGAAACCGCAGACAATTGAATATGCCCCATAAACACTGAACTGTGCAGTAAGTAACATTTGAATGAATAAACAGAGCTTTCGAGGATGTGCAAAATGCTATATTTCTCCCTGTACATATTCGTTTTAAAGGACACTGAACCAAAATGACTAATTTCTCTAGTATGAAAAGTTTACTTTTAACATTCAAAAACATGCATTACATTTATAGAACTTGGTATGTTGTGCGTTACATTTTTGATGAAGCTCACTTCAAACTATTTTTCTCTGCTGTTAGCTTTTTCAGAATGTGATAAATGCCTGCGCCCGTCAATAGATTCAAGGACGGGGGCTGACTCAGATTTGGCCACGTTTGCACCCCAAATGGCAGGTGCAAATTGCGTTCACTAAAAAAGCTGCGATCGCAGCCATATGCACAGCTGTAACTATCACAAGATGTGCGCAGGTTGGCATATATATGCCTGGCTTACATCGGGCATACGTCACACTTATGCCCCATTAATGCCCATGTTTTTATCCATTTATTTTGATTGCAACATATTTTTGTAACATATTGGAATAAGTATCGCTTTGTTTAATTTTTTTTGCGGGGGGCTAGGGATGTTTATACAGGAAAAAACAGCATAAATACCAACAAAAAATGCGCTTAGCCATAATTACATTGTTTGTTGCTTTCATACTGAGCATTCCAAAAAAATACTTCAAGATTTAGTATTCTTTTCTAATACATTTGTTAATATTCTCTAATGACAACTTACCTGACACTGACTGTCACTTTCGTAGCGCACAAACTCAACAACTGCATCTCAGAGCTTCTTAATTGCTCAGTTTACCATTGACCCTGTATTACCTTTAAACACTGTACCACTCTAAATAGCCTGATGACCTGTGTGTCCCATCATCATAAAGAACCCAAGTTCTATCTTGAAGCAACAGAAATCACATACTGTAGAAGAGATCAATCACTAATGAACTATTTGAAGGTGTTTAGAACATATAACATCAGTTTATAAAATTCCTCATACTCCTAGTAAAAACATTCCCATTACTGTAGATCACCTTCAAAATAATAAAATTGTGGTAGAGGGGATTTATTGATGCATAGAGATGTGTGATGGGGTATGATTACTTATATATAGTACATCTTTTAACTACTCATATATAAATGCTACCAAACAGGGGTAGGCTGGACAGGGGGGCATCTGCCCCCCGGGCCGGTCCCATAGTGGCCTACCCCCAGGCCGGACCCATAGTGGGCTACTTTGGTCTGGGTCACTGGGCCACCTGCATTTTTTTTCCTTTAAATTGTTCCTAATAGGCTGCTGAGTTGAGTCTCCCCCCCCCCCAGGCTAAAATTTGCCAGCCCTCCCCTGTTACCAAGTGAGGTCTCCCCAATGTGAAAATGGACCTACAAACAGATCCGAGAAGGTATGTGCCAATACCATGTATTTTGGATAATTCAACAAACAACTGTATTTTTACTTAACTAAAGATTTGGTGTTTCCCTGGTGTGCTAATCTCAAACCTACTGACCCCTAACACAGCCCTGTACAGAGGTACTAACTCCTGATCAGAAAGATTTCAGATATTTATTAATTGGTTTTTTGTTTTTTTAATTATGCACCTACTTATTGTTAAACTACCTTTTGATTTTTTCCCCATGTTATTTTATCAATATAATTATATTGTAATTCAGTACAGGGTCTTCTTTATAGCTGTACTACATCTTTGCAGACATTTTTCTCATTAATTTTATCACATATTTCATTATTACCTAAGCCTTGTTTCCACCATTCAAAGATCCTTTCTTAGTAAATCAACCTTTCTGAGTAATTGTTTTTTTTACTGCTAAAGGTTAAAAGGTGCTATAATCTGCAATTCTTTTACATTGTAAACTAAAAATGCTTAGAGATCTCCCTTTTAAATTCTAATAATGTGTTATTTTAATATAGTAGGCTGACATTATCTTCCTAGGAAATCATTAATATTTATACATGGCAAGAATACAGAACAAAAATTGTTAGAACACAATGTTTCACTTTTATTGCTTTGATGAGCAGTATCACGTTCCAGTTCCTTAGCGATGAATTTCAATCTAGACCATAAGCAGATGAGTCTTTATTGCTTCTCCAGGTATTAAAGCAGTGTGATATGTTTTCTTTTCATTAATATTTTCTAAGAAGACTTGATGACTTAATGTGATTCTCTACCATCAAGTCCAAAAATTCTTTTCAATTAAAAACTCATCTCGACAGATGGTTTTGGCATTAGGGCAGAGGACGAAGTTATTTAAAGTTTCAGAATTTGCCACATTTTGGCTGGCTTAAGGAAACTCAAATTAATTTGCACCATCTTGTTGAAATTATTGCTATTTGATAATGCTCTACAACTGTAAAATGTAAGCCCATGACCAGAGATCGAATCCAAAATGTCACCTCAGAAGGCCATTTTTGCCCTTTGCTTTTTTCACTTGAAATAACTTTTGTTTTCTACACTAACCAAGTGAATTTTATAAATTTCTGGACAGAAAGGGTTTTGCTTTGGTTCTAGAATGTTCAGTTCTGGATGCCATATCTCCAGAAGGACATGATATAAACTTAAAAATATATCAAGGGTTTGAACAAGGTACACATAGGCAAACCGAGGTGTGGGGGGTTTCCTGGTGCTTGGAACCCCCTCCAAGCCTGAGATACTGTATAATTGAGGTAGCTGGACCCTGCCCCCGCTTCACACGGCTCTGCTTGAAAAGGGAAAGCTGTGTGCAGCTAACAATAGTGCACACAACATTGCCCATGTATATTATGGGGATAGGAAGAGTTGGAGAGCAGCCAAGCACTGTCTAAAATTATAGCCACGCCCCCATGCATGGTGGTCACGTCCACTGGCGGCGTGGTGTGTAAACCCCCCTCTGCAAATCCTGCGTTTGCCCCTGGTACAGGAGGGAAACATTCTTCAAAGGAAGAGAAGTACTAGAACATGAGTACATGCTCTGAAACTGGAGGGATGTAGGTTTAGAGGAATTTTGAGAAAAAACTACTTCACAGAAAGTGTAATGGATAAGTGGAATAGCCTCCCATCATAGGTGGTAGAGGCTATTACAGTAGAGCAATTTAAACATGCTTGGGATAGACATATGATAGCCTTACAAAAAAGGCTATTCATTGGTTCGAGATTACCATAGGTTAACAAATGGGCAGACTAGATGGGCCAAGTGGTTCTTATCTACTGTCAAGTTCTATGTTTCCGTACTCGAGTACATGTTGTTTTAATTTATACAGGCAAAAGTGGGGGGAAATGGTAAAAATACAATTTTCATGAGTCTTCCATAACTACTTTCACTAAATCAATCAAATAATTTTAAAGTATGTTTCATTTTGCTTAATTTATTAATTACTAATTTAACCTAATTTATTTTTAGGTTTGGTCTGTGATTTGAAATGGGCCATAATATGTGTTTGTCCACATATGTTCACTTTTTTATTATTTTTTTTGTGCCATTTTTATACTGGATAATATTCTATTTTTTATTAACTTTGTGGAACAAATCTGGAGGCTTCAACAAAGAGCAAATGACAAGAGTTATGTTTACGTATGTACCCGGACGGATGAGTGTGAGTAATGCTATGGGGACTCCTACAGAGTGCAGCAAAAGACATGACAGAATGTACGAGGAAGTCAGACAGTAGAAAGACGTGGGACAATAGGTAGAGAGGACCCTGCCTGCGAGAGCTTACATTATAGAGGGAGGAGTGGTCAGAGACAGAAGGACCAACTGGGATGAAATAAAGATTGTGGGCAAAGTAGGAGGTGATGGTGAGAAGGTGGAAGGAAAGTGAGCCTGATAAGTTGAGTTTTGAGTGAGCGTTTTAAGGATTGCTGATTTGGGTGAGAGTCGAGTGAGGTGGGGTAGGGAGTTTCAAAGATATGGGGCAGTATGGCAGAAGGCTTGGAGGGAAGCATGGGAGGAGGTAATGAGAGGAGAATTAAGGAAGAGGTCAGAGGCAGAGCAGAGTGGCTGTATGTACTTTGAGACAAGGGCAGAGATGTAAGGACTTTGTAAGTGAGGGTAATTGGCTTGAATGGAATTTTGAATCAGATAGGCAGCCAATGGAATGATTTACGCAGAGAAGAAGTGGAAGAAGAGCGATGGAAGCGGAAGATAAGCATAACTGCAGCATTCTGGGGGGATTCAAAGTCAGAAAGATGAGAGACCAGAAGGCCAGTGAGAGGGAGATTGCAAGAGTTGAGATGAAAAATAGTGAGTGAATGGACCAGGATTTTAGCTGCTTCCTGAGAAAGAAAGGGACAGATTTTAGTGACGTTACGCGGGAGGAAGTGTCAGGACTAGGCGAGGGACTGGATATGAGGGGTAAAGCTGAGGGCAGAGTCAAGGGTGACTCCAAGGCAGCATGCTTTGGTTACAGGAGAGAGAGTTATGTTGTCAACCGAAAGGGAAATATTGGGAGGAATAGCAACATTGACAGAAGGAAAGATGATGAGCTTGGATTTGGAGATGTTGAGTTTGAGAAAGCGCTGCAACATCGAGTTAGTGACAGCAGAGAGACAGCTAGATACTTGGGGTAGGAAGGAGGAAGAGAGGTTTTCCAAAGATGGTTAGGCAAGCAGTAATACTAATGTCCTTAATCAGTGAATGCAAATAGGAATTCACTGTTAGTCTGAATAGATATAAAGTTAAGCGGATATTCCCATGTGTAAACTATGCTTTATTTAAATATATCAATCACCATGAAAACAGTAGACAGGGTAGAATAGTTACTAGATTATAAACAACAGGAAAAGCAGGTAACACAGCTTTGTTAATACCTGTAATGTTCCAACCCTGGTTTCTTCACAGAAGCACAGGAGTGTGGCAAGGTGATGCTGTGGGCATAATGATACTGCATTACAGACTGTATACCTTCATCAGCTTGGGGAGACAAATTATATTGAGGATCCTTAGATAATAGGAGATTCAACCATATTTGAACAGGCTGTGCAGTAACAATACTTCGCTTGTCTGTTGGGACCACAAATAAGGTCGTACAGCTGCAAGAATCTCTTTCTTTATTGCAGATGTTTTACAGCTGGCAGAGATTTGTCGAGCAAAATGTCCAGTGCCTCATGCCCAATGGACAAAGGTACAGCTAAATAAATTCTATCCCTGGTCCATAATATTCTGCCTTGTTTGCTCAGTAAATCGCTTCCTAGGAATCTAATAGAAGAAGTAGTACTTTCCCTTACCTCTACTTGTACACTAAATACACCAGTTTGAATTTCATACAGATTTCAGTAGTATGATGGCCATGAATATCTATGCAGCACAATTGACAATACACCCTATTTCCAAATTGTGGTTCAAAATTTGCTGCCCACATTTGCTGTTTGAGATTCAACATTGGTTGGTTCCTGGAGCTGCTCGATCATGGTCAAACCGGCTTGAACATGTTCAGACCTACTCAATTCTCTTCAATTTAATTAGATTTTTTTTTAAATAATCTAAATTTGCTATTTTATTATGTTATGTTTTGGCTTATGTGCAAATTGATGCCATTCTCTACGATAAAGCCATTGTACCACCGCATTGTACCACCACACATTGTTACGACCACCCCTGTGTGGGCAGTGAAACCTGCAGTTTCTAAGATGAAGAAGGACTGCCAAATTAAGCAGAGAAGCTTTAGGGCCTGTGTATAAACCAGTCTGAAATATATTGTTATCGCTCTCTGATATGGATGAAGTATGCTATAAACACAATAGTGAAATATATGTTTGTCTTTGTCACTTTCTCATATCACTAGTCACCAAAGATAAGGATATTGGGCCTGATTCATTAAGGATCTTAACTTAAGAAACTTCTTATTTCAGTCTCCTGGACAAAACCATGTGACAATGCAAGGGGTGCAAATTAGTATTCTGTTTTGCACATAAGCTAAATACTGACTGTTTTTTCATGTAGCGCACAAATATCAACTTTAAATTTCAGTGTACAAATAAGCTATCAAGTATTTGTATGCTACATGAAAAAACAGTCAGTATTTAACTTATGTGCAAAACAGAATACTAATTTGCACCCCTTGCATTGTAAAGCTGGGTACACACTACAGGAATTTCAACCAACTTTTTATGCCGAGCGATTTTACATGCGATCGATGGTCCGATCGCTCGGTCCATGGACTGCATACACACTAGCCTTGTTTAGGACGATAAAGGGTAGAGCGGACGTCCCTTTAGCGACTTTTTACAGCCATGTTGTCGTGAGCAATGACTGTAATTTAAACTGTTGTGGATCGGTCGGAAGTTTATACACACTACACAGCGGAAACGAGATTGGACCGAAAATATTAAACGTTACGACCAACCAAATGAGGCGATAATCGTCCATTTGGGGAGACTTTCGACCATCGTGTCACTGCACACACTGACCCGACTTTTGAACGAGCGGTCGTATGTCGGCTGTTTGAGACGATTATTGGACGAAAACAGTGTAGTGTGTACCCAGCTTAACATGTTTTTGTCCAGGAGACTTAAATAAGAAGTTTCTTAAGTTAAGATCCTTAATGAATCAGGCCCATTGTTCACAAATAATCACCACTATTACAAGTAAAGGTAATTTTCAACCTCTTACATCCTCCCGACACTACTAAATTGAAGGGTGGGATTATTATAATTTCTGCTCCTGAGTTATTAAACACAGGTAAAATGTGCATTATGAGCCCCATAAAATCTCGGTGCTCCTTTACATAGTAGGACAAAGGAAGTGACTAAACATTTGAAGTTCTGACCCAACCCTCCTTATTTGTACAGACTGAATCACATAAAGGTTTCTAGAGGATGATTCAATGAAACTATTAGACCAGAGGCTCAAATTAGCACAAGCAACTAAACTAAGGGTGTTCCTTTCTCATTTTCCTTAGACAACATTTATTTGCTGTTGCATCATAGATTCTCTGTGTTATGGGGAGGACCAAACAATTTATTGTCTTTGATCTTTTACTTAAGAAAATCTAGAGATTAAGTGCTAATCCCAAACTATATATACGATAAAATGGGATGAGCACCATAATATTTACTGCACTAACTAGCGCGGAATTACAAGCCAGGTGCTTTGTCCAAAGTCTACTGCACCATATTTTTCAATTAATTACGACCATCTGGCTTTCTTGGTTCTAGCAGCTGGGAACGGAATCTTTAGAAATCACACAAACATCCCAAATGATTAGGTTTTCTGCTCATTGCAAAGCTTATTATAACACCAAAGCTATGATAACAATGGCATCTTCTGCAAATGAATTTTCTAGGCTGTTTGAACACCTTGCACATCGGAAGAAATTTTAGTTCCATTACACATACAAGTAAAAAAAACAACAACAAATACAATATATTTTGAAGTCTGGGGAAAAGCACAGTATGCCGTTTACCTGAGAACATTTTAAAACCAGTGGTCATATTAAACATTTGGATGATGAATAGAGGATTTTCTGGCAAAGTAGAAAAATCTATTTTGTAGCTCTGTATTGGGACAAATAACATTTCCAAAGGACATTTTTCTTCTTGTAACTATAGACATATTCTCAGAGGCTGTTTTCACTATCCCCTCCTCTGCATCGGTAATATCACTCACTTGACCATGAAACTGTCTCTGGTGCACTCCCAGTCCCATCAATATCCCAAAATGATGATAGCACAAAAAAAAAAAACTTTAAAAATGCTTCAATATTTAAACAAAGCATTGTTTACACCTGGGAATTGTTTTAAATTCTGTTTTTAAACATTTCGGTTTCACTTTGCATGCGTGAAGCGGGTACCACAGGGATATTTTATTGATAAATCATGGCAATAGAGGGTTAGTAAGCTGGCCCTTTGGAAGAAAGAAAGAAAGAAAGAAAGAAAAAAAGAAAGAAGGAAAGAAAGAAAGAAAGAAAGAAAGAAAGAAAGAAAGAAAGAAAGAAAGAAAGAAAGAAAGAAAACGACAATGTGTGAAGAGTGAAAAAGGGAAAGCAGAGAGAGAATAAAAGAGAATTATCCGTCTATTTATTAAAGAGTGAAAGCCATAACTCAGACTAAAACAGGCATTTTTGCTGGCTATAGGTTTTTGCTCTATACATCAAGTGGTCACTGCCGGCAATATCAGTCCTAATGCTGATGGTCCCGACATCAGCAAGATTTGTGTGGTCTCATAGAAACATAGAAATATAGAATTTGACTGCAGATAAGAACCCATTGGCCCATCTAGTCTTCCCAATTTTGTAACCTAAGGTAACCTCAAACCCTATTTGAGCTTTTACTATTTGTAAGGCTCTCCTTATGTCTATTCCAAGCATGTCTGTCTCACTGGCAATAGACTGAATATACAAGAGCCTAATTAACATGGATCATAGTTGTCCGCATATCCCTTCATACTGGGCCACAAAAGCAGTAAGTTATTCTTTACCACTCGGGGCCAGTATCGTTGTGGCAGCTGAGTATCACTTTACTGTCTCGGTGAGCTTTTAATGATAAATTGTGGTGATAGGAGATTTTCCTATTGCAGTGCTAGTAAATCAGCTTTATCAACACATTTTGATAAATCCCTAAGTGTAGAAAGGAGAGAGAAAAGTGTTAGAAGGAGAGAGAGAAAATAAAAGGGAAAAGGAGAGTAAAAATAAGAGATGAGAGCCACATTAGGTTGTTGCAGTGGGTAAAACCGAATAACCAATATTATATCATTTCTGATATAATGAGTTACAATTACATTTTATGCATTTCAGATGTTATGAGCTGTACCTATGATTTCCTGAACTGACAGTACTAAATTATAGTATTCTGTGTACATAAAAAACAAATGACTGATATTCTTCCTCTGCACATTCACCTTCTACCCCTTATATAATCAAGATACCTACTTAATACCTGATATAAGACGCACATACAGATTTTGGCGAACTAAGGTCACAGTTTTAATTGTATAAATGTTGATGGTGAAGAGAGCAGATGCAAGTTCAACTAACCAGCTAATACTATACAAACAAACATATGGATGACCAACCAGCCTAAAATCCCAGGTGCTACCGTATAGTGTCAGAAAGACTACACCCCTTCTGGCCTCAAATTGCACGTTCGCTGAAGTGCTGCTAAGGCCCTTCGCAGAAAGGAACCTAAGTGAGTCATGGGGGGGAGATCCTCAACCCAAAGGTGACAAGGACAAGTGAACAAGTCTTGGGTTACCAAAGCTGGGAACGATTTGATATATTTCTTATAATTTTTTGATTCTCTCCACGGATGACCCTGTTACCACTGTGGAGGCAGCTGCACCTATTCTAAAGGAATGTGTGCCATAATCAGCTGCATTCAGCCCTGTAACTGTAATACATTGAGGCATAGAGTCAAGATTCAGCAACCAAGCGCGCCAACCGACAGGGTCCCCCTGCAACTGGGTGATAAATGAGATTCCCGTTAGTGTGGATGACATCAACACCTTGGAAACACCTATCTTATACTTATGTCACAGTTCAGCATGCAACAGCGCTGATTCATGTGATGGCAACCTTTAATGTCTGAAAATGTAATTCAGTCCCACAAAGACGCCCTGTATGCCTTCAGGCTGGATGGGGCCAAAGATGCCTCTGCAAGTCCCACTATACGGCTCGATAATTTGCCAAACAGGAGAAGGATAAAGGGTACCATTAAGGTCAGCATGAGGATCAAGTTTCCATGAATTTCGTCCAGTTAAAATGGGAAAATGCGTCAGTCAATGCATTCTCAATCCTCTGCATTTCCTTACCCCTAAAACCAATGTTATGTTCGATGCAGTGCAAAACTAAATGCCTAATAACCCTGATGCTTTGCTTATTGATGGCCTGGACTTAATTGTAATACCAGAAAACGATGTCACACCCCCATATTTGAGGAACCCATGCTACCATTATGGGGAAAAGCTCTAACATTAACTAATTAGCAACAATGCCTGATGAAACCCATTGCGAGGGCCACAGTGCAGCACAATGCCCCGTGTAGGTAGGCCCCAAAACCCCTAGAACCACCAGTGTCCGTGTACAGCAGAAGCTGACAGCTGGACACTACAGGCAGGGGCAGGGGGGCACCTGCCTCCCAGGCCGGTCCCATATTCGGCTACCTTGGGCCGGGTCACTGGGCCACCTGCATTTTTTTTCAATAAAATAGGCTGCTAAGTCGAGTTTTGCCCCCTGGGCTGAAATTTGCCAGCCCTCCCCTGACTACAGGTCCTGGCCATATTCCCACTCTGTTACATTTGTCAAGGAAACGCACCCAAATTGACAAGTCCTCCATCATTTCATGTGGTAGGCTAATACGTGCATGGGCTTTAGTCACACTGGCCATCGCCCTCTGCAGTTTCTGACAAATGTGGCAAGCAAAATGAAGGGACCCTAATACCAATTAGATCTGCGTAAGGGACACTTTATCCGAATGCTTTACCAACAAAATCAGCCCTTTCAATTTCACCACTTTTTCCATAGGAATGCGGCGGCAACCCATTATAGTGTCAATTGTGATACCCATGCACCAAAGTGGGAGCGGAGGTGTCGTGGAAAAATAACACCTGTGGGCAGGGAGTGTAGGGGGTGGAAGGGGAACTACTGCATACCCTGCCAGGGCAAGTGGGCACGCTTGCTGTTGATGTCTGCACTGCTTCCGGAGCAGCCCTGTCTTACAGCCTCACTGTGAGGCACAGATGGTTGCCAGGCAACGCGAGGGCTAAAGGATCCCTCTGACGCGGGTGTCACATGGGTCGCAGTGCGGCCATGGCCAGAAGAAAAAGGGCAGAAGAAGTATGGCTGAGGGGTTCATGCTTCTGAGTCTGGAAGGGAGCGGCTGAGAGGCGAGGGTGGGACATACTGTGCAAAATGGTGACTAGGAGAGGGAGGGAGAAAGGAAACCCATCAAACAAGGTTGGGGGTAGAGAATAACAGAGGAAAGAGGGTGGAAGGGAAAGAAAATTAAGGAATGAAGAATATAATGGAGAAAACAAAGACAAAAGGACAAGGGGAGGGAAGTGAAAAGACAAACTGATAGGAGGAGAGACAATTAAGGTCAGGAACAGAAACAAGAGCAGCAGGGTGGCATAGTGGTTAGCACATCTGCCTTACAGCACTGGGGTCATGAGTTCAATTCCCAACCATGGCCTTATCTGTGAGGAGTTTGTATGTTCTCCCCGTGTTTGCGTGGGTTTCCTCCGGGTGCTCCGGTTTCCTCCCACACTCCAAAAACATACTCGTAGGTTAATTGGCTGCTAACAAATTGACCCTAGTCTGTGTGTGTGTGTGTGTGTGTGTGTGTGTGTGTGTGTGTGTGTGTGTTAGGGAATTTAGACTGTAAGCCCCAATGGGCCAGGGACTGATGTGAGTGAGTTCTCTGTTCAGTGCTGCGGAATTAGTGGCGCTATATAAATAAATGATGATGATGATGATGATGAAGAGCACTAAAATACAAATACTGCACAAAATCTCAGAGACAGATACTTATCCCTTTGATTTATTGAAGAAAAAGATGGGGGAATTTCCAGTTCTTGGATGTTATATAGACTTGTTTTCCACTCCCAGTGGCAGGGGATTGGATATAAATTCAAAATAAGCCAGGGAAAAATTTAAGCCTTGAAGTTAAGTGCAATGGAAGCATACAAGCCTGGCGTTTAAGTGCACTCGTCCCTATGCAGGTCTTCATTTATCATAGTCTGAGACACTGAGTCCAACCAGCAACTTGCAAGTACAGGAAACCTCAGATACCACTTCACAAAATTGTAGAAGACAAATTCTAAGTGTAACAGGACAGAGCCATTATCACAGTGATCAACAAGTGTGCTAGACACTGCAAGCCAGTGGGCAAACATTGAATAACTTGTAGTAATTCTTCTAATGCACCAAATCCAGAAATTTCTACTCCAAACACACAACATAGCAAAATTAATTGGCCTTAATTGTCCCAGCTCTATTTAAATTGTACACTGTAAATTATACAAGATTCAAATATAGTGTGAAACAATGTGATTTGGCCGGTGTTCCTGTACATTCATAGTGTAAGTAAGTTATTTACAGCAGGTACCTTATCCGTGACTCTAAGACATAAGTGCGGAGTTTAGAAGCAGAGCATTTTGTTCTGGCTGGATGGGGTCATCTTGGTCCAATGTAAAACTGCTGCTTAGAAGCAACAATCGCATGGCATGTATACACAAAGCCAAGACAAGGCATATCTGTGCCTAAGAAAGCTTGTTAAAATCACAATTTTTCCAAACCATATTTTGACAAGAATTGTTATATTGTGCAAGACTATAATTTTGGTAACAAACACAATCCTGCAACATTATTTTTTAAGTTGTTTAAGCTTCCAGTTCTTCAGAACATACACTTAACGGCGTCTGATTTAGAGGTGCACATAAGTGCACTTGTATAACGTAATGTGGGTGCAAAATTTACACATTGTCGATGTGCACAACTTGTATCCATATTTAGAGATCCATGAGTCTTGCAGTTGTAGCACCTTACTCATGGAGATCAGTGGTGTTAATGTAGGAGTTAGCACTGTCTTTCCCTACCACACATTTGCTGGCCACTAATCGATCATAGTGTTCCCTTATATATTCTCCTAAACGAAATGATAAATCTCAGTCTATCCTGGGGTTGAAGGACTCCAGCAAAATTGCCATAGAGATAGCCAGTTCAGCCTCTTACTATGCCTCTAGTTCTTCATTGGGGATCCAGCACTAGAGGTTGGATGATGGGATTCACAGGACGGATTATATGTGAAACGTTCTCTGTCCACTCACACTGGGCTCCTTACCTCTCCCCATGACCTATGGCAACCTGACATGGCAAACACCTTGTTAAAAGTAACCAGCTGAGCCAGTTCTAATTCCTTGTTTAACTACTGACTCAGTGGTTACACAAGGATTCAATACTAGCTCCGCCAGCTGCTCCATTACCTACGACAATGTTTTTGCCATACCAAGTCTAGGGCCATGCACAAAGGAACTGGCACTAACAAAATGCCCCACATGACTGTGCCCGTGGTAAATGCTTCACTTGCCCCACCCTCGTCTGTATACATACCAAAAAGGGAATCTAATTAACTAAACAGTACTTAATTAGCTAACAATAATCAATAATATACAAGAGGAAGGATAGAACTGTTTTAACAAAATTCAGTTTGATACAGTTTTCCAGATAAACTCTAGGGGCCTGATTCATTAAGGATCTTAACTTGAGAAACTTCTTATTTCAGTCTCCTGGACAAAACCATTTTACAATGCAAGGGGTGCAAATTAGTATTCTGTTTTGCACATAAGTTAAATACTGGATGTTTTTTCATGTAGCACACAAATATCAACTTTAAATTTCAGTGTACAAATAAGCTATCAAGTATTTGTGTGCTACATGAAAAAACAGTCAGTATTTAACTTATGTGCAAAACAGAATACTAATTTGCACCCCTTGCATTGTCACATGGTTTTGTCCAGGAGACTGAAATAAGAAGTTTCTCAAGTTAAGATCCTTAATGCATCAGGCCCTAGAATATTATGAAATCACAAGCATGGAACAGGAAATTATTTGAAAAAGGAAGTTTCATTATCTGACTTAGATAACCTATAACAGTTACCAGTTTACTTTTCAAAATAATCAAACAATGCAATGTAATGAACTTGTCCACTCGATCATCGCTAGGTCAACCAAGAGTAATAGTAAATTTAGAAAGAATAACTACAGTACAAGAGGTACAACTTTTTATTCTACTGTAACAGCCCTTTAAGACTAGAGATACAATGATGGGTGGTCAAATAATGCGTGGTTTTTGCACACCAGTGGCCATAAGCAATCAGGGGAAAAAAATAAAAGAAAGACAAAAATATGAAATAGAAGGCCAAAAAGTTCGATTGAACATCCTAAACATTGTATTTAATTTCTAAAGAATTTTGCACCATTTTCTAAGGACTACTTTTCACTACTATTTTCATATATATATCAATGCTGTTTGAAGAACAAAAAGATGTCTTCAGGCACTAGCGTGCAGCCCCTAAAACCACTAAGATGGCTATTACCGTTGAAAACATCCTTTTCTCTTGTAAAATATTTAAGCTAATGCTTCTAACATCAAGAAGATGTGTTTGCTAATAGACTCTTGGCTGGATTAACCCTCCTCAAGTCACATGTCTTTTGTTTACCTGTTCTTTTGAAGCTTATGAAAATAGATGAGTGTTAATGACTGCCAGAACTACAACCCTAGATATTGGCAACGAGACAGAAAACAAAGCCTGGGAAACATTGTTTTTATTCTTTATAATGTCACATTCTTCCCTGTAGCATTTCTTGGGGACTGGAAGGGTAGTCTGCTTCAAAATAAAGATTACGTGCTCCCGTATGAAACAGTAGAGTGTGAGAATGACCTGCACTCCCAGACTACATGAACTATCAGCCTCAGGTGAAGTTGTCTGTCTGTGTGACAGGTTGACAGCTAATCTCCTATTAAACCTTCATTTCAGGATGTAAAGGATTTATTATTACCTTCTTGGTCTAACAGTGGCTTCCAGGTATCTGAAAATAATATCAGCGTGCGTGTAACTGAAGCCTTTTCATTATTTTGAATGGTTTGTAACAATAAATTAATATTTACTTCTGTTTGTCTTGGGAAATATACTTTGGTAAGTTGCAAATTATTTTCTAGATGGTATTATGACCTGAAAATTACTTGCCTCTAGTTGTATCTTGGGTTGTGGTCCTGGTAAATTAAGTCAATCTACAATTGTCCAAACTGCACAGTGAACATTTGTGTGCTGACTTGCTACGAAGAAACTTGGTACCCTTCCCATGCGTCCGTCCATTGTGCCTGTGTCACTTCCTGCCTGTGATATTGAACTGTGCCACATACCAAATAAGTATTGATTCACTTTACAGCATATTTTAAAATATAATAATGTCACTTGTGTATAATAATAATTTATTTCACAGTGGCACCATCAATTGCCTGTATATTTATTAAGATGCCTGAAAAGGACCCATACTGCTGTCATTGCCAATGTAGAGTGAACTATTCTCTCTCTGGTGACCTTCCCATGAAGGTCATTATTGTAGCATGCCTTTTTTATTAACTTTTATTTATATAGGGCCAACATATTACACAGCTCTTACCAGATAATGTTGAATCATTCAAATGAGTCACTGCCCCAATGGAGCTTAGAGTATAAATTTTCAATCACACAAACATTAACCTATCAGTATGTTTCTGAACTTTGGAAAGAAACTGAACAACATAGAAAAAACCCACACAAACATGGGAAGTACATATAGACTCCTCATTGATAATGCCCTGGTTGGGATAGAACCCATGGCTACGGTAATGGTAACTACTGTGCCACAGTGCCAAACATTGTACAATACCTTCCACAGCCACTGAGTTGTAGCACAATTTGGTCTTGCAGTAGCTACTATGCACAGTGTCCTTCTTGAATTGGAACTAAGCTTATGGAGGCAGCCTAATCTAGGCTATATGGATGCTCTGAGGAATGTCCACTAGTATAATTACTTTTTACATTTAATCATTTCAGTTTTCCAGTTTTGGTAATTTGTGGACACTATTTTGATTTGACATGGGACTCACAACTTTATGTATCAGTGCCAAAATCCTACTTTAATGTAATTCACAGTCAGAATCTGTCGTAACAAAATGCAAGCAATGCTTTAGAGCCTAAATTTAATATAATAAATTCGAACCTCTCAAAGCATTTTATTTTTATTTTTTTCCTTAAAACTGTGCCCATCTACGCAAATTTGATATGTTGAGATGTATGACAATACAGTTCCTCCATCTCAAGTGCATGTGTACGCAATTGGTTCGCCTGAGAAATATACTGCCCAGGCAATCAGTACACTAAGGGCTAGATTTACTAAGCTGCGGGTTTGAAAAAGTGGGGATGTTGCCTATAGCAACCAATCAGATTCTAGCATTCATTCATTTAGTGCTTTCTACAAAATGACAGCTAGAATCTGATTGGTTGCTATAGGCAACATCCACACTTTTTCAAACCCGCAGCTTAGTAAATCTAGCCCTAAATGTTAATACTTTACTGGCTTAATAGAGCAAAATGTAATGGACATTGAAAACTAGAGATGAGCAAATATATGGCAAAAATTTGTGCAAACCATATTTTGTGGCAGAACAGGCAGAGGTTCAAAGTTCCGGTAATACAATTGTCGTGATCCACTTTAGCGTTCAGCAGAATGGTCATTGCACACTGTGTAGAGTTGGAAAAAATTTACACTTGAGGAGGAATTCAATTGGCCGTGTTACCGTAAAAAGTACGGTATTAGTGCGCTTTAATACCGTTATTACGGAAGTTTCAACGCTGGCTTTTTGCTCGCAGCCCCCTGAGCAGAAAGCCGGGTTAAATTTACCGTAATAACGGTAATAAGGTTAGCACGGCATTACTCTGCGGGGAATTGAATTCCCCCCTAAAATGTTAGTGTAAATTGTGTCCTGTACTTTACTTTGTCTTCCACACCACACATATCCTAAGAAACGTGTGACCTGGAGTACTATGCAAAATGAGTACAATCATCATATGTGGGGTTCTTTCACCAAGTGGGAAGCAGCCATAAAAGATAAGCCAACATAGAGATATATCTGCGGTACATCCCTCTTAGTATAGTGAGTAAGGGGGGTTAACAAGCTTTTACTGCACTATACCTACTCCTGCTTGCCCACTACCTCCTCTGTTCCGCCTCTCAAAGTGCAGAAATGCACAATGGGAAAATACGCATTTGTCTGAGAGCAGACTGAGACAAAAGCTCTTCTACTGAGCATGTGCTTAGAAGTCAGACCTGCGTTCGACTCTACATGACCCCCTGTATTTATACAATCATTCAGCTGAATTTATACTCTGTAAATAAAATTGGGGCGACTGCTCAGCAGTGTGGTTGGGTACCACTGTTACTACCTGGTGGAACAGAAATCATAGGGGGGAGTTTTGCATGGAACACTTAAGTCCATGTTTTACAGAGGGAATGTGAGAAGTTCAACTCCCAAATGCAGAAATAGTCAAATATTCTCTGTTGAATACAATAAAATAGCATAGTATTAAATCAGAGCCAAACTCAGTTCATTCGGGATGTAACACTCCCTAATTGGTAATCCACAACCTTGTCTATAGATCCAGATTGGGTTGCATACAACATGCTCCTTGAGATAGCGCTTCATCACCACACAGCAGGTGTAGAACAGTGCAATGCCGGGTCCCATAGCAGAACTTAGGGGCCCGGCGATGTCACTGTAGCCCCCGTCTCTGCTCTGGGAAAAGCAAATAGGGATCTTCTTATGAGCATTGCAAGGTCTGGTGCATGATCTCACTTCATACGCGATGCTCAGAAGAGCTCTCTGCTCCTTTGAGAGTAGAGAGAGAGCCTCGGAGAGTACTGTGGGGGCCTGTTAGGGTGCATGGGCCTCAGAGGGTGGGTATCCAGCATTATTGGGCCCCACACTTCTTCAAGGCCCATAGCAGTCTCACCCATGGAACGTCTACCACTGCCACACAGATTGCAATAAAAACATGGGCACTAACCATCTCTAGTAATGCCTACCTGTGAACATAGAGCTACTGTAGCCATATTTCGGGATCATTGGTCCCTATGTAAAACCAATATTCATTGTACACAGGTTTTAGAGAAAATGGAAGACAGAAAATCGTGCATGCACAGTTATCAGCCTTCTTATGTTTTCGTAAAAGTACTTGCATTGAAAATTAATTTGACATTTTTACATAGAGATCAATGATCCTGATGACTGGCTGCAATGGCAATGTATTTACAAAAGCACTTAAAGGCTAGAGAATTAGCATCCATGTGTCTGAGGCCTAGCACTTAGCCTCTGCTTGTTGTCTCTTTCCTGCAGTAATTAAACTGTGCTCCTAAGATGCTGTTTACACATAATAACACCTCCCCTGGCATCTCATGCATGCAATAGCTTGTCAGGAGCAGAGTATTACAAGCGTGGATTCACTGTGTTGCATTGCCTTGTCTCATAGAAAGCACTAGATGCACCGCATTGGCTGGCAGCCAAAACATGGTACGGCAGGGTTACATGTAATCATCCTCAAGTCTATCCTGCGAATTAGGGGTGAGTACACTTTCAGAGCCTTTCAGTACAATATACTCTTTACTTAAATAAATTATTGCTACAATAAAGCAAATGTTTAAAAATCAGACACAAATAAAAAATATATAAAATTACCTAATTATTAGTTTATAAATTGGCAGAAAACAACATATCTGCAAAAACAGGACCATGGGGGCCAATGATAAAATTAACAGGAATCCATTATTAGGGTTACAACAAGCTAACACTAATTGTAACAAGTGATCTAAGTAGAAAGAGGAAGCTAATTTTCTTGCCATTCATCACAGAGATTCAGGAATCTGAACTCTGATCGATTTTTATTGACACTAAAATGCATTGATTTTATGTTTGGCCTATATATATATATATATATATATAGAGAGAGAGAGAGAGAGAGAGAGAGAGAGAGAGAGTATATATATATATATATATATATATATATATATGGATAAATATTCATTCAAATGTATATCACTTGGCAGTAATGCTGCATCAGACTGTACTTCACAGGCCATTTAGTTGTTTTCATAATTAGAAAGTATATGTCAACAAGATGAATATAAATAGCTGCTAGAGGTATGTGACAGGCAGGCAAACAAGCAGCGACATGCTCAGGACTTTTTGTTAAAGCAGAGGATCTGTTGGCGGGTAACTGTTTACCGATTTGTTTCTGTACACATTAGAATTTATTAAATGGCTAAAACATGTGAGTGTGTTACAAGAAAAGGACAATGTTATTTGAGAACCATATGACACGGTCTTCTGCTGCTGCCTGGTCATCTTGTATCCAGTTACACTACGAAAAAAAAACCTCAAATTGATGGAAAGTAATCAGCAGGGAGCCGTTCTTCATCTGAGGACCACAGCTGTGACTTCAGATGGCATTTCACAGAGAATATTGTAGAATATTCAAACATATTTCACATGGATAAATCTATCTCTCTATCTATCTATCTATTTATCTATCTATCTATCTATCTATCTCATATCTATCTGTCTATCTAACTATTTATCTCACATCTATCTATCTAACTATCTATCTCATATCCATCTATCTCATATATCTATCTATCTATCTCATATCTATCTATCTAACTATCTATCTCATATCTATCTATCTATCTATCTAACTATCTATCTAATATCTATCTATCTATTTATCTATCTATCTATCTATCTATCTATCTATCTATCTATCTCATATCTATCTATCTAACTATCTATCTCATATCTATCTATCTATCTAACTATCTATCTATCTATCTATCTAACTATCTATCTATCTATCTATCTATCTCATATCTATCTGTCTATCTAACTATCTATCTCATATCTATCTATCTATCTATCTCATATCTATCTATCTATCTATCTATCTATCTCATATCTATCTATCTAACTATCTATCTCATATCTATCTATCTAACTATCTATCTATCTATCTATCTAACTATCTATCTATCTATCTATCTATCTCATATCTATCTGTCTATCTAACTATCTATCTCATATCTATCTATCTATCTCATATCTATCTATCTATCTATCTATCTATCTATCTATCTATCTCATATATCTATCTAACTATCTATCTCATATCTATCTATCTATCTCATATCTATCTATCTATCTATCTATCTATCTATCTATCTATCTATCTATCTCATATCTATCTACCTAACTATATATCTCATATCTCATATCTATCTATCTATCTATCTAGCTATCTATCTATCTATCTATCTATCTAACTATCTATCTATCTCATATCTATCTATCTATCTATCTCATATCTATCTATCTAATTATCTATCTATCTATCTCATATCTATCTGTCTATCTATCTATCTATCTATCTATCTCATATCTATCTGTCTATCTAACTATCCATCTCATATCTAACATCTATCTCATATCTATCTATCTCATATCTATCTAACTATCTATCTCATATCTATCCATCTAACTATCTATCTATCTTATATCTATCTGTCTATCTAACTATCTATCTCATATCTATCTAACTATCTATCTCATATATATCTATCTATCTAACTATCTATCTATCTATCTATCTCATATCTATCTGTCTATCTAACTATCTATCTCATATCTATCTATCTAACTATCTATCTCATATCTATCTATCTATCTATCTAACTATCTATCTAATATCTATTTATCTATCTCATATCTATCTATCTATCTATCTAACTATCTCATATCTATCTATCTATCTATCTATCTATCTATCTATCTATCTATCTCATATCTATCTATCTATCTATCTCATATCTATCTATCTATCTCATATCTATCTATCTCATATCTATCTATCTATCTATCTAACTATCTATCTAACATCGATATCATATCTATCTATCTATCTAGCTATCTATCTAATATCTATCTATCTATCTATCTATCTAACTATCTAACATCTATCTCATATCTAACTATCTATCTCATATCTATCTATCTAACTATCTATCTAACTATCTAACATCTATCTCATATCTATCTATCTAACATCTATCTCATATCTATCTATCTCATATCTATCTATCTATCTATCCATCTATCTATCTATCTATCTCATATCTATCTGTCTAACTATCTATCTCATATCTATCTAACTACCTATCTCATATCTATCTATCTATCTCATATATCTATCTAACTATCTATATATCTCATATCTATCTGTCTATCTAACTATCTATCGCATATCTATCTATCTAACTATCTATCTCATATCTATCTATCTCATATCTATCTATCTATCTATCTATCTATCTATCTATCTATCTATCTAACTATTTATCTAATATCTATCTATCTCATATATATCTATCTATCTCATATCTATCTATCTAACTATCTATCTCATATCTATCTATCTATCTATTTATCTATCTATCTATCTATCTAACTATCTATCTCATATCTATCTATCTATTTATCTATCTATCTAACTATCTATCTCATATCTATCTATCTATCTATCTATCTATCTCATATATCTATCTAACTATCTATCTCATATCTATCTATCTCATAACTATCTATCTATCTATCTATCTATCTATCTAACTATCTAACATCTATCTCATATCTATCTATCTATCTATCTATCTAACTTTCTATCTCATATATATCTATCTAACTATCTATTTAACTATCTAACATATATCTCATATCTATCTATCTAACATCTATCTCATATCTATCTATCTCATATCTATCTATCTATCCATCTATCTATCTATCTATCTATCTATCTCACATCTATCTCATATCTATCTATCTAACATCTATCTCATATCTATCTATCTATCTATCTATCTATCTAACATCTATCTCATATCTATCTATCTATCTATCCATCTATCTATCTATCTCATATCTATCTGTCTAACTATCTATCTCATATCTATCTATCTAACTATCTATCTCATATCTATCTATCTATCTCATATATCTATCTAACTATCTATCTATCTCATATCTATCTGTCTATCTAACTATCTATCTCATATCTATCTATCTATCTCATATCTATCTATCTCATATCTATCTATCTATCTATCTATCTATCTATCTATCTATCTAACTATTTATCTAATATCTATCTATCTCATATCTATCTATCTATCTATCTCATATCTATCTATCTAACTATCTATCTCATATCTATCTATCTATCTATCTATTTATCTATCTATCTATCTAACTATCTATCTCATATCTATCTATCTATTTATCTATCTATCTAACTTTCTATCTCATATCTATCTATCTATCTATCTATCTATCTATCTATCTCATATATCTATCTAACTATCTATCTCATATCTATCTATCTATCTATCTATCTATCTATCTAACTATTTATCTAATATCTATCTATCTATCTATCTATCTATCTATCTATCTATCTATCTCATATCTATCTATCTATCTCATATCTATCTATCTATCTATCTATCTCATATCTATCTATCTATCTATTTATCTATCTATCTATCTAACTATCTATCTCATATCTATCTATCTATTTATCTATCTATCTAACTTTCTATCTCATATCTATCTATCTATCTATCTATCTATCTATCTATCTCATATATCTATCTAACTATCTATCTCATATCTATCTATCTATCTATCTATCTATCTATCTATCTATCTAACTATTTATCTAATATCTATCTATCTATCTATCTATCTATCTATCTCATATCTATCTATCTATCTCATATCTATCTATCTATCTATCTATCTCATATCTATCTATCTATCTATTTATCTATCTATCTATCTAACTATCTATCTCATATCTATCTATCTATCTATCTATCTCATATCTATCTATCTATCTATCTATCTATCTATCTATCTATCTATCTATCTATCTCATATCGATCTATCTATCTATCTATCTCATATCTATCTATCTCATATCTATCTATCTAACTATCTATCTAACATCAATATCATATATATCTATCTATCTATCTATCTAACATCTATCTCATATCTATCTATCTATCTAACTATCTAACATCTATCTCATATCTATCTATCTATCTAACTTTCTATCTCATATATATCTATCTAACTATCTTACATCTATCTCATATCTATCTATCTAACATCTATCTCATATCTATCTATCTCATATCTATCTATCTATCCATCTATCTATCTATCTATCTATCTATCTCATATCTATCTATCTATCTATCTATCTATCTATCTATCTATCTCATATCTATCTATCTATCTATCTATCTATCTAGCTATCTAGCTATCTAGCTATCTATCTATATCAGGAAAAATTCACTCTTTTCCAATGGGTCCCAGGCTATTTGTTTGTAGATCTTTTTTTATATATGATAAAACAGGGGAATTTCACCCTCAGGAAAGGTTAGCACAGCTGACATAGGTAAGTAATAAGCCACCCGGTGGCCAATACATGTGAGGAACAGTTGATCAAAATTTATTTGACATATTATTAAAAACCTTACATAAATATAAAATAACAGGCTTATCTGTATCCACGCTGAAAAGAAGCTTTGAGGGAAGCTGATGTGATGGGTCCGAACGCGTTTCATCTATGATCTCATCAGGGATCATTATAGACAAAATGCGTTGGTTGGCCTTCAAAATTTTCTAATACTTGGCACTATACCTTTCTGATTGATTTGAATGGATGGACTTTCTTTGAATCTTTGGTGACATCATTAATGGTTCAGACTCGTCACATCAGCTTCCATCAACGCTTCTTTTCAGCGTGGATACAGATAAGTCTGTTATTTTATACTTATGTAAGGTTTTTGACCATATGTAAAATACATTTTTATCAATGTTTCCTCACATGTATTGGCCACTGGATGGCTTATTACTTACCTATGTTAGCTGTGCTAACCTTTCTTGAGGGTGAGATTCTCCTATTGGATCATATATAAGAAAAAATCTACAAACAAATTATCTGGGATCCATTGGAAGAGTGAATTTTATTATTCAGATAAGTCATTTTGTTTTTATGATTAAGTATTCATAATTATTGGCATTATGTGAGGTGGTTGTTTGCAACTTATTATACCACACTATATGCTCTCTCTTCTATTTTAGGTCCTATTTGTTGAGGACCCTTGCAAAAAAAGCTGTGGACAATCTTCATGTTGTTATTGTCATTATTATTGTTCTTTAACAACTATTAGGTACACACAATAGGTTACTTGTTTTATATATATATATATATATATATATATATATATATATATATATATATATCTACTATATAAATACCTAGTGGCGTGTGTGAAAAAAAAAAAAAAAAGCTGCAGCGCCACCTGCTGGGCTGAGTTATACACTGACCTATATATTTCTTGAAGGAGAAGTGACAGTTGGGAGTGGTTGGTGGTTGCCGGGGGTGACAGTGGGGAGTTTTTAACACCTTAAGTAGCTTGATGAAGGATGTGGCGATGAAGATGAAGAATGAGGTGATGGAGAAAAATGATGAGGTGGTGACATGTGGACACAACCACGTTAAAAAAGGGCGCTTGCGTCGGGAAGTAACGCTCTTCCCCTGAGGAGGCCTGGGCTAGGCCCAAATGCATGACAAGAATCTTTTTAACACCTTAAGTAGCTTGATTTAACTAGAATGCATGAGTATCATGCACGGGTTAACTTGTATATATATATATATATATATATATATACACATATATATATATTAAGTACTCTATAAGTGTACACAGATGGGGTAGACTTCATTGCATCTTCTGAGGAGCATAAAAAGAATATATTATTTATGCTACACATTTTCAATTGTTTTCAATTGTTGACATGAATGGGAGCAACCATATTGCTGGCCCAGATTAGTTCAGTTTAGATATTACCCATGTTCACTATTGGAACAGATTCCCCAATGCCAAAATTATCACAAATAAACTGTGAAATACTTTTTCCATGGATGGGAACACTTTGGTTTTATTTGTCAACAGAGTTGCTATAAACCATGCTGGTTTTTTTACCTTTATAATGCAGAAAAAAAGCACCACTGATGTTGTTATAAACTGTATTTGCTAATAAAAAAATAAATGCTAAAGTACCGGCACCTATAACCACCGCTACCTCCATTGATAACTTCTGAAAGCAATTTAAAGTTGAAACCACTTTTTGGAAATGAATTAAATTGAATTAAAATGAATAAACTATAGTAAAAACAGCAACACCCTTTAGATAATCATTAAAAAATGTCAATTATTACAGCTTTATTTGAATTACCTGAGTGAGTACGTCGTCTATATAGCCTTGTTCTAAGGGGTCACTTTATTTTGATTGCAAACATGCCTTCAAAGTAATATTATCACAGCAATAGAAACAGGTACATTAGTGAAAAATGGAAGTGGAGCATATATCCTTTCATCAAGTTGGATTCCTGACTTTAATCTTTCTAAACCACTTATTTAAATTTGTTTTTCCTATCCTTCTGAAGTCAGTAAAAAGTACAAATTTCTCCTTAATAATACTTTGTTATTTTTGCATGGAAACAATTCTGCTGGACTTATAAGAAAAACACGTAATTAAAAAGGTGAAAGAGCCATTACACTTAAGCTTTCAGAAAAAATAAATACTTTATCATGATAGCATATGCAGATTTTCAGTCCAATGGAAAAAAATTCATATCGTGTTTGCACAAATCACACATAAATCATTTCATTTGCTTAGTGTCAGATCTGTTTATTTGTGTTTTGACTGAACCTTTGATCACGCTGATCAAACAAAGACCTCTTGTCAAGTGCTGCTCTGTTTCAAGTACTTGTTCTCAAATATTCAATATGTTGATGTCATAAAAATGGCTACTAATAATTGTGGCTCAGGTAAAAAAAAAAAAAAAGCATTGCAATTAAACATTTGACCTAATCCAGAACTTTTATCAACCACTTTAGCTGTTTTTACAAAGTAGAGCCCTTGTCTTGCTCCTAGTAGGGAGTTCTGAGATGACAATTTGCATGCTAACTGAATCCTGCCTCATGTAGATGGCTACGGACATCTGTTTTTGATTGTTTAGTGCTTTGCTCTTCAACCTAATGTATGAAAATGCAAAAGGTAAAAGGCAAATTATTTGTCCATGAAACAACACAATGATCACGGTTAACTCCTTCACTAGCAAATTGTGGTGGTGGGATGTTTCTGAAAGCCACAATTTAAAATGCACCGTTTTGTGCGGTTCTCAAACTTCTGCAATTTGTCTAACTAAAAGCCAAATACTAAGCCACATTTTTTCAAATCGGCCAGTCACAAACCACAATGCTGGTTTTGTGACACGGCATCCGTACCAACTGCATTGTATCAGGCGTCGGTTTGCAAAACTGCACATAACATTTTTTTTATTTACATGTGGTTGTTGTTAAAATCACATACATTTTGAGTATGATGCCTATAATAAAGGAGCTCGATGTAGAGTTGATTACTAGAGGACACGTTTAGAAACAAATCTTATGATTTGTACAACTTTTAATATAACATACCAATGCATCCATAGCACAAATGTGACAGACATCATCATAAGAACATAAACCTGCACCAAGGCTATGGGGTGCACAAAGATACGCTCCTAAAAGACATATCTTAAAGTGGCTAAGTGGTTAG
Organism: Mixophyes fleayi; assembly: GCF_038048845.1. NCBI lineage: Eukaryota > Metazoa > Chordata > Amphibia > Anura > Limnodynastidae > Mixophyes > Mixophyes fleayi. The sequence goes on along the minus strand of NC_134406.1, from coordinate 233,039,561 downwards.
CACTTCTGCCTTACAGCACTGGAGTCATGAGTTCAATTCCCAACCATGGCCTTATCTGTGAGGAGTTTGTATGTTCTCCCCGTGTTTGCGTGGGTTTCCTCCGGGTGCTCCAGTTACCTCCCACACTCCAAAAACATACTGGTAGGTTAATTGACTGCTATCAAATTGACCCTAGTCTGGGTGTCTGTCTGTGTATGTGTGTGTAAAGGAATTTAGACTGTAAGCTCCAATGGGGCAGGGACGATGTGAGAGAGTTCTCTGTACAGCGCTGCGGAGTTAGTGGCGCTATATAAATAAATGGTAATAATAATACATTATTGTCAAATGTGTACGCAGCACAAAGGGATAAATTAGGAGAGCTTTTGCCTGATGTTCAGATTGCGAACCAGCAGATTAGAACAGCCACACATCAGATGCAATTTTATGTAAAACGCAGATTAATAAACATTGCGATTTCTATTTGAAACCAGTACCTGATTGCTAACGGTTTTAAAATTGTATACGAATAAACACTCCTTGATAAATCCCCCATCCTCCTATGTGGTACAAGGGAGATTGGGCCAGTTGTTAGATTTATGGGTTTCTGAGTTCAAGTCCTCTCCTGAATTTCATTTCCTTCTAATGTTGGTTTTCATTGTTACTGTGAAAATTTATTTTCCGGTGCTAAGAGATGAAGGGCATTAAGTTGGGTAATTGATAAGTATGGTTTGATGAATTGTAATACAAATGCTGTGTTATTATACTGTATGTGTAAACTGCTGAAAGTAACATCTATATAAACGTGAGTTTTGATGTGGTGCTTACATTCTCTATGATCATAGGTCATCACCTCAGTGTTCATTAGTAAAACTTCTGTATTATAAAGAATAATGTACATCCTAGTGTAAATTATAATGAATATTCATAGTCACCTCAGAGATCCAGCCTATGATAGATAGATAGGTTCACACACACAGATTGAATGAACCACCACTAAAGACAGAGAGAGAGAGAGAGAGGGGGGGATAGAGAGGGAAAGTGATGAGGAGAGAGGAAGAGACCGAGAGAGATAGCATACTTGCCAACTTTGGTAGCATGGGAGGGGGATCTGTCATGGGGGCATTGTCACACAAATTAAGCCATTAGGCCCTGCCCCTGTTAAATGTTACCAATATTGGCCTATCAAAACAGGGCATTTAGCCCTGCCTCCACTTCATCAACAAAGAGTGCAGGATTCGGGAGGTTGCTCGGCTCTCCCAGGAGTGTCCGGGAGAACTCCCAAAAATTTGTGAGTCTCCCAAACATTCCAAGAGACTAGGCAACTATGAGAGAGAAAGAGACAGAGAAAGAGAGAGAGAGGAGGGAGGGAGAGAGAGAGGGAGAGTCAGAGAGAGAGAGGGAGGGAGAGACAGAGAGGAGGGATACAGAGAGAGAGAGGGAGAATGGGGAGAGAGAGAGAGAGGAGGGAGAAAGGGAGAGAGAGGGGCAGGGGGAGGGGGGAGAGAGGGGAGAGAGGGAGAGAGAGAGTGGGAGGGAGAGAGGGAGGGAGAGAGAGAGAGCGAGGAGGGAGAAAGGGAGAGAGAGGGGGAGAGAGAGGAGAGAGAGGGAGGGAGAGAGAGGGAGAATTAGAGAGAGAGAGGGAGAATGGGGAGAGAGAGAGAGAGAGAGAGAGAGAGAGGAGGGAGAAAGGGAGAGAGAGGGGCAGGGGGAGGGGGGGAAGAGAGGGGAGAGAGGGAGAGAGAGTGGGAGGGAGACAGGGAGGGAGAGAGAGAGCGAGGAGGGAGAAAGGGAGAGAGAGGGGGAGGGGGAGAGAGAGAGAGGAGAGAGAGGGAGGGAGAGGGAGAAACAGAGAGAGAGAGAGGGAGAGAGGAAGAGACAGAGAGGGAGGGAGGGAGAGAGAGGGGGAGGGAGAGAGAGAGAGGGAGAGAGCAGAGTTGTCTTAATGCATGGGCACACTGGGCAGTTGCCTGGCGCCCCACGGCTATAGGCTTGCCAACTGTTTGGTATATTATTCAGGGAAATTTTTTCTGAATCTTCAAACTCTCTTTATTAAAATGTTTAGCTGGACTAATCACCTCAGTATCAGCTGTTATCCGTACACGCAATCTTGCAAATACATATCTTGACCTTGACGAAAACAATGTATATGTTCTAATTGTACATAAGTAAGACAAAATCAACCCACATCATTTTTTTGAAGCAAGTTTTGAAGCAATTCTCTACAAATATTTTTTGCAAAAGTTTGCGTTGAACACTTTAATAATGAATAATTTATAGTAATTTCATACTGTGCCATCTTCGACTGTATGATTTACTGAGTACCATTTTTATGTTGAATTTCTTGTTTTTCAACTTTAAGGCTCGTGTTATGCTGTCCCAACGTTTGTGTGGATTTATCTCTGCTGTACAGCATTTAATGGTGTTAGAGGTATCAATAAATATAAGCTTAATTTTATCGATAATTTACATTTTTATTCCTCTGAGTGGTTGTGTAGGTAGGGCCCCAGTGCACTGCTTTGCCTGGGGCTCTATAAAGCCTTCAGAGAGAGAGAGGGGGGAGACACAGAGAGAGAAAGGGAGAAAGAGAGAGAGAGTGAGATGGAAAGAGACAGAGAGGGGGGAGAGAGAGAGATAGCAGGAGAGAGATGGAGAGAGATGGAGAGAGAGAGAGAGAAATGGAGAGAGACAGAGCGAGTAGGGAGACAGGGACAGAGAGAGAGAGAAAGGTGGTAAGACAGGGAGACAGAGAAAGAAAAAGAAAGAATACTGTGTGGGATATTTTTTTGAATAACTAAATATATATTTCTCAGCCATTAAATATAAGTTAGCATTGCCAATGATGTTGCAAGCATACTTTCCAGTTACATTTTTTACTTGTCAACTAATAGTTACATCTGCTTCTTTGGTTCCCTGCAGAAAAGCCAAGACAGAACAAAACTTGTTAAACAATAATCTGTCCCCTATCATCTTTCCAACAGCTCTGCAGTTGGCAGCAGAGAAAGCAACTAGAAATTCCAATTTGCACAAATGTAAATTCTTATTTTAGGTGATGACTGTAAATGTGAGATGAGATTATGATGTCTAGAAGAAATGGTAGAAGAATATTATAGTGCTAATACAAATGCTTTTTTTATCCAAAATGTACATTTCTAATTACAATAATTAGAAGATTCAGTACACCTACTGCAAACAATTACTCTCTATTATGATGCCATAAGATTTTACACATATAATTATTATTCTCTTAATCTATTGTTTCTGGAATTTTGCATCATGTACACTAGGTACCTTTCTTATGGGATCAACTTGCAGAATATATTTAGAGGCCTAAAATTATTGCCTGTAATAACAATTTAAAGCCCTTATAACCTGCTTCATTGTTCATTCTTCATTATTATGTTCCCATATACATGTAGAGTGAGTTTGCATGGAAAATGCCCTGCATTAAACTGTACTGGTTCTACCCACTCAATATCATGTAGTATAATATTAAAAAAGATAGGTAAGGCAATATTGATTAGAGCTTAAATCACAATAAAAATGATTTTTCTCCTCCCCATACACTAATGCTTACATAATGAATTTCATTTTCATACTTACCTATCCTGCAATGTGAAATATCACAGGCAAGTAGACACCTCCCCTATAGCAATTTCATGGATCGGTTGAGTACTAAATGTCCCTGCCTCATTAATTTATGCTCAATGTGATAGCACACTATGGTATATTACAGTACTAAAGTGTGCTATCACAACTTGTATGTTACCCGCAAAGATCCCCTGAAAAGACTTCTAGAAACTTGTACTGTAGGCATCAAGCGAATAATTTTCAACTTCAAGTTAAGAGGGTCACAAATCTACAATCTGTAGGAAGCATGTAAATGTCAGTCTAGCAGAACAAGTGGTTAAACATATTTATTATAAATGTATCTGAATAAATCAATTATTTCTTAAGCATTATTTAATAGCTTTAGAAACTGATGGGTGTTGTCTGACCTAGAGAGGGTTAAACAAGGAATGGCTAGACAATGAATGTATAGAAAGGAGTAAGCATTAGTAAAACTCTTTTGTCTGACCACTAGAATGTATATTGCATCACATGGGTGGAGGTAAACTCGATCTTTAGAGCAAATTATCCAGAAAATTAACTATATATGTTTGTATGACAGGCCAACAGCAACTGCATTAGATAAATCAAAGCAACTGAAATGTGTCTGGCATCCGTGGCTGCCAAGTCAGTTTAGCTCAACTTTTGAAGACAATAAACTTTGTTTTTGCACCATAAATGGTATGTAAGATACACAAATAAAGATTGTAGAAGTTAGTTCACTATATTTATGGAATTCAAAAACAAACAGAAAAAATATGTTCAGATGGTGAACTCTCCTTTATAGAAAACTTATAGTAAAAATCTGTGGAATTTATTATTATGCGGCCCAATTCGAATCAAAACAACACAGGCGGTGTATGGCTAGGTCTAGGCTTCAGGCAACATTTTAGCCAATCATAAACATTTTCTAACTAGTCACATTTCTCAAAAAAAAGTCAAATAAAAGACAAAAAATGTAGTTACTGATTAGTAATGCTTAAAGTAAAGTAAATACTCATGTCCCTATCCCGAACTGGAAAAACCCTAATCAGTCAATGTTAAGGGGATGCACAAAAATAATATATTTGTATAATATGTGTGGCGCTCTAGCATTTCACCAGGGATTATAAATAAATATATATATATATATATATATATATATATATATGCAAGTTACCCCGTGCATGATACTCATGCATTCTAGTCAAATCAAGCTACTTAAGGTGTTAAAAAGGTTCTTGTCATGCATTTGGGCCATGGCCCAGGCCTCAACCACCAACCACTCCCCACTGTCACCCCCGGCAACCACCAACCACTCCCAACTGTCACTTCTCCTTCAAGAAATATATATATAGATTTTTTTTAAATCTTTATAAACACTTTTAACAATTAACAAATTAAATTAACAAATTAAAAACATCTTAGTATACCAAATTTCAGCCCTTTCTGAATTTTTTTTTACACACACACTAAGAATTTAGTAGGTCAGTGTATAACTCTGCCCAGCAGGTGGCGCTGCAGCTTGGTTTTATTTTTTCCACACACACACACACACACAGACAGACTGACTAACACACGCCACTAAGCATTTATATATTAGATATATATATATATATATATATAAATACAGCACTTCTCTCTTATCTTTGGTACACAATCAGCATGTAGATATACTACACTATCTGCTGTGTTCTTTCTCTCTGTATCGGATCGCCCCCTTAGTGGAATGACAAGGTTTCAGATCCTGATCCTGGGATATCAGATAAGCTTAAATGAACATACTTTTATGTTACGCTTTTGTTATGTTTCTTCAATAAATATATATATATATATATATATATATATATATATATGTATATATATATATATATATATATATACTGATTAAAGTTATTTATTAACTGAAATATTGGATTTTATGATTTAAAATGGACTTTTGACACTTTATTTTTTTGAACAGCCTTGGGTGTCGCTCCTACTGGACCTACCCACACTATATGACCAAAAGTATATGGACACCCTTCTATTTAGTGTGTTTGGCCATTTCAGTCACACCCATTGCTAACAGGTACATAAAATCAAGCAACCATCCTTGCAATATAGTCAGTTATTAGCAGTTGAATGGATCATACTGAAGAGCTCAGTGACTTTCAATGTGGCACTGTCATAGGATTCCACCTTTTCAACAAGTAAGTTTGTCAAATTGTTACCCTGCTAGAACTGCCCCAGTAAAGTGTAAGTGCTGTTATTGTGAAGAGAAAATGTCTGGGAGCAACAAAAGTTCAGCCGCACAGTGGTAGGCCACACAGGCTCACAAAACAAGAACACAAGTGCTGAAGCTTTTAAAAATAATCTGTCCTTGGTTGCAAAAGAATTCTGCATCTGGAACTTCATGGATTGAGTCTCCATGGCAAAAGAGTCACACACGAGCCTCAGATCACCATCCCGACTGCCAATTGTCAACTGGAGTGATGTATAGCAGACCGCCATTTGAATCTGGAGCAGTGGAAATACATTCTATGGAATGACAAATCACAATAACCATCTGGCAGTCTGACAGATAAATATGGGTTTGGTGGATGCCAGGAGAACACTTTCCGTCTGAATGAATGTATACTGTCAACTGTAAAGTTGGTGGAGGAGGAATAATGATCTGGGGCTGTTTTTCATGCTTTGGCCTGGGCCTCTTAGTTCCGGTGAAGGGAAATCTTAATGCTACTGTATACAATGACATTCTAGAGAATTGTGTGCTTCCACCTTTGTGACAATAGTTTGGGGAAGGCCCTTTCCTGTTTCAGCATGACAATGCTCACATTGTCAAAGTGAAGTTCTTCAAAAAGTGGTTTCCCAAGTTTGTTGTCTCACTTGCTGGCCTCCAAAGAGCCCTGTCCTGAACCCCATCAAACACCTTTAGCATAAATTGGAACACCGACTGCGAGCCAGACCACATCGCCCAACATCAGTGCTTGACCTCTCTAATTTTCTTGTGACTGAATGTAAGCAAATCCTTGCAGTCATGTTCCAAAATCTAATGGAAAGTCTTCCCAAAAGAGTGGAAACTGTTATAGCAGAAAAAGGTGGAACAACTCCATATTAATGCCCATGGTTTTGGAATGAGATGTTCAACAAGCCCATATGGATGTGATGTTCGGGTGTCCAAATACTTTTGGCCATGTAGCACCTATAACTAACATTCAATGACATGAAACAGAAAGTAAAGATGACCCTGCACAAACAAACCTTACCATCTAATACGTGGAGAAATACTTGATGCATATCCATGGGGGCAGCGTACATGACTACTGTAAGGTAGTAATGTGAACTAGAACAGTGCATCAGCAGCACTGACTACACAGAGGCCTAGGTGCTCTCCATGGCAAAAAATAAAATTCAATTGACAGAAAACACAATAGGCAAGGCTAAGTCACAGCATGTTCCTGCAGGCACGCAGAGATCAATATCCACAAAGTGACAACTTCAGGAAAGAAAGTGGATTGCCTTGGGTGGGCAATGCTAATAATGTACTTCCATTGCAAAGCTAATAAATACTATGAGTGATGAGCTGACCTTATTTAATTAAAAAAGGTGCAAAGTATTAAGTGTTATCTGGCTTTTATAATGAATGGAAGTATCAAGAAGACGGGTGAGATTGAACAGCTGATTTTATCACTCAATGGTCTTCCAGTACTCTGCTCAATTATCCCAACAGGACATGTATTAGGGATTCCTTGTGAGAACATATAGGATATTCGCAAATAAAGTAACGGAACTGTGCATTATTAAGGAAGCCGTCAAAGGGTGGTGGAGTACAGTACTTGACAAGACTGTTGAGAGATATGTTCTAAAGTAAATTCCTTCCTATTGACTTTAGTTGGGCACAGTGTGAAATCATTAAACATTTTGTTTTCCTTATCATACATTATAAACTAATTGTGCAGTGAATCATCATCATCATCATCATCCCCATTTATTTATATAGCGCCACTGATTCCGCAGCGCTGTACAGAGAACTCCTTCACATCAGTCCCTGCCCCATTGGAGCTTACAGTCTAAATTCCCTAACATACACACACACACACACACACACACACATACACACACAGACAGACAGAGAGAGACTAGGGTCAATTTTGATAGCAGCCAATTAACCTTCTAGTATGTTTTTTGAGTGTGGGAGGAAACCGGAGTCCCCGGAGGAAACCCATGCAAACACGGGTAGAACATACAAACTCATGACCCCAGCGCTGTGAGGCAGAAGTGCTAACCACTTAGCCACTGTGCAGTATATTTCAGTACTGACCAGCTTGTAAAAATCTAAATAAATAACATATACTGTGCTGTAATATATGATAGTAGGAAAGTGAATATCTAGTGATTAAATTGCCTTAATAACCCTGAACTCTATGCCTAAATAGTTTTTAATTATTCACAGGTACTGCTATCAAAAGCATTGCAGCTAAAATGACTACTTTATTAGCTGGCATGACTGTGGTTGATTGGGGCTATCCAAACAAATCCCTCCCCTCAAGACTGACTTGGGGTATTTTCATTCTGTGTCAACATGGTCACACTAAATGCAGAACTAGCACGCTGAAGGTAAAGTGCATAGTTCTGAAATATGGAATATGACAGTCTCTATTGAACTTCCTATCTGCATGACAATAGTTGGAAAGATGCATTCTCAAAATTATATGTTCCCTCCAAAATTTACAAGCATTTGAATTTTTAAGAAATACACATTTATATATTTTTTTTCAATCCCATGGACAGATGAAATCTGTGATGGCAGAATGTTGTCTCTTTTTGGCATTGACATTGAATACAGCCATAACAATATTATTTATTGACAAGCATAAAACTCTAAAACAATTGATTCAAGCTGCACATATTAGTGACTTTTGTTGATGATACAAAGTGTGAGTGTATTGTGACAATTTGAGCTATTTAGAAACCAGAAGATAACTACTAATTATGCGATTACGTTCTAAAAGGTTATATGTACTAAAAGTGAATAGTGTCAGGTGGAGTATGCCGAATGTGTAGTTTACTTGCATTAACAATTGAATTTCAACAATTTTGCCTTCCTTTAAAAATGCTGTTGTAATAATTTACTAATGTGGATAGTGGAAGGTGTTTATAATTAGTTTCAATGATATTTGCATCAAACATTAAGTTGAAACTTCTCCATGTAATTTTATTGTTTGCCATTCAAACGCTAAATAAACGGTTGCAAAGAAATATGCATAGGATACTATGCAATACTTAAAAAGCCAACTGTTTGAAAGTATATATAAATTGTTATGAGCTAATATGTGAATTAACTGAAGTGTTTATATTTGCTTATATTTATTTCTACCCTATACCTTTGTTCATAGTTGCCATGCTCTTTTGCATCACTCTTAAGCAGCAGAAGTGAGAGTGATAGGCTTGTGTCCTACCCCACAGAACTGCTCTGTCTGTATTGGGGGATTCACACACACAACATGATCAGTGATGGCACAGAAAGCATGACTGACATACTGGGCTTTGCAGCTCTAGTTTTTTGTACCACATTGACAATGTCATTAGTTATGTCACCAGCTGTCGGCAATGGATTGGGCAGGGATTCAATCCCACTTTATTCATATTAAAATAATAAGAAAGTGCTACAGTATGAAGAAGACAAAACAGTGCATTTTATTTTCATGTAGCCTCCTCTTTAAAGGAAAACATAATTGATATTTGTTTTGTTTATAGTACAATAACCATAGCTTACTATAGCTGAAAACTAATCTCATTAAGGAGAGTAAAGCATAATAAAGGAGTAACTTTGTATCTAGGCAAAACCATGTGGCATTGGAGGGGGAAGTATATGTTTAATGTGGGGACAGATTTATAGTTGGGGTAGGGCAGGTCCTAGATCAACTTTAAATTTCAGTGTACAAATTAAGCTATTAAGTATTTGTGTGCTAGATGAAAAAACAGCCAGTATTTAACTTATATGCAAAATAATAAACTAATTTGTACCCCTTGAATCATAACATGGTTTGTCCCAGAGAACATTTACTCCTTAATTTTGCCTAACTTTCCTTAATGACTGAGGCCCTAAATGTATATTGCCCACAGGTGTCTATGCCGCTGTAATGCATTGCAAAGGTTTATTTTTGAAGTCAATGATTGAAAACTCTACATAGATAGCAACATATTTATGTGGTTAAGTGTTATTGCAACAAAGCAATAGCTATAATAAAAAATATATATTACATGTAAGCAAAACATTGTAAAATGTAATTAAAATTTATTTTGTTTCAGTAATGGGAAAAAATAAATATAAATATTGATTAGGAATTGTAATTGTAATTCCAAGGTTGAAATTAGAATTATTTATGTCAACTGAAATTAATAAATGGACATAAATAAGTAAAAGACATTTCTGATACAGGCACAGCAATTTCATTGAAATCACCCTAGTGGTTAAATACAATAAGAATATCCATTTTCTATACTGTCTACTGTACAATGAGAGTAAATTCCTTATTCTTAATGGATGGGAACAGCATTCACAAACTAAAGAGAGTTACGTAAAGTTCTTTTTTCTATTTGTGGTAAATAGCATGGTGTTGAGGTCATACCTATAATCAACATAACCAGGCAATTTGTAATGTGAAAGAGCACAGAATGAGAATGGAGGATTGTTATACTTTGTGTGCTTCAACTACAGGGTGGCAAATCCTTTGATTAAAGGAAAAAATTCTCATACACAGAAGGTTGACTTAAATACCAGGGACTGTAATTCTCTTTTCTATTCAAGCATTTAATCAAAGTGATTTATATGGGTATTGGTAGAAAATGGACAATGACAATAACATAGCATTAAAAGTAAAATGAAAATCATTTAACATATACACAATATGTTACAGTGCCCATATCATAATAGTAATAAAGATATTATACTTCATTTTAGTCCTAATGGGCTATTGGGAATATTAATAATAATAATGATTTTTTGTTTATTATATATACTTTACTCACGTTATTATTAACCTCATAATTGATAGAATATGTATATGCATGCATCTAAAAACTGTAGCTACATTTTCATAATAAACAAATGACCTTTTAAAATTGAATATATGGTATCATCATCATCATCACCATTTATTTATAACTGATTCCGCAGCGCTGTACAGAGAACTCATTTACATCAGTCCCTACCCCGGTGGAGCTTACAGTCTAAATTCCCTAACATACACACACACAGACAGACAGACTATGGTCAATTTTTTTTTATAGCAGCCAATTAACCTTCTAGTATGTCTTTGGAGTGTATATAAACACACATTATTGACTATATATGGCTTACAATGAGATTAAAGCACACTTCAGCCTAGATCCCACTGTTTCACAATCTTCTTGCTAGCCTCAGATAATTAGCAGATTCTATAGATATGAGTACTCATGGCATGGGAAATTTTTGCACACAACCAATATATTATAGTGACAATAGTCTTTGAGTGCAATTAATTGAATGAGCGTGTGCAAAGCCGAAAAAAAGAGTATTTTTATATTTTTATAAGAGTATTTTTTAATATTCCAGCAGAAGAGCGCATGCTATTGTCCTAGAACATCAGCCATTATAGCCCCTGTGAGGCTCCTTGCAATGATTTTGGCAAAAGTCAAAGAGGTGCATCTGTATTCTAAGCGTAAGTGTACCACAATGACATCTTGAGAATGTATTTGTTTGCCATACTCATCTATGTATGGAGCTGCAGATGAATGTGCTTTGTTACATGCATTAATTTTTTGGGGGATGATGGTAGGAGTTCACTGTCAGAAGCTATACGTAAAATGAATAAGGGTCTAGCAAAGCATTTTTGGAGAAGAATGTCTAAATTAAAGATGAATGAGGGCCAATTGTCATCATAGTCAAGTGTGTTTATTGGACATTGGATAAATTGTGCCAGACAAGCAGTTTAAAATCCCACCTTTAAATAAACCTACGTTAAACAAATATTACTAACAACTATTACTAATTAACTAAATAAGTTAACGTTTTTGAAGTTTTTAGCAACATTGATTTATAGTTGTGCTGTATAACAAAAGTTCCACACCTCCCTCCTTATTGGGTAATCCATGTCATATCCCATTAGCTTTATTCGCTATAATACAACTCTGGCATCAGCATTCCATCCATCAAAATAAAACAAACTTTGTTTGTTTAAAAGTCATTTTTAAAGGAGTTGTCCAGTTAGTGACTACATTTGCATGCTTCTACCTAAAGACCTATTGTAGTCATAGTAAAGAGTTTTTCCTTTTTTCAACAGTTCTTGAACACACTCTTATGTCTTCATGTGCACCAAAGTATCCACTCCCCAGGCAGGTCAACACTATGAGTTACATCACTACAGACACTTTAATCCAGAAAGCATTTGCTCCTTAAACTCAATGGAATGATTCTCTAAAATTGGAGGATGTAGAGGGTAAACTGTCCATAGATGGAGGCAAATTAACTCCATATTGTATGTAATGCCCCTTTTTACGGTATGTATCAATTTGTGTGTGCGGACTGTAAATGAATTTATTACCTTTTATTGCGACTCGCTTGGTGCCTCCACATTGGTTGGTTACTGAAGGGTCTTGGTTGAGTAGTGTGCTGTTTGTAGAAACACTAGAGGGAGATCAAGGAACCCTACTCCCTCCGTCACTGGCCCAGAAGCACACACAAATGAGTATTATTAAATGGAACTGATCTTTAAAAGCTATACAGGCACATTTATTGATAAGGCCTAAGCTTTTAAAGAGATTTTCTGGCATTTTGTATACAATTTGATATAATAAATAAACAATCTCTTTGTTTCACCTAACTTATCATATAGAAATCTACCAGCCTCTCTAGTATAACTAATATAATTAACTTAAAGTTATACACCAAAATCAATATGAGTCATTTAAACCCATATATATATATATATATATATATATATATATATATATATATATATATATATATTAATATTAATATAGAAATTCTGTTGTGATGCTGCAAATAGAAAATATGTCCATATAAACAGCTTTGTCTTAAAGTGGTTTCAATATTGGTCTCTCCCTCTTTCTACTCAAATGTTGAAGACATTGTTCTGACCCGTTGGGGTTCCTGGCTGCCTGGTTCACTCCAGTGTCACAATTTACAGTTCATGGTTAAAGCACCCTCCTCAATGTGGCCAATAGATTATATAATCTTTTATTACTTCCACATTAAAAGTCTTTTTGGCCTTTCACATTTCCCAACTTACTTTCTATTATCAAGGTAACCATGCTATGGTATTTATATAATATGCTCCTTGTCCATCAAATTATTTTCTTTTCCAAATATTATTGAGGCAAAAGAACACTTTGATCAATTTCTTGCTGATGTGGCTCAGTCTCTCCTCCTTAACTAACTGTCCTTATCGTCACCCTTGTCTAATTGATACAGTCCTACAAAGGGTGCAATTTAACTTTCTTCTGGTCTCCCCACCATGAAACTATCTAACTAATAGAAAATAAATCTGTCAAATTATATAAATAATAAAATACATATGTGTACTTATCAATATTTCCATTCTTCTGTTCCTTGCTTCCAAAATGGCTCTCAGGCAGAATGATAAGGATGCTTCATAAATATGTCTATCTCTCCTCCGTTCTCCTTCAACTGCCTTCTTAAACTACTTTCTCCAACTACCTCCCTTTTCTTTCTTCCGGGGCTGAGGCTCTCCACGCTCCCCCTTCCTCTTTCAGTTCCCTGGCCTGCCAGGAGATGTAGTCACCGGCACCCGCGGATACCACTGTACATGTGCGGATCGACATGTCCGTCGGTACTACATCTATAACCTAAGAAACTTCCTCCATGTTTATTTCCAGTTTACCACAATTTTTGGTTATAAATCGGAGGTAAATGTAGTAGTATTTTATTTTAGAATGTAGAGCTAATTTACAACCATGTCAAAGGCTATTTACCTCCACTTACACTTTTTATAGATGACCAGTCAAGAGATACAAGATCTATAGCTGCCGAGAACTCTGTAATACCGCTTTCATACTGCCGCCCCGGCAATATCCCGGGTTTTTCAAGCCGGGTTTTTGCCGGGGCTCGGAGCGTCCCAGCTCAGAAACACCATTCATACTGCACCTCGGACCCGGGAAATTCCCGGGTTGACCCCATTCATACTGCACAAGTCTGTGCCCTGGCAATTTGTGGGAGTCATCAACAGAGCAGTTTTCATTTGCTGAAAAATGGTGATACACAATATAATAATACAATAATACAATAATGAATAAAGGATACCTCCAATTGGCTTATATATTTAGTCGTACTAGTCTAGGAGGACTTTCTGAAAGGCATAAAGAGACTGGGAAACATATATTTAAGGGAAGGTTGTAGGAGCTTTTAAAGCTAGGCATTGCATATTTCAATGATTACCCCAAAAGACTAGACTTCTAGATGGAAAATTAATGGCCTCTTTTTGGCAAGCATAAAATGAATGAAAAAATGCCTAATTCCAAATCCTCCAGAGACAGGCAGACAGCCAATCAGCTTGTTTTCTGTGCAACCCGGGTTGAAAAACCCGGGTTGCACCATTCATAGTGCAGGCAACCCGGGTCCGACCCGGGAATTACCCCTCGATAAATCCCGGGTTAAAGACCCGGGTTTTTAGACCCGGGATTTTTGACTTGTACCATTCATACTGCACCAAGACCCGGGTCGTTTGAGCTCGCCCCGGCAAAAACCCGGGATTTTGGTGCAGTATGAATGGGGTATTATATGATGTTTGCCAGTCCTAGCAAAGGTATTGCCAGGAAATGTGTCTGGGAAAGAGCAGAGAAGTGAGGGGCTGTCAACAATTGTACATTCTTTACTGGGAACAAGATTGAATTATATAGACTGTCAATACACAGGTAGTCTAGATGGACAAAGGATCATAGAGAAAATAGGCAAAATTGTATATTTAAATGGCAAAGTTGCCTGATAGTGGTAGTATTTTTTAAATGTTAAAAATAATTTGAATCAACTTTCCCTTTACATAACCAAAGGAAAATAAATCCGACACATTGATATTTTAGGCGGGGGAAGAGGGGGTCTCCCGCTCCCCCTCAAATGGCATCATAAAAGTATTCCAACACCTGTTTTTCTTCAATGTGAAAGCAATAATCTAAAGGTGAAACAACAAGCTCAAGCATCTAAAGCAAAGGGGGTTTCCAGGATTGAAATACTATTTATTCCTTCTGATCAGATGTGCACAAGACATCATTAAATTTGCAACGTGGAAGTTTAAAAAAATAATAATGGTAATACAGATAATCTGTTCAAAGCAATATTATATCAAATAATCTCCAGTGCTGCTGTAGAATTATAACCATTTATGTGCATGCTTGTTATTTTTATCTCGGAGCACCAAGAAATGACAGATCGTGTTTTGATTGGCAGGCTGGCTTTCTATACACCTTGTTGCTAAGTGACAAATATTCAAAATGTTGTCTTAAATATTTGAAATGTTGTCTTAAAGTCAGAATTCAGGGACTTTCATCTTGACATATTTACTCAACACAGCCACAGTTTGTGATTTTAAAACACTGACCCTGGGCTCTTAAATTGTTTTCATAAGTTAAATAAATGTTCTCTTTCAGTCATTCACACATTTCTGACATGGTTTAGAAACAAATATATAAGCTAATATAATGTACTTCCCCATCAAGTCAAGTGTATATATTTTCCAAGACGTAGCTCTCCAGGATAATCACTTCCCTTGTAATGAGGTACAACAAACCAAAGTTTCTTTGTGAGGTTTTATTTCATGCATTGAAAAACTAACTGAAAAAATCCTCCAATACAGGCTGAATACTGAGGGAGCAGACAAAGTTTATTGCTACTCCAGCAGGTCCTTGACACACAGGTTCCTGTCTGAAATGTATGTCTCTCCACACTGGCACAGTTCCCCTGCAGAAGAAAATATGCCTTAAACCAGCTGATCATAGTAAGCAGAGTGGTCTCTAAGTGCATTATTGTTCCTTAAATGAACATAAATAGGCATTGCAGGATAACAATATACATGTGTTTTATAGTTTGTGTTTTGAGTTCTTGAGATCACTGGTGGAGATGAATTTGGAGCATTGTGAGTTGTCTAGTTTATAGCATACTTGCCAACTCTCCCGGAATGTCCAGGAGACTCCCGGAATCCGGATCGGTCTCCCGGACTCCCTGGAGAGCAGGCAAGTCTCCCGCATCCGGCAAGTACCTGACCAAAATAATGCGATTTGCGGTGAATAGCGTCATTTTGGTCCCGCATCAAAACATAATTTACGATGCAGGGGGCTAGTCCAAAATGATGCGATTGACCGTGCCCCGCTCCCTCCTGCCTACTAGCCACGTCCCCTGTCTGGGATCTCCCGGACTTCAGTGCCTAAAAGTAGGCAAGGTTTATAACCTTTTTCAATCAAGTTCCTCCCTTTCTATTTTGTTGATAACCCCAAATCTCATATCAGGATAAACCAACTACTGAATGTCTTTATTCCAAGGGCATAACTCATACAGTGCCTGATGTAGCTGCCACCGATGCTGCCCTGGCCTCTATTCCTCTCTGCCATCTAGTCTGAGTGCTGCTCTCAGAGGAGAAGAGCGCAGTGTTCGCAGTCAGAGCCTAATGAGCTCCCACCAACACTGCAAAGCATTCAATGCCCCAGAATGCTGCAAGTGAGACAGAATTTAAGGGCTCCAAAATTAAATTATTCTGAGAGAGGAGAGAAACTGATGTTTCCTCTCTGAGCAGTAAGTGCAGATCGGTGTGAAGGAAGAAGAGGCTGGTGGTTAGTTCAGTAAGGTATTGATGTATCCCCTTAGAAATCTCGGGGGCCCCTTCAAAATTTTGCAACAGGGCCACCGAAATTCTAGGTACTTCTCATTCTTTCACATCTTTTTTTACTGTATTTTCTTACTGTCTGGTTTATTACCTAGAATACTACTTTCCTTGTTTATCCTTGTTTTTGAATGATTCTCCACTCCTTTATCTTAATATTATTTCTCCACAAAATGAAATCTCATTTTAGCATGGGGCTGCAAAATTCAACGCTCTTGTGTACCTAGTCCGCACTTAGCAGCACGTAATCACTCTGTCTAAATCCCTTATTTGAAGGTGTCAATTTAGCTCGAAATGCTGCCTGCTTGCCATTTTTATAACCAAAAAAACCACGCACTTCTGTGCAAATGGAGGAGCACTTATAAATAACACATAAATGACCTCCACTGTGCATGTTGGTGTCATATGGAGAAGCAGGCATATATACATATCTCTCATTCGGGAGCTGACTTGTAAATTGTGGTCCCAATAGACCAGAAATGCTGAAACAAAGTACTGATTTATTATATATTTTAGGCTCTGTTGTTACCTAAATATTGCTGTATTATGCAGTGATACATTTTAATGTGTCTGATTCTTTCCCACTGTTTACTCTCTTGCATATTATTTGTGTGTATAAAACAAAAAAAACATGTAACCCATCACATGTTCTGTAATGAATCACCCCTAAATCTGTTGTGTAAGACTTATCAGGCAGTACAAATGACTTTGTTACCCACATTGGTTTTACCAGACTCTAAGCAAACAGTAGATTCAGTTTTCTGGACCTTAGTGGTACTTTGAATTTGCTTAACATTTTCCTATGGTTGAACTGGCCAGAAAAACAAATAAATATTTACATATATTTTAAAGCAAAACATTTGTCTCACTATAGAATATAAATCAACAAATCATTTGGATTCATCCATGTCTGTCTTTTTTAAACATTGATACTGCTAAACAGACAGGTAGTTAGTTCTGTGCTTTTTCTACAGGACTAAATATTTTCACAACCAGTAGAGCAAACAAGGTGATGTCTTTTCCAAAAAAAAAGAGAGATTTCTGTTCTGGTGATGTGATTCTAAATAGCTTTGAAGCATCTGCCTCCATACATAGACTAATAATCGAAAGGAAATTTATATTTCTAACCAAGGTTCAGTTAGAAAAATGCAGAGAATAAAGACACCATTCTGTGGTTGATTATATACAATATAGACCAGTGTTGGCTAACCTGTGACACTCCAGGTGTTGTGAAACTACAAGTCCCAGCACACCCTTCCAGCAATAAGCTGCTATATATTGGCAAAGCATGCTGGGACTTGTAGTTTCACAACACCTGGAGTGTCACAGGTTAGCCAACACTGATATAGACCTCATTCTCTAGTGGGTGGTATACAAAACAGATCCCATTATCTGGTGTCTAGTAGACAACTAAGACCTGATACTTTGGTATCTATACCAATACAGACCGCATTCTTTGGTGGCTGCTATGCATAACAGACATTATTCCCTAGTAGTTAGTTGTCACGAAATCTGATGATGTTTAGAGAATCCCCTGGTTCTGCCAGGTTTGATACGGCTCACTCAGGGGTGCGGAGTCTAACGGGCAGGTGGTATTCACCAGGAACCCCCGCAAGGAGGTATGGTCTTAGCAGCACCTATCCTGCAAGTCGCGATCTCCTGAGGGAGTACTGGGCAGACGTAGGAGGAGCCAGGAGCGGAGGAGACAGATGAATCTGGACACCAGAGGTAAGTAGGACTAGCAGCAATAGAATCACTGGTTCAGCGGTGGTCCAATATAGATAATGGAGTAAAGGCATGGAACAGAGCTGACACGACAATAGTAACTCAGGATATTAGCAACAGAGTCACTGGAGCAACGGTAGTTCATAGGCAATGGAGAGGATGTGTAGAACTATAGCTGACCCAGTGACGGCAACTCAGGGCAACGGTAGTAGAGTCACAAGAACAACGGTAGTTCAATATAGGCAAATTGATATGTAGAACAGTAGCTATCACAATAGCAATAGAGTCACTGGAGCAGCCATAGTTCAATAGAAGCCGCGGTGTGGAGATACCGAGCTGACACAATGGTAGTAACTCAGGAGTGGTAACGGAGTCACTGGAACAGCGGTAGTTCATAGAGACAGAAGGGAGCTGGATCCTTCCTACTGAGGTAGAGAACACAAAGAACAGGCATCTGACAGGTGAACACAGGTGGTTTAAATACCCCTCCATGGCTGTGGCCAATGAGAAGCGAGAAGGAGGTCTGAAGAAGGAGGGTCAGATCTGAACATGTGAAAAGCTGACAGCAACATGGCGACCACCATCCCAGATGTGGCCGAAACGCCGGACTCACCCCCTGCAGGAAGGAGGTACAGGCGCTGGTGTCCGTTTGCGGGGCCGGTGTGTGACATTAGTGGCCTTTACAGACCCTACTACCTGGTGGCTAATGGGATTTGGCAAATTCAAACATTCCCTAGAGACTGGTATGCATTATAGACCCCATGTTCTGTTGGCTTGTACACAGTACAGAGCTAATTCTTGTTTGACTAGAGGCGAAAGCACACCCATTTATATGGTGCACTATACATACCATATTCTTTGTTGGCTAATGGACATAGCACACTGGCCTGATCCTAGTGCAAGTTATATTATGGTTGTGTAGGAGTGTGGTTACTTTCACTTTGCCCTCATATCAATGGTAGTAGCGAAAATAGAAAGAACATACTGGTTTTCAAATGTAATCTAACAAAAGAAAAATCCTCAAAAGCATCTGATGTGGCACAGAGAAGACTGCAAGAGGTGGCTTCATGCACATAGGGGACTCTATACAATACTTCAATCTTTCATGTTGAGTTGCTTTCTATGCATTGTTTCTGTACAGAAATAGAAAAATGAAATGTTTCATAATAATTTGTGGATTTGATCAAAAAATGTTGCATTCAGGATAATTCCGATTTTGGTTCATTCATAGCTTGTGAAATTAAGTCGAGCAGTGTCATCAGGTGACTTTTCGGTAAACATTGCAGAAAACGTCATTGAGATTAAGTTTTCAAACAACAAATTTGAAAAAATAACAAATTGAAGACATTTACATTCTGAAATCCTTTTTTTTACCCATAAACATTCTTTTTAAATTATTTTTTCTATTATCAGAGTGAAAACATCTGCAATTTGTTTTTATGAATACTACAGGCTCAATGTTACAAAGAGTTCTGCTATATGTATTTCATGAGTTAATATTTGGACTTCAGAGATGATTTACTAAAGGTGTTTTAACCCAGCTTGACAAATATTTGTTTGCTTCCTCTGCTCAATAATGTTAGGAGGACATTTTTTAAAATGGTCTATCATTGAATTTAACATTAACCATGACTGGGAATGCAGATCCGCAACGCTAGGGTATTCCTTGAAAGAATCATCGCCTTTGTTCTTAGACTTGATCTTGTGCTTTTTTTAAGGCCTGGACTTTGTTCTATTAAATTTTATAATGTTTTCTCATTGATTTGAAGCTGGATTAGTTACTATATTGATTGACAATGTCTAGAATCACAATGGGTCAATTTTCCTGTGCCTTTCTGCAGAGATAATATATGTTTAGGAATTACAATCTATGAATATTCTTATTTCCTCTCGCACAAGACTTTTCAGCTATACGTGTGTGTTTTGCAACTCTGCATAGACAATAATGGAAAAGGTAGGACAGAGATTAAACCTAGCTGCAAAATGCAATCATTTTGTAACCATAAGGGGGAATTCAATTTCCCGCGAAGTACCGCCGCGTTATAGATACGTTATATTACGGTAGTATTAACCCGCTTTCTGCTCGCAGCTCGGGGAGCTGCAAGCAAAAAAAACGGTAATTACGCTCACTTTTACCGTATTAACAGTAATAGTTTTAGTGCAGCGGTACTTCGGGGGGTATGGAATTCCCCCCTAAGAGTGCTAAAAAGTTTGGCTTTTAATTATTATTATTATTAATATTATCATTTATTTGTTAGGCACCACAAGGTTTCCGCAGCGCCGCTTAAGAGTGATACTTAGTCACTAAAGCACTGTAACATAGTGACATAATAGATAGTAATAATTTGAGACTCTGAACTAGCATTTATACATTCTAAGGGGGGTATTCAGTTGTCCGCGGGTTCGAGCATGGAAAAACTAATACCGTTAATACAGTAATCTCTCGCTGATCAGCTCCCTGAGCTGCAAGCTGAAATCCAGCGAGTAAATTACCCTATTAATGGTTTTTCCGTGCAGTATCACCATAATAGCGGTAATCCTGCGCAGACCGCGGGATTTTCAGCAATCCCGCGGGCACTTGAATACCCCCCTAAAATCACTAGTTCCCCATTTCTACTATTCCAATGTTTTCGAGATTACTTGCAACACATCATCATCAACAGCATCAGCTATTTATATAGCGCCACTAATTCCGCAGCGCTGTACAGAGAACTCACTCACATCAGTCCCTGCCCCATTGGAGCTTACAGTCTAAATTCCCTAACATACACACACAGACCAAGAGTAACTACACAGACCAAGGTCAATTTAATAGCAGCCAATTAAACTACCAGTATGTTTTTGGAGTGTGGGGAGGAAATCAGAGCACCCGGGAGGAAAACCATGCAAAAACGGGGAGAACATACAAATTCCACACAGATAAGGCCAAGATCAGAAACTGAACTTATGACCCCAGTGCTGTGAGGCAGAAGTGCTAACCACTAAACCATCGTGCTGCAAAGTGAACATTTTTATCACTGATATTACATTACCCTTTAGTCATGAAAAATGGTGATAGTGATAACTTTCAGATATTTGTTTTTCATCAAAATGCATATTAAACATTTATTGTAAAGCCTTATTAATAGTTTTGAAAATATAACTGCGTAGCCTAATGGGAAAAGAATTGCAACACAAATGACGCTCATTTAAGTGGGTGGTCGCGGAGCCTGACACGTTTTGCTACAAAATGCTTCCTTTTACATGTTCCCAGAAGAGCAGTGATTGGATGTCAGTGTATACTTTCAACTGGACACCTGTTGCAAAACCATTTAAAATGGAAACACTCCAAAAACATACTAGTAGGTTACTTGGCTGCAATCAAAATTGACCATAGTCTCTCTCTGTCTCCCTCTCTGTGTGTCTGTGTGTGATTGTTTGTCGATAGTAGGGAATTTAGACTGTAAGCCCCAATGGGGCAGGGACTGATGTGAATGAGTTCTCTGTACAGCGCTGCAGAATTAGTGGTGCTATATAAATAAATGATGATGATGATGACTAGTACTTGAGCCACAAACCTGAGCCTAAAGTGTCAACCTTGTCCTCTGTATCTAACTAATCCCATGTTTATCCGCTGCTGCCTAGTACGACTAGCCTGAGGACCGTGATGTGTGGTTTCTACATGGAAAGGTCCATCACATGAGGGCTCCCAAGTAGACTCCGGGGCCCGTGTAGCCAGTGCCCATCAAAGTGGCATACTGGGACCACTTTGAGGAAAGCTTCTGGATAGATAGATAGATAGATAGATAGATAGATAGATAGATAGATAGATAGATAGATTGACAATCTCACAACTACCCTTCAGCTAGGTAATTGAAGTGTGATCTGCAGTGTAACTATATTTACATCAAACTGTTTTAGCTTAAAAAATGAAATTGTAGTCATTCTATTTGTCAATACAGCATCAGCGCCCGTACTCACTTGTGACAATAAACAGGAGATTAAAGGTTTTTAAATGCTGACAATTTTGAAGGATGTTATTCACACCAAAAGTAAATTGTTTTTGCAATGTAATCCCTGTTTTCTTTAACGCTGCTTTCTCTGGGTTAGCTTCCACTTTCAGTATCTCAACACCTCTCATTTTTCTCATTATGCTGTTTTTGGCCCTTACACACCAAAACCTACTAAAATAACAGTGACCAATTGTAACACAGTTGTTATTCCTTTCCTTTTTATTGTATTATGAAGCAATTATAAAGACATACATGCAATAACATTCCTACTACAAGCTTTGCCATACCTTTTGTAGCATTATCGGCAACAGAAGGCAGCTGCTCTGTCATTTGAGCAATTTTCATTATTTGCATTATTCCCTGAGATAACACGATTCTCGTTTATGTGTCTGATCAAAACCCCCTCTCCATATTCACCCTTCACTTTGATTTTCCTCCCCTAAGATACTACAGGTAGAGCACCTTTATATTGTCTTTTCTGTTATATGTAAGTGATGCTTGGGGAACTTGTTTTAGTATCAGGTGTCATTTACTGGTCCATTGATTTTCAGACTTATATAAAATGCTGGTCTCCCCTTCCTTTGGTCATGTGTGCCCTTGTGCTTCTCCTTAGCTGCTCACACACATCTTTCATTGCCCCTTGGAGAATTTATGGCAAGTCTGCAGGTGTCTGTCCACTGACATTTAATACATAAGTCCTTATTGCCTACTCTTTGCCTCAGCAGCAGGTGTATGAGGAAAGTAACCTCTGTTTGTAATTATCTGATTGATTCTTTGATACTGGCTCAGCTTCCTTTGACTTTGTAAGAAATCCAGTTGTCATGGCCTTGGTTTGTCCATCATTTAAGCATCTATTCTACTAGCCCTGATATTTGCCTGTTGCTGCTTGTGATTTAATCTTTGCTCAGTTAGCCCAGTTCTTCTACTGCTGCCTAGTGAGACTAGCCTGAGAGCAATAATGGTCAGCTTGAAGTGAAGGTCAAGTTTTCATGCAGGTGCCTCTAGTAAACACTAGGGTACCCATTAGATGCTACACGTCACCAGCATCATTTTCTAGGCTCCATATGTGCTAAAGCTGTTGTATCAGTGCTGCTTTATTTAACAAGTGGTTGTGTTTTAAGAGAAGATTAACAGGTCACTAGAATCTTGAATATGTTTGGTAGCGTACTGCGGAGGATAACCGTGGAGAAAAAAATATCTCTCTATACCAAATCCATTGGTTAACTACAGCAAAAAAATCCAACCTGGGTTTTTACATATTAAATGGAAAAAAATGGTGTTATGGTGGCTTTAAATTCCCTACTTTGATTGTAAGTCTGCAAAGTCAAGCTAGGACAAAGTAGACTGCTGACATCCATATTGTTAAGAGATCCAACTTTATTGATACCATGCACACAGATCAAAAGTGGTTTAATTCATGTTCCAAGTCCATTAAGCATGTTACAATGTTCTGCATGTAGACAGCACAATCTGTACTCATCAATTAAACGGAGAAACTGTGGAAAGATCACAATTCCCTATGTAACGGCATTGATCATGATCCACCATATTACTGTTGTCACCCAGGTCAGTGACTAAAATACAATCACACTACTCATTTCCGGGGTTCTTCTGCTATCAAGTGTTAACAACATGACTGCCATAGCCACGTGTCCTGCCATCATGAAGGCTAAAGAGGGTTCATGTTTGTAACTGATTAGTTAGTACATTATATATTTGTTGCTCCAAAAGACCAACCAAGCAATGCTTCCACTTCCTTGACACCAATGCGGTAAGATACACTGCACTGTTTCCTGACACCTAATGGATTATCCTAGAGTTTAACTACATGTCAAGAATGAGATCATTCTAATTATCTATTTGATGATATAATCAGATCACATTGAATAAGAGCTGCCATTCAAGTTATTAGCTCTTAACAGGCCATCAAATGGGACTCTTTAGCTGTCAGTGATGTCTACTTATATTTAAGAAGAAATACATTATCTTGACAGCTCCAGATACAGGTCCTGATTTGTCATAAAATATATCCATAAATCATCTGACACATACGTAGATACACATCATTCTTATTTTAGATGACAATAAAAACCTACCCTACAGAATGTTACTTGCCACAGTCATTCATCTGAGATGGACAGAGAAATGGATAGATCAGATGTGCCATTTATTTTTTCTGTCAGATTATTTTTTTTAGCATAGATACTTAATGCCTTCATTCCCGGAGGTGTTTGCACCTCAATTACCAAAAATGTGTAAACATATTTGCAAAGCATGAATTTTAGAGAGAATACTTTCCTAATTTGCTAATCTAATCAAATTAATTTTGGGGGTTTTTTTATTTCAAAAGGTTTATGGTTTTCATTTGGTAGCATTATGGAATATATGACTTTTATTTTATGTGCATTACAAAAATCATAAAAAAAAAAAATTGTTTCAGTAATTAAAAGTATTCATCCAGTTCTATATAAAGATACTAAATATGTTTACTTTGTTCAAGGTCTGAGGCTGTTCAGGGAAAGAAACAGGGGTATAATTTTTCCTTTGTTTTAATTCTTTACTTTTCACATTTTTTTTCCTCGCTTTTTGCCTTAATATGTGGAAAATGTGAGTCAACAGAAACACTTCAATATTTGATAACTACCACTAGAGATGCTCAAATTATGTTCAAAATTTATTTGAATTTGCCTAGTTCAAGGACTTTAAACTTGTTTGCAGTAAAATAGTTATTTTTCTTTTTAATAAAATGTTGCCTGTTTGAGCTTAAATGGCTAAGCTTTTCAGTAGTTTTAAAGTTTTTTTAGCTCAAATAGCGAACATTATTGTGTTCAAGTTCATGTTTGCAGGTAAAAGAAGTTAAATTATAAAGGCATATTTCCTGTTCAAGGTCAAATGGCTACATTTTATAGTATTCATAATGTTTGATTGAACAGCAAACATATGCTGAGTTGGACATAGGCAGAACAGGGAAAGCAGGGCGTCTAACTAAGGGCGTTTAGTGTACGGACATGTCTGTGTAATTGCAAACTGAGGCAAACCTTTCTTGCAGCTGCTGGATCTCAGGTGCAAATACACATTGATAATGATGATCAGTGACACTAGTCACCTCTGACTGGATAATTGTCGATTCTCGTCTCCAACTGATAGTGATTCCTTCATTGCTTGTGTCTATATTAAAGAATTTAGAGACCATTTGCTAGTGTGAGTTTTTTTGCTATTTGTGGTCAACACAGCATTGGTGTTTTATAGAAGTATGGGTTTTTTTTATTACACCAAATAGCGAATGCATATCACGCTAGCAAAATGACTGTCAGCCAAACGTTTCTGCTTATGCAATTGTGCATATTTAGCGTACTGCAATTGACACATATTAAATAAGAGTAATAAACAGACTACTCTTAACATTTATTTAACCCACCCCTGAGCTTTTGTGCTTTGGAAATCAAACACGCCAGGATTCCTATCAGTACTTTTTGTTATATTTCTGATTATAATAGCCAAGCAACCTTATGTAATCTTTCTTTTGCAACTGTATCATATGTGTTTTTGTGATGACATATCTATGCAATTGCTTGCACGCATCAAGCAGTTTATTAATTTGCCATTGGACGAGGAATCACTTTTGCCAATAAAGCAGCAGTTTTACTCCATTGCTCACCTTCTGCATCTCATAGGGCAGTGCATGGTATTCATGTAGCCCTGGTACAATCAGGAAGAATGAATAAACTTTTTAGAATCAGAAACATTTTCTTTCCATTAATTTGCAGTCTATATGTGATAATACACCTCCTCAGCCATAGCATTGTTGTCAAATTTCAAGGAGGTGTCTATGATTCCTTCAGCATGAGGAAATCAGTAAAATGGCATTGATTATCACAAAGGCAATGTGCATACGCATGGCTATTAGGTAATAATGTTTTTTTAATTAGCAAACAGTGAACTTGATTTTAATATCATTTTTACAATGAGCCAAACCTTTATATAATGAAGTTTCTTTTAAAATTAATTAAAATAATTTTGCCACCCTCTAAAGCTACACATTTCAGAACTTCAAAGTGTCTGTAATAAGATAACATTGAACCACGCAGGAGACAATACTATCAGGAGACAGCGCCTACCCTTTTCCGACAGTGGCTCTTTACTCCTCTACATCCAGCTTCAGTCCAACAAACCACATACAATTTCACACATGCCTTCACAAGGTCAGCCATTGAAAGAATATTTGGACAATTTTCATTGCATTAACTGATCCAGAGGAGCGTTCATGAAAGTGTTGGATGTTGTGTGTGACATTATTGGTCTGTGTACTATTTTTCATGCCATAGCCATTAAGAACGGGGTGCCTTTTGAGGAAGAGGTGGAGATTGTTGTGAAAGAACCAGAAGATCGTGAGCCCACCCGCCCCTTCCCCGTGGATATTATGTTATTCCAGAATATTTCAGTTGTGCAAACTAAAACTACATATTGTGAAAAAGAAAGACTGTATATTACCCATTTTCTATTTATAACTAAAACTTCTAATAACTGATTACCTAAACCACGCTATTTTTTTACTAAAACTTGCCTCAATTATGTATACAATGGCTTAAAATGCATGTTGCATGTAAATTTTGTGCTGATATGTTTGTAAAGTATTTTGACATTTGTTAATTCCAAGAAACATATTCTGAATTGATGATTGATTCAACACAGATTTCTATATATAACATTCACAAAAGAAGAAGAAAAAGGGATATTCCTATTGGAGGAACTCAGACTGAGGGCTAAATTTACTAACCTGTCTTTTTTTTAGTGTGGGTTGGAAATTGCAACACATGCCGTATATTGTCAGCAATTTTACTATCAAGTGGTTTGGAGGCTAAAAAGTCAAATTGCCGGTGATGTGTAAAGGGATCAGAAGTTTAGCCCAAACTGCATGTGGTTTAGGGGAAACTGCCATTACATATGAAAAAGGGCAGTGCTACTCCGCATCCAGCTATTTAGTATTGGGGTGGGCATCTCCCTGCCAAACCTAGAGATGCCCAGGTCAATGATAAGTGGCATTGAGCCTCTCTGTCTGATGGAGTCTTCTTGGGAGCAGTCTGCTGAATTTCTATGGGGTTTATTTTTGCTATGGATCAAGAAAATAGAAAGATGGAAGGTAAATATATTCTTCCCACTGCACTAATATTTTCCCTCTTGTCTCATCCACAGATGCTGCAGAGGAGTAAATCCACCTTCACAACAAAGAGAGATCTGGTATATCTGAATAGCATACATTGAGAATTGGGGGTCATGCGGGAATGCCTGGGTCACCTCATGCAATATTTTTACTACAAAAATCTATCTAATATTGTAGTAAACTGTGCGCTTAATATGAACTATTAGTTTTACAGTGACAGTACATATACATATACCTAATAAGGTATTAAAAGTGAAGGTAAAAATTTGTTTATTGGTTACAAATGGGGCATTCACGTAACATTGTAAATGGTCAATACATCGAAAATCAATGCATACATAATAAGGTAGTAAAAATCATATACTAAATAAACTCGAACAGTTCCAAATAAGTATGTGACAATACACCAGAAATATGCAGTATTAATGTAGCATTGCTCTATTCATGTAGAATATGATGTAAAGGGTCCTTTGGTAATTCAGAAATATGCCATTCTCTGCACTCTACATTCACAAACAAACATACATTATATGCACCTGTACGTTCAGGGTAGATTTAGGTGTAAGCACATCTGACGTACACCTGATATGGCGCATATATGCTACTGGTGCAGAGCTAGACACATCTTGTGGTAATGGCATTATAGGGGCATAAATACACTATTTTTACAAGTGGCTTTTTTATTGAAAATTTGAAAATTTTAATGCTTATTGAATAGATCAGAATGGAATGAGTCCTGGGGGGTGCAGCAGAGGCCTAAGTGTATATGCTAGATATTCCACCGAAGTGAATGCTCCTTTCAATATTACTGTGAGTTATTTGGATTGATCTATGGTAAAACACATCATCCTCCGTTCAGTTCACGATATATTAATGTAGCTCTCCTGATTGTCATGTTTTGGGAAATACATCATTGGTCTTGATTGAGGAATATTGGCACGCAACAAGACAACAAGATTAATTACTACGTAAGTCTTCCTGACACATCATTATTTCATGTTAGCCTAATTTCAGATGGCCTTTATTAGAAACGAAACAGGAACATCTACATCTGTTAGCTATTATATGTACACAAAACAACTACAAATAGCCACCCTTCCCTTCATTTGTCCCAGTATCCGTGATCTTCCTGTGACAGATAAACAATGACAAAATAATCGGAAAAATTCAAAAAAAATAAAATAATGGTATTTGTTCATTATTTGATATAAAGGTATTTGCTATTTATTGATCTGTTGAGAAGTCATTTCCGCATTACAGTCTATACGTATAAAAAACAGGTCAAGTTCTTACCCATAATATACTCTATAGAGAGAGCAGCATTCCACCCTTTTTTGCCACCAATGATCGCACCTCTTCTCCCTCCAGCTGCTCCGGTCACCAGTTGCTGACCGAGGGAGCGATTGTGGTGACTGGCATGGTGAGTGGAATAGGGACAGGGGAGAGAAAATACTTCCTCTCCTCTCCATCAGTCACCACGATACAGTGATTGCAGGAAGCAGCCCAGGTGACTTGAATCACCTTGTATTCCTTCCCACAGTAAATTATTGCACAGCAGTCAATGGTTGGAGTTCTGGGGTAGGTGGGGAGAGTAAACTTGGTGTCCAGGAAGCGAGGTCAGAACCTCATCACTGCCTCCCCTAAGATAGTGTCACCTGAGCCTTGTCTCAGCTCACCTCCGATTATGGGAGGTTCTCTGTAGAAAGGTTTTATAAGTCAGGCTTGGCTTAAAACTATTATTTGCATGGGTGACTGCTTAAGCAATGGATTGTCCATTCTCATTTTTAGCCGTATCATTTGCACCAACTTCAGGGCAAGCATAAGTGCCGACTGATAGTGATGACTACATGTATGTGTGCCTCTACATAGCAAAGAACATGTGTTTGTAAGTAAGAGAATCTATAAAAATACATTTTATGTAAAGAACGCATTAAGAACATCCTGATTCATGTATTTCATCTACAGAATTATTTTTTTTAAAACACATATTTTTATTAGTGATTGTAGTATTAAGAATTGTTCATTTGTTTTACGAAATGATCGGTCTTTATATTGCACATATCTTGAGATCCACTTGTATTTGAATATAGGCATGTGTGCATAATAAATGTTGTATTCATGAATTAATACAAATATAGTGCATTTCAAGGTTGTTGGGGGAGGGTTGCCTACAGAGGGAATCCTGTCCTGTAAAATCTGTCTTTAAATGTACTTTTTGAACATATTTTTAGACAGGTGCTGGGTTGTCAACCTGTCATGAGCCTTATGAAAATCACATGTCAATCATATTATGTCATCAATAGATAGTTATGACATAGTGCTCTCAGAGAAGGGATTACTGTTCCGTGGTTCTTAATCTAGAAAGTATTATGTTAGAAAGGTTTATTATACATTCTTCTATACAAGATTATTTTAGCAGTGTAATCTAGGTAGCCATGTTACTGTACAAATATAGGTATAGCTGACTACATGTTAGAAAAGCCTAAAGTTCTCCTACCCAGTCCCACCTTGTGGGCATATAGAGACTTGGTCCAATCCTCCAAACTGCGGCCCCATTGGAGCTAGATTATAGTCAGGGGGAAATTATAGTCTGGATCAATAGTCAACCACCTCTCCGGCTGTGTGCACAGCACTGACATTTACTAAGGCTGCGCATACAGCTTGGGGGAGGAGGGGGCTTTGAGACAAATTCTGCTCTTGGCAGCTTTGTTTGTCAACAGTAGCTGCATAAAATAAAGTGCATACACCTGATGCAGGAAGGATGAGCATTCAATGCTGCAGAGCACCGTTCTTGCAATATACAAATACAGATTAATATTTAATGTAAAATGCAAATTTAGTGCTTCTATGAATTCCACCTAGAACTATCGCCCCAATATCACTATAGTCTTTTATAAAATCAGCACACAGGAGTTTTGCTTCTTTCTATGTACATGTGATGTACAGTCACCGGTCTGCACATGGAGGACAGATTATTACCAATGATATTATTACTGTCATGATCATCATCATCATCACCATTTATTTATATAGCACCACCGATTCTGCAGCACTGTACAGAGAACTCACTCACATCAGTGCCTGCCCCATTGGGGCTTACAGTCTAATTCCCTAACACACACATACACACACACAGACAGACTAGGGTCAATTTAATAGCAGCCAATTAACCCACCAATGTATTTTTGGAGTGTGGGAGGAAACCCACGCAAACACGGGGAGAACATACAAACTCCACACAGATAAGACCATGGTCAGGAATTGAACTCATGACCCCAGTGCTGTAAGGCAGAAGTGCTAACCACTAAGCCACCGTACTGCCCGTGCTTACTAATAATGACTTACATGGCTAAGTCAAACTGTCAGTCTTATTTAATTTTACATATATAAAAATGAAAAAATGATGGTTCATTTTTAATGTCTCTTTAAAATGTTTTCTCTCTTGCGTAATAAAATAATGCACAAAATCAACCCACTGGTTCTTCACCTTTTCATCCCTGCACGATTTATTACAGGGATTGTAGGGAAAATGCTGTTGTGTAAAAGTGTTCAGCCTGAAGCCATAAGAAGGATGTATTGTGATAAATACACAGAGCAATGCCTTAAATTGTCAGGTCTAAAACTAAAGGTAATTTAGAAACGTTTTGATGTGGAGCTTTAGAAACAGATCTATCTTTATATTGGGCTTTTACGAGACCTATACACGTTTTTCTCTTTATTATGTTTGCAACAATAAAAGGTGGGGACCATCAATGCACATGACTATTGAAAAGCCATCCTGGAACAATAGAGCCGGTAGAAGAAGGCAGTGTCTTTACTGAACTCTCTGAGGCATTTAAATAAAAGTCTTCATTTTGATAAATTATCCTGCGTTTTTAACTTCCTGGAAAATTCTTGTAAAAAGCAACTGAACCGCATTACCCTTTGTCCTGAACTTTTATACCACTAATAGACAAATTGAGCAGCGGCTGAGAACAAATGTGCTATTAATTACACAGATGGCTTTTTAATAGAATCGTGGCTTATTGCTCAGTCACTAAACATTGTGCAGAAAATTTCTTAATAATGCCGGCCAAATAGCATTCCTCCTGGAGAGAATAAAGATAGCATTGACCACAAGTTTAAGTTATGTTAGGTTAGTTCAGGAGATAGTAGACAAAGAGAGCGTATTGTTTGTGATCAATGCCATGCCCTATCGATGTTGCCTAGCATCTCTCTACAATGACAGATTTTTTAATTCACTGCAGATTCTCATAAAAGTGGGTGGTCAGCACTCAGGGAATTACACAGAGCACCTATTCATACTGGGTGGGGAGAAATGCAAGTCAGACTTAACCTGCGCTGATTTAATACAGAAGAAAGTCAAGGTAGTAGGATAAAATTAGGATTACTACATTAAA
The DNA here is from genome assembly GCF_038048845.1 of Mixophyes fleayi. NCBI lineage: Eukaryota > Metazoa > Chordata > Amphibia > Anura > Limnodynastidae > Mixophyes > Mixophyes fleayi. The sequence goes on along the minus strand of NC_134406.1, from coordinate 233,007,847 downwards.
TGTTAGGGTCGAGATGTTAAGTCGTCCGCTGAAAGACGTCAATGTAATAAAATGGGGCAGAGGCACAAAGGGATCTCCTGAGCATTAAATGGATATTTAAAGATGATAAGCTGAAGAAGCAGCAGAATTAAAATTAATTTGGAACAACTTGTGGGAAGTCCAGGTATATGTTTATTTCTTAAGGCTATACTGTCCTTTGCATTTCCTGTCCTGTTCTGATAAATAGATTTAAAGAGGAAAACACCATACACCATGATATTGATTTAACACTGTGGTGCGACCAGGAGATAATACTAGATAATACAAACTGTAAAACTGTTCTGCCAGGACTTTCGGTGCACCTATGCAAGGCAATGTGGCTGCTCACAGTGGCTCCCAGCATCTATATCTTAATCAGATCTGACCACACACATAACTGTAAGCGTATGTCTAAATCTGAGAGGTCCAATCATTGAACATTGGGGTCAAATGGCTGGTTCAGGGCCCCACAGTACCGTTAGAAGTTGATCACATGTGATTTATCAGCCATCCCAGTTGATGTCCAGTTCAGATGTTAACTGAGATTAACATCTTATCTCTTTGAGACCATATATTTTGCTATTTGGCTAAAATGATCAAATTGGGCAAAAAAAAACCCACCATGTTTGGGCATCTTTAAGCCACCTGTGTAAGTGCAGATCTGATAATTTCCCATGAAATATGGCCAATGATTTTACTTTGGCCATCCAGACCTAACCATTATTTGCTTCATACATAGGGTCCAAAGAAAAAGAACAAATGTTTCTGAAATTACTGATTTTACAGTATTGTAAAGTAAAAATGTTTTATAGTGATAACTTACAGCAATTTAGATGGCTGTGCAACATCTCTATGAACTTTTTTAGTGATTTATTTGACCTTTATTAGTCGTTTGTTGACCACAATAAACTAGGCCTTATAAACTAATGTTGTGAGAGCCAATTGTGGCCTTGTGACTCCAAGTTTTCCACCCTTGGCCTCTACTATGAATTGTAATGAGATTAATTCACTAATTAAACCAATATTTTGTACAATTCTATATCATTGTCTTGTAGGATGTTATATCATTTATCAATTGGATTAAGACATTTCTGGGGTTTTACACAAACCTAAAGTTCTAAATGTAGCATTTTCCACGTACATAAATTATGAAACCAGTCGTTAAAAATTAAACTTAACAGATATTCACTTAAAACAAGTGGTTAAAAGAGATTACCTAAGATAACACAGACTTTACTGTAATGCTGAACCTGCTAGACCAATGCACCTGACTGAGTTTCATCCATTCATATAGAGCAGTACCATCAGGGCCGTAACTAGGGCTGTGCAATAGGGGCGACCGCCCAGGGCGCAACGCTGAAGGGGGGCGCAATTTAGGAATATTTTAGGTTAATTTGGTTAAAATTGAGGGCTAGGGGGGGGCGACATTTGTCTTTCTCGCCCAGGGCGCTAGAATTCTAAGTTACGGCTCTGAGTACCATTATTATAGTTTGACATGTCTGCACTAAAGGATATGTGAATAATTAGTGACACAATCTGACCGTATTTCGATTGCTTTATATACTACAATGTGATCTTCATTTGAGAGAGATAAAAATAGTTGTTTCTGATGTTAACAACAAACAAGCAAACAAAGACGTTTTGCAGAGGTAATGCCTAATGGCAACATAGTTTTATCTGAACATAAAACATAAACTTTTCATCATAATTCACATTTATTGATGTACTAACAAAATCATTTTTTTCCACATATTTATTAAAAGTTCACTTTGTCCATATTTCCTCCCTCATACTAACTGCACTTACAGCATATGTGTAATAAGTTGAGGCTGGTCCCATGTCAATATTCAGTGTAATGGTTAACTGGAATCTGCCTGGCGTCTGAATTATGTTAAAGGAGATTTGCATATCAGAATGATTAAAGCTTTAATTTTATTACCTCAAAGCATTGATTAGGCAAGAATGGGCGGCCATCAGTCAGTATGTGGCCCAGAAGTTGATTGACAGCATGCCAGGGCGAATTACAGAAGTCTTCAAAAAGAAGGGTCAACACAGCAAATATTGACTCTTTTCATAAAGTTAATGTAATTGTCAATAAAACCCTTTGACACCTATGAAATGCTTGTAATTTTACTTCAGTATACCATAGTAACATCTGACAAAAAAGGTCTAAAAACACTGAAGCAGCAAACTTTGTAAAAACCAATACTTGTGTCATTCTCAAAACTTTTGGCCATGACTGTACTACAACTCCCATTATATATTGTCATTGTTTGTACTCTAAGGGCCTTATTCATCAAGGGATGGATACTGAGCGCAATGTGCTTTAGTTTCAGAACGCACAGAATTCGCATCTGCGCACTCTCGAGTTCAAGATGGAGAGGATCTGAAGATACGTGCGCTATGAATAAGGCTGTAGGTCTGCTCTGCATTATTACACGGGACACTGCAGGATACGTCCAATGCCTAGGTGGAATATTAATGCTCAAATGAATGCACAGGAGAAAATACTATTCAAATAATGTCACCTGTTAGTAATACCGCTTTCATACTGCCGCCCCGGCAATATCCCGGGTTTTTCAAGCCGGGTTTTTGCCTGGGCTCGGAGCGTCCCAGCTCAGAAACACCATTCATACTGCATCTCGGACCCGGGAATTTCCCGGGTTGACCCCATTCATACTGCACAAGTCTGTGCCCTGGCAATTTGTGGGAGTCATCACCAGAGCAGTTTTCATTGGCTGAAAAATGGTGATGTCATTGAAAGGTGACTGGTTTTTTGACGCATAAAGATGATGCAAAAGTGGGTGGTGATTGTTTACCACATTACTTTTCATCATGGCCGATGACTCACTTTTGTGTAGCCCAGACAGCCAATCAGCTTGTTTTCTGTGCAACCCGGGTTGAAAAACCCGGGTTGCACCATTCATAGTGCAGGCAACCCGGGTCCGACCCGGGAATTACCCCTCGATAAATCCCGGGTTGAAGACCCGGGATTTTTGACTTGTACCATTCATACTGCACCAAAACCCGGGATTTTGGTGCAGTATGAATGGGGTATAATATAGGCATTAAGGACAAAATATTAAACATTAAAAATATGTTGTTTAATTAAAAAAAAATCCCATGAAAATCTTTTATTAGGAATGTCTATTGTACATACAATACATTTTTACAGTTGCTCCTGATTGGAAACACATGTAACAGCATACACAGCCGTCATCATTAGTAAGTGGCTCTTAGACTAGACCTGTAGCTGGAGCAAGAGATACGGCTGAAAAAGAAGGTGTTATAATGTAATAATGTCATATAATGACCAGAGAATTTAATTTGGTTTATATATGATGAAAGACAACTGATTCCGTCATAGCGGAACTGGTTTAGACAGTCAAAGCAGAAGATTCTTTGACTTTAAACCATGTTTTAACAGGGAATTACTTAAGTAAATGGAGATAATAAATGGACAATGAGGAAATGCTGACAAAGCAGTCTGTGGCCAGAAGGGTAAAATGAGGAGCCCTTTTCTTTTCTCCTGTATCATTCCCTATCACCTGTTATACAATGAAAGACAAGGGGGTAAATTTATCAAGCTGCGGGTTTGAAAAAGTGATGTTGCTTATAGCAACCAATCAGATTCTAGCTGTCATTTTGTAGAATGTACTAAATAAATGATAGCTAGAATCTGATTGGCTGCTATAGGCAACACCTCCACGTTTTCAAACCCGCAGATTGATAAATTTCCCCCAAGGTGTGCAATGACAAATAGCACTCACTACAAAAATGCAATATAGATGAACATAAAAATATCTTATTACAACGTGCGTCATTGTCGATGAAGAAGCTTGAAGCCAGAATATCCATGTGAAAGCCACAAGCAGTGATTGTGTCCTGATGCATGTTATATGTGTTTATGTAAATGCCATGCGGAGGCAAATATTTTACCTAAATCATTATGATGTAAAGAACATCGGTTTAACACGAAGCAGCTAATTGAAAATTGCAGACACCAATGACCCTCATCTTCCCAGCTATAGTCATAGACTGTATATTCTGTAAAGTGGAAATGTATAAATACAGTACAGAATGGCATTCCGTGGATTAGTGACGCAAACGCGGAACTCAAAGATTGTAATTCCAGAACTTCACATTTCTGCACGCACCACAAAACCTGATGCATACAAAGTTAGCGACATTCCTTGCGTATGGTGTTCCACAATGGAACAGGCAATGTGGCAGAGGTATAAAGTTCTGCCAATACAATGTTCGAGTTACCCTTTAGCTTCACCATTCTGTTGAATACCATTCCGTAATGTATTTGTAAATTTGCACTTTATTCTATTTTATAGCCTATGAAGAAAGCTGGAGTATTGGTCAATTCATTCTGCTTTGTGGTGTGGTTGGGGTACAACTGAAAAGCAAACTTCTGTTGGTGAAATGTGCAAAATCTTGCAGCCAAAAGCGGAATGAGGTGAATATTACCTGATATATGCAAAGTTGGAATTTATTTACACTCCGCATTTATTGACACATAACTAAGAATTCCTGTTACACTACCTCCATAATGTGGCAGCACAGTGGCTTAGTGGTTAGCACTTCTGCCTCACTAGGATCATGAGTTTGATTCCCAACTATGGCCTTATCTGTGTGGAATTTGTATGTTCTTCCCGTGTTTGCGTGGGTTTCCTCCGGGTGCTCCAAAAACATACCAGTAGGTTAATTGGCTGCTATCAAATTGACCCTAGTCTGTGTGTGTATGTTAGAGAATTTAGACTGTAGGCTTCAATGGGGCAGGGACTGATGTGAGTGTGTTCTCTGTACAGCACTGCAGAATTAATGGCGCTATATAAATAAATTAATTATGAATGAGGGTAATCTTTTATCAAATGTAAACTGCAACAGGGCCAGCAAAAGAAGTTGGAGCTACTGCTCGAGCTGCTTTATCCATTCTCAAATTAGTAGATAAAGTGTTAGAAATCATCACCATCATTTATTATACAGCGTCATCAATTCTGCAGCGCTGTAGAGAGAATATTTGTCATCCATTGGAGCTTACAGTCTGAAGTCCCTTAATTTTGTCAGCAGAGGAAACCCACACAAACCCAGGGAGAACATACCAACTCCACACTGATAAGGCCATGGTTGGGAATCAAACGCATGACCCCAGTGCTGTAAGGCAGAAGTACTAACCACTAAGCCACTGTGCTTCTCCAAATCTACATACTACAGTATGTGAAGAATCTAACTTTACACCCATATATGAACCATATATTTTATTGTTCAAGCAAGTCTAGACTGCAATCCTATCACAATTTACAAAATTCACACTAAGTGGCAGCCTATTTGAACTCTACTCTAAGCATCCACAATAGTCTCATTATAAAATACACAAGCACAACACCACTGGCTGTATGGAGCAGACAAGTTGCAGTGACAACCTCCCACTAATCACCATTTACTTTCAAACTTCAAGACTTGGAAAGTACAGGAGATAAAAGGTGTAAATAAATACCTGATAATGGGAGACCCAGGAAAGTCTGAAGTTCTGCAGACAGGAGGTCTTTAAATATCCACAAACCAGGGGTCGGGCTTTATTATAAACAGAAGCATGGGAGCATCCACTGTCTGCCTCTGTGCCAGGTGCCGCCATAAACTGTTGGGAGACCATTCTGATTGGTGGATGGTGAAGGCAATTCATTTGGATTGCTACCAGACATATTGGGTCTGTATTTTGTCACCAACATGGGGGTGAGCATTATAAATCACCACAGATACGGGTTGGCCTGTGTTATAAAGCCACTGGCCATTTTTTTTTGGGGGGGGGGACTCTGCATTTTAAAGCAACTGTAGATCTCAGGGCTTTATAGTAAATCTACCATAGATCTCGGGTGCATAGTATAAATATAGTTGATAGTAAATGCACCAAAGATTTTAATGGCCAGAGATTTGGGGGACCTGCATTATAAAACCACTAGAAGTTTGGAGGTCTGCATTTAATAGGTGCCACCAGAACGTGGTTGGCATTCAGAAGTAGTCCCTAGTATTCATTGTGTTCTGTGTAGTGGGCACAAGAATGCTCTCTGTATTACATAGAAGTCACCAGAATGTGCTTTGTATTGTATATTGTTTCTGTTAAGATGCTCTTTGTAATATATATCACTCACTAGAATGTTCTCTTGATTGTATAGAGGTCATCAGAATAATTTCTGTATTGTATATTGTTTATTAAGATACTCTCTCCAATGAATATCACATTTACAATATACAGACAAATCGATAGATAGATAGATAGATAGATAGATCAATAGATAGAAAAAAATAAACAAGTTGGGTTAATGAACTTTATATTGTATAGAGAGGCATTTACAGACCCTCCAACACAATACTATACTCTTATCCCAAACTTCCAACTTAAATTACTATTGCAATTACTTCTGCTGAACTAATTAATTAAATTACATCAAGGGTATTTTTTAAACATCAATTAATTCTAAAACAGGTAACTACAATGGTAAATGGGAAGTTCAGGAGCAAATCATTTTGTATTGGTTGGAGGGGTCACAATGGAGGGTCTGCAACGTCACACATCACTTTGACTAGCATTTCACATCATTACTTTGCTCCGTGTCAATACTTACTCAGAATGGCTACATGTTGGCAGGGCCCCTTCTACTTTTTCTTTCTTCCACGTCATACTTTCATACAGCAGTTGGATGAGCTGAAAGAGTCTATGTTGCTGTCAACAAACTCTGATTGATTTACGGTCGTTCTACCCTGAGCAGCTCTCTCTCTCTCTCTCTCTGGACATGATGGAGCACCAGCACTGCCTATTTCTAGTTCAGATATCATTGGAGAACCCTAGATATAATAATCAATAGACAATAATAAAAGTATGTAGTGTGTCTTTAATATGTGTAGTGTTCTACAACAAACATGATGTAAAATAAAAAAGTATCATCCATTAAAAGAAAAATGTCAAAAAGTGGCCAAATGATCATGAAACGTAAAAAGTTTTGAAAATCAATTTGTCTCGGAAAAACATTTCTCAGATACAGGATAACAGTTGTTTCCACTCACTTCACTGCAGCAAACAGGAGTGTCACACTTACATATCCACCCCGATATGATGCATCTCCCTATATTGTCCTGATATTTGTCTATTACAATCTCCCCATTGATATTTTATTCTGAATTTTTATTTTCTCTGTAGAATTTTGCTTTTATTATATCTTAATTTGTTACTACATAAATGATAATGTATTAATGGAAATAATAACCATTGAATAATAATCCAGTTGTAGAGAGATTATATGTGCAGATGAATTAGATATACTCAGCGAGCAGGATACCGTATTTAGCCATAAACCATTACTGTAGGAACGGCTGCCTATCTCCAAGGTACTACTGACACCTGTGGGTAAAGAGGCCTTTTGTAATTAGTTTATATGACCTCCGCTAACCTCAGCTCCCAGCAATGATAAGATTGAACTGAAATGCCACCTGTCTGCTCTGAAAGACAAAGCTCTGAAAGGTTTTAAATCACCCAGCTGTGTATTGTGAACCTTGGTCTATGGGAGCACGGCCAGAAAAAACATTAATTTTGGAAAAACAATGTAACCATACACTCAGAGAGATGGACTCCAAGGGTCATGTCAAACACCTTCCCCAATACCCAAGGGAAGAAAAGATAAACAAAATAGAAATTCAAAAGGCTAGTTTTATATCTCCAGCACTGTCCAAGACATTATTCACTCACCTCCTACAACTTAACATCACTCTGAAATAAGTCCCAGTAGCAGCTGCAGACTTACATTCTATTTATTTACTTTATTTGTCTTTAATTACTATTTTTATAGCAAATATAATACAACACTGTATGAAGATTTTTTTCAGGCATTTTTCCTGCCCAGTGGAGCGTAGTCTTGTTTGTAGTTTCAGACGCAGAGGGGGACAAATTATATGCTTGAGGTCACAAGTAACTGACACTAAGGTTCTGACCTAGTTTTCTTTTAAGGTTTACACATAATGACAAATCAATAACTAACTTTGCCTGTTACCACCACTGATGATTAAAGCTTAGAAGCTGCTTGGGGGGCAGCACAGTAATATTGTAATATTGTCAGTGCTTCCAATATGAAACATTTCACATGATACAAACCTATATCCCATAGTATTTACCAGCCACCAAAGAGCAGTAAATTGGAGTGAATTAAAAACTCAATATTAATTAACACTTTAAAATCAGTTATTTAATTGAGAACAAATTACTGGAAAATTAGTGGGAATAAAGGGGATTGTATTGGAATACTCGTCCTTAGCACTTTTGAAGTATATGTGCAGGACAAGACCTTAGCACTGAAGGGGTTAAAGGACACATTTGTACCTTCCATTTTCATTTCTATGTTTAATTATTTATTTGTGTAGTAATTTATAATTCTGCTATTGAATGTGCCATCTCCATCTGAAGTGGTGAGCGATCCCGCAGCCTAACCACCCTAAGAGAAAATAATTATTTCTAATGCTGATAGTAAAAACGTCTTTCTTTCCTGTACAACTGATGACTCCTTGTGATGTGTTTGGCCCTTGGTACAAAACGATAACTAAACAAATCTTTGTATTGACCTTGGATATATTAATACATATCTTTTACGTCACCTCTTTTTTCCAAAGTGGATAAACCCATTTCCTCGAACCTCTCCTCATAATTTAACCCTTCCGTTCTCTATATTAATTAAGTTCCCTATGTCCTTGTCAGTGTCAAACACACAAGAGTGTACCCAACATATATCTATAGGGAGAGGATAGCATTTTCAAGGTCAATCCTTGAAAACGCAGCACAGTGGCCTAGTGGTTAGCACTTCTGCCTCACAGCACTGGGGTCATGAGTTCGATTCCCGACCATGGCCTTATCTGTGTGGAGTTTGTATGTTCTCTCCGTGTTTGCGTGGGTTTCCTCCGGGTGCTCCAGTTTCTTCCCACACTCCAAAAACATACTAGTAGTTTAATTGGCTGCTATCTAAATTGAACCTAGTCTCTTTGTCTGTGTGTGTATGTTAGGGAATTTAGACTGTAAGCTCCAATGGGACAGGGACTGATGTGAATGAGTTCTTTGTACAGCGCTGCAGAATTAGTGGCGCTATATAAATAACTGGAGATGATGATGATTCCTTGCAATGCACTTCACCGAGGAACATGTCGTTTTGCAGAGTTCTGAAGTTCTGGCCGTACAATCTTTGAGTTTTGCCATTTCTAACCGTATCTGAAAATTAGAATTTTACAGAATTTATAGCCTATAAAGACAGCTAGGATGACAATGATCAATGAATTATTCTCAGTGGTATAGTTCGAATAGGAGTTTACTTACATATGGATAAAGATACGTATATTGACAGTGACGGTGGTGGAGATGATAATAAGGATCACCAATTTTCTCCCAGTCATTATTGCTGGGGCAGAAATCTTCCTCAGTTCCCCCAGTACACAGTGCTGCATCTCCCCATCATGTGATCATATTGATGGTATCATTACTGCTGTTGCAAGTGATCAGCCTGAGGCAAGGTAATCAGTGATTCAGAGTCTGGGGATGCCTCTTTTTTATAAGGATAGTGACCCTCACAATCTTTTCACACATACTTGTATTACAAAAACATGTGCATTATAAAAGATACCCATTAGTTATATTGGGTGATCCTTTAGAAGTTAGAAATAATGAACATCTGAAAATGCAATGCAATCCGTGACGAGGGTTTTTCAAGGAGTTTCCTTTTAAAAGTAGGATATTAGCACTTACAGATCAGAAGCTAAAAAATAAAGTATATTGTGCTTAGTATGCTCAGGTGACAGAAGGAACTGGCAAAAGAGATAATGTGTCAGAAGAACATAACGGCCTCCTATGCCACCCTTCCATTGTTGCTGGGGACCGGCTGGGCTTGCCTTGCTACCGCCCCCTTTTTTTTATCCCAAATTGCGCCCTTATAACCGCAGTAGGAGGGGCCTGCTGCCACCGCTAGCTTCCTTCACCAGCACCTACGACTGCTTCCTTCTGGGTAACTCACTGCTTGGGTACCCCTTTCCTGGGCACCTGGGCTGTAACACCTGACCTCTTGCCTTCAGATCAGGGATGCTGTGGAAGGTTCCCCCTGGCTTATCACACTGGCCAGAGGTGCAGGTGTCGGGCAGAGCGTTGGTACTGGATGCAGGGTTCATAGCTCAGAACAGCCGGATAACGGATTAGATTGATCTAATCTGCAGATCACAGGAATTACAGCACAAGTAAGTAGTTGTCAAAGCAGGATTTTGAATCAGTGATGTTTTAGTAGCTCATATAGTCCTAATAAGGACAGTTACACGCCAGTCTGTGGTACTAGCGATCTTTCCAGAAGTTGTAGATGTTATAATACATTACATGGTCAAACAGGGCTCCTTTAATACACATTTTGACACATGTTAGCAGGGCGTAACACCGCCCCGTGATCCTAGATGGCTCTGCAAAGACTGAGATATTGCATCAGATATTCAGTATCAGGATGCAATATGTTCTTCAAACTTGGATTTAAATTCAATGCAAAGTTAACAAAACTTACACCAATCTGTTATATCCTAAAACTTGCTGGCTTCATTACTCAGACAGGTTCTAAGATGCAGGATGAAAACTACACATAAAAGGAAAGTAATGACCTCCTGCGGTGCATTTAGGCTAAAGCAAGTGTTTGTCACTTCACATGAAAAAGGTCTAATTTGCCTTAATGAGGATTTCCTCTTAAGCTACACAACAGATTTCCTCAAATGCCTAGTGCATCAGAAATTAATACCTCAGAAATCAGTACATTTCTAACACACAGCATCAAAAATCAGTACATTTGTATCCTAGCATTGTGTGTGTGGGGGGGGGGGTTGGAACAAAAGAAGAATTTTATTAATCTTGCAAATCTACAAATCTGTGCTCTTCTTCTGTCATAACGATCCGCTGAAAAGATCGTAACTCTGTAAATTGTATGGAGATCTGGCCGTGAGTGCACACTGCAGGATTGGTACTACATCGTTCCATCTTTGAGAAGGATTTTTAATTTGGTTTTAAAATGAAATCAAACGATAGAATGTGCTTTATAACAATAATTGTTCATCGTTGGAGCGTACACACGACTGCAGTATCGGGCCCAACGGTCATTTATCATGTGATTGGCCCAATAGTCGGCTTTAAACCATGTAGTGTGTACCAAGCCTTAGCCTGCTGCTCAGAAGATAACTGCCAGGTATCGCCTGGAAAGCATTATTTTGATTCTAGCTGAAACATAAGGGAGGAGAGAGTTGTGGGGGTTTGCGCATAAAAGTTTTCTTGATTTGAGAAATGAATGAGTTCAGCACAGTGTTTTTGATGCCGAGTTAAATAAACAAAATCAGTTTCGTTTAAAGAAAATGATTAAGAAAGTTCATATTTCCTTATATACATACAACGATGAAGAGTAAACAGTTTGTTTATTTATGGGGTTTTCTGTGGTTATTTTGTTTTTCCTCCCCTCCTTTTTACAAATGAGTAGAAATAGATATAAATTAACATGTGGCACGCTGCATGCAAATGGGTGTAAAAGCAATGAGAAAACTGCTGCAATTGTTTTATTATTTGCTACAAGAGAATCGGTTTATCTTTTTGTTGCAGGAAACACACAGAGATGTAAACAATGAAGATCCGTGGTTACAAGAATGGAAAGGAGGCATTTTACAGGAAAAGAGAGAATTTAGTTAGGAGTGATACTTTGAATAAAAGTAAATTGTGAACTGTGGTATTATTAGTTTAATTATACTGTACTGTGGGTAATAAAATGAATAGGAATCATGCAGTATCTGCTAAGGAGTTGGCATTCTGTTTTAAATCTTAGAAATGTTATATGATTTAGTTGATGTGAACTGATTGATCTTTTGCTAATCTTATACATATTAGGTGTCTGTAAGTTTGAATGAAAGCATGAGAGTTCTAGAACACAAAATTTGTCACCTTCAGAAAGAATCGCTAGCAATCATTTTGGATAGTTCAGGGTGCACTGGTGAGATCATTTACATCTTAAATGATTCAAAAGCAAATGAAATCCATGAATTTGTTGCCATTGGAAGAAATACTATTGTTTTTTATAAAGAATCTTAGTGATCTCCTGAATATTAAGAAATATGAAGAACATCAAGAAAGCAATTTAGGGGTATATTTACTAAAGTGGGGGCTTGAAAAAGTGGAGATGTTGCCTATAGCAACCAATCAGATTCTATCATTTTGCAGAATGTACTAAATAAATGATAACTAAAATCTGATTGGTTGCTGTAGGCAACATCTCAACTTTTTCAAACCCGCAGTTTAGTAAATATACCCCTTAGAGTCTGTTAACAAACAGCAAACTGACATTTGCTTTAAATACATTGCAAAATTGAAAGGTGTCTGGTACTGCTGGGCTACCAGTTTGTTTCTACAAATGTTTTTGGACTATACTTGGAAACAACCTCTGTCAAGTTATAAGCAATCCTTATGTAAAAAAGAATTACCATTATGTTGCCAATGTGCACTGATTACCGAAAAATTTAGAAGGAAATATTAAATCAGAAGGAAATGAAGACCTTTCTCTATAAAAAAAAATCAAATGTTTTGATGCTTATTCTGAAGCAGGTTATTGGTTCCATAGCACAGTCTAATCAAATCTACCTTATCCAATATGTCATTTTGGTAAATAAAAATAAATAAATTGTTAAGATATTCAATAAATGCTACCAATTATTTATCATTAATGTGAGTATATTCACAATAGAGCAACATAAAGGTTATAAATTGAGTTGATCATGAATACTTTGGATTTATGAATGATTTGGTTCAGCCCGTATTAAAATACTTTATGATGTGAATAGGCGTGGAGATATGTTCTGTATAATTAGTGCATACTTTATGTAGCCGTAGACACACAAACAGGCGAATCAACAACGGATGTAAACTCCATGAGTTTAAGTCCTCAATTGTTACAGTATTCTTTATCACAATATAATCAAGTGCCCTCTGAATAAAAACTACCTAGTTATTTGTGCAAATGCAGATTCTTTATATTAAACCAGAAATGGAAAACAATGTCTTAGGCACCAGAAGCTGTATATTTAAGCCTGACCAGTTTGTTATTAACCCCTATATTTGGCAGTATCGCTACTTTGAAATGGAATAGAATATTTGCACATTTTCACTGGAATGGATCATATAGCGATACATGACATTACTCCTGCCACTTGTTATTCCCAATTACAGGAATTACATATAATATAACTGCAAGAGTCACTTGACATATAGCTTAAAGTTTGGCATTGGCACAAATTTCAACATTAGCAAAGCTACAGAATATCGTGCATATGTTATTTTGTGGCAGACAGGTCATTTCCCATAGGTAGACTTACACGGGACGACCATTCTGCGCTGGAATTGTAAATTCCATATTTGGCTGAATTTAGAGTCTATAAATAGCTGGGGCAATTGTCGTTGTCAGATCATTCTGCTCAGAGATTCTGGACAGAGCAAAAATGAAAGAGGGAATTCTGGGACAGGCCAAATTCTGCCAAGACAGGTGTAAGATTCCACGCCCAAATGTTAAATTAAGGGAATTTTGCACGGAACAGTTTTGAAAATTTGACTGATCTGTACCACAAATATGTGAGGAAATCACGTAACTTCCCTCTCTTTGTAGCCTTTGCAAACAGTAGCCACAGTGCACAAACAAACTTACATTTCCATAACCACACATTCTGGTACACTCTAAAACGAGGTGATCAGTTCTAATGGTATATATCTTATAAAACATGTGAATTATATATATATATATATATATATATATATATATATATATATATATATATATATATATATATTAGGGATGTGCACCGGCCACTTTTGGTGTCTCGTGTTTTGTGTTTTGGATTCGGATTTGCTTGAGGTTTTGGGTTCGGATTTGTTTCGCAAAACACCTGATGAAAGGTTTTGGTTCGGATTTAAGGTTTTGGATTCGGATTTATTTTGAAAAAAACATAAAAAGTGTTAAAATAAAGTTTTTGGGTTTATTTTCACTCCTACGCTATTATTAACCTCAATAACATTCAATAACAATCATTTCCACTAATTCCCAGTCTATTCTGAACAACTCACACCTCACAATATTGTTTTTAGTCCAAAACGTTTCACCGAGGTAGCTTTCTGGACTGCATAGTGCAGTGGTCCCGGTACACAATTTGGTACCGGGGCCACAATACCTCCGCCTTCAAATGGTCTGAATTGCACTGCACAGCTGCCTGCTCCTACATCCTCTGCAGCATATACAGGGTGTAGTTCGAGCGTGTCAATACCTCTTGTTTTTGACGATGACAGGTCATTTTCATTAATTTATGATTTGGCAGCAACAGTCAACGTTGTTTAATATCTGATACGCCTCTATCTGGACTGCATAGTGGAGTGGCCCCGGTACCCAATTTGGTACCGGGGCCACAATACCTCCTCCAACTTTCAAGTGTAGTGTTTATAATTTATAAAAACTACAGTAGTTATAGCACGTCAATAACTCTTGTTTTAGACGACCATGGTACAGAGCATTCATCATTGAGATCCCATCAAGTATGTGAAAGACAGACAGCGTCGAAGTGTTATTTGTTGACTTTGTTAACCAAAAAATTGTCAATAGGGTGACTACTATTGTATTTTGTGGTCATGGCAAACGACTGTTGGACAGTCAATTGTTTTGTGAAAGACGTAGCGGTCTTACGACTTCCCCTCTGGGAAGATGACCGACTAACAGCAGCAACAGCAGCAGTGGCAGTAGTAGGCGTACCGCTGCTGGATTCCTCGGATGAATCCCGTATAGAAGAGGACTCAGTCTGGCTGGTGACATGGCCTGCAGTACTAAATCTGATGGAGATCGTAGAGGAAGTTGACGAGGAGGGTGTTGGTGGTGTGTATCCAACAGGACCAAGGGATTTAGGTGTCCCTGTACTGATGACGGTCCTAGGCCCAGTTCCTCAACTAACCACTGAACTATGAAGGTTATTCAGGTGACGTATAAGGGAGGATGTCCCTAGGTGGGCAAGATCCTTACCCCTGCTTATTTGAGCTTTACATAAGCTACATATGGCCATACATTGGTTGTCCGGATTTGGATAAAAATAACTCCAGACCGAAGAGGTGCATTTTTTGGTCTTCTGATCAGGCATGACGATGGGCTTTTTCACCCCATGGACATCAGCTGTTTCCCCCCCTGGTGCCTCATTTACAATAACCACATCACCATCCTCATCATCAAGTTCCTCCACAGCGCCAGCTACATCAATAGCCTCCTCCCGGTGTACAACATTGACACTTTGATTATCCAAATCTGGATCTACACTGTGGGTGATCCTTCCAACATATGCAGAGGGTGTGCTGCAAATGCTGGATGGAGTCACCTCTTCCCGTACAGTGATGGGAAGGTCAGGCTTCACAACCACCAACACCCTTGGACTCGCTTTGGGGATTTGTGATGTCATCTGTTTAGAAGGCAGAGTTCTTTGCTGTTTTGTTGCTGTTGCTGACAGCATAACTCTCTTAATTTTTTTGTAGGGGGGGGGAGGAGGGCTTAGATCCTTGGGTGAAGCTGGACCACTAGTCATGAACACGGACCAGGGCCTAAGCCGTTCCTTGCCACTACGTGTCGTAAATGGCATATTGCCAACTTTACGTTTCTCCTCAGATGATTTTAAGTTTTTCTTTTTGCTACTTTTTGAGAACTTGGGATTTTTGGATTTTACATGCCCTGTACAAGGAGATTGGGCATCGGGCTTGCCAGACGACGTTGATGGCATTTCATCGTCTATGTCATGACTAGTGGCAGCAGCTTCAGCATTAGGAGGAAGTGGGTCTTGATCTTTCCCTACTTTATCCTCCAAATTTTTGTTTTCCATTATATGTAGCACAAGAGAGAGTACCCCTAAGCCACACACACTCGGCAAAGCCTTTAAAAATTATATGCGGCACAGGAGAGTACCACTGGACTTATACTGCTGAATCAGTGAGCTTTGTAATATTGCAGTACCACTGGACTTATACTGCTGAATCAGTGAGCTTTGTAATATTGCAGTACCACTGGACTTATACTGCTGAATCAGTGAACTTTGTAATATAGCAGTACCACTGGACTTATACTGCTGAATCAGTGACCTTTGTAATATAGCAGTACCAATGGACTTATACTGCAGAATCAGTGAACTTTGTAATATTGCAGTACCAATGGACTTATACTGCAGGATTGTTTTTGGATATTTTTTCTTACTTTCTTTTTTTTATAATAATTTTTTTTAAAAAATTTTTAGAACTTTTTTTAAAAAATGTTATAACTTGGGAATAATGGGAAAATAACAATGCCCTTAGAAGCACAGAGCACAGGACACAGCACCACTGGACTGAACAGGACACAGCACAGGACCCAGCAGCACCACTGAACTCAGAAGGACAGAGCACAGGACACAGCACCACTGGACTGAGCAGAACACAGCACAGCACAGCACAGCACAGAACTGAACAGCACAGCACAGCACAGCACGAGATATAGCAGGACAGAGAACCACCTAACACAACCTCCCTTTACCCTGATCAATGCCCGAGTGAAGATGGCTGCGGCTAGCGGGGAATTTATAGAATACGAGTATCGCGAGATCCGACAGCGGGATTATGACTCAGAGCCTCGGTTTCAGTTTTGCAATTGGCAGGAATACCCGGATCTGTCTCGGATCCGGCTCGGATCGGCAACGTTCGGGTGGGCTCGGATTTCAGATATCCGAGCCCGCTCATCTCTAATATATATATATATATCTGTATGCTTTTTTTTCTTGCACAGTGTTTAGAATGAATTCCTATGCAGTGTCTTCAGAGCAGGGGTTTGTACGTCACAATGATATACAGTAGCTAGGTAATGGTGTAAGAGGATAACGTTGCTTCTTTGCTGACCTTTCATGCTAATTAAAACAAAGCATTCCACAGAAACACATCCAGTTTTATTTGCTACTTTGCTATAATGTGCTCTCCAGACGTTCCAGCACAGTAGACAATAGCCACTAGTAGTCTGTGACAATTTTAATGCATATTAGCATTAATTTGGCCTGAGATGAGAAAATCCTATAACACACACGTAGTGCTTTAATATCACCCTACAGAAACCATATGTTTTGCTGAAAAAAATAATGTGAATGTTATCATATACCCTTTATAAGATAGCGGAGTTCTTTTCAACCTCCCCTCAATAGAAGGGACTACAATGTAACCTTGCTAAATGATGGATGGTAAGTCTTAAGCACAAACATCATCTAAGGTTTCCCTCAGACTTCTGTGTTCTCGTTGCAGTTGACTGTAGGGCAAACTGTACAAAATCAATCAGAAACAACAATAAAATGGGTATTCTGCATGGAAATCAAAAGGAGTTATATGTCAGCTCAGCGGTGGGAATTTGTGTCCCAGTGATCAGTATGTCAGCACTATGCCACATGCATAAGGTGAGTCACTGGTTTAGCTTTTAAGGGAAAGACATGCATTAGCAACACAGCACAGCAGTGATAACATTACTACTGATGAAAAATAAAGTGTGATATATTAGCTCACTACAGATGTGTTGCTGGCATTCAGAGCTGATTGGGGACTTCTTGGTTTATTCCCCGCCAACAAATACCTGGCCTAGAATCTTTGACATCCTTCCTCCTTTCCTAGTGCATATTTGGATAATTACAGGTACAAGAGGCCCACAGGAAGTCATTAATCTTTCATGAGACTATTCTATCATTTCTACATTCACAACAATAGCTCCTCAGAAAAGACTCGCAAGCTGACATACTTTAGAGGAACTAGCATTTTAAAGGAAGATAAATCTGATAAACGGACGGGAGTGAGAATGAAACAGTTGTATGTCACAGGATGACTATTGGGATTGAGTCTAATAACAGATGCGATCGTGATTTGTTAATATGGTAAATGTGGAGGATTTGTACCAAAACTGGATATAAGGGCTTTTTTAATACCATGATTTATAGTAACCCATGGAAACCAAAAATATGTTAGTTTGTATAATTTCAACTGTGCTTGAAAACAGGCAGCTGCAATCTGATTTGTTGTTGTAGGTAACGGACTCATTTAAGCAAATTGCACCATGTAAATAAAGGGGAACTCAAAATATTTTATTTTTAAAGGAAGGCAAGCACCGTACCCCCAACTAGCATATCCATGGAACTGCTTTGTCCAGAACCCCCCAAACTCCCAGATTCAATGTACATTAGCTGGCTAACCATCAGCTCTACAGGGAGCAACACCTGGAAATGTGTGGAGAATGCTGATTGGTTGGCATGGAAGCCTGGGTGCAGAAACCTCACAGGTATGCTAGTGGGCAAGAAGGGTTCAAGGTGGAGTTCTTACAGTGTTATTTACATTAACATTGCTCAATATTGCACTTCAACCAATCAGACAGTTGCTTTCCTTGGATAATATGACAAAATGATTGGTTGTTATGATTCTTGTGCAGAGTTGTACCTTAACAGTATTAGTAAACAACCCCATTGGGCCTGATTCATTAAAGAATGTAAGGCAAAACAAAGTTTTCTTCTGGACAAAACCATATTACAATTCGAAGGGTGCAAATTAGTTTATTATTTTACACATAGGGAAAATACTGGCTGTTTATCATGAAGCACACAAATACTCAATATCTTATTTGTACACTGAAATTTAAAGTTGATCTGGAACATGTTCTACTCCAAATATAAATCTGTTCACATTTTAAATTTGCCTCCCCATCCAATGCAGCATGGTTTTGCCAAGTTGCAAAGTTACTCTTTTTTTTGCTTTCCTTTCCTTAATGAATCAGGCCCATTGTGTTTGAACTGAGACGATACCTGTTCATCTATAGGCAGGGCTGCCAAGAGGAATTCAGGGCCCCGGTACAACAAATTGATGGGGCCCCCTTATAGTCAAGGAAGCTAAAAAATAAATTACCGCAAAATTCTTCAGGGGTGTGGTCATAGGATTGGGGGCGTGACAATGCATCATTGGGGCATGGCTAGCACATCAAAATCACTAGGTCCTGAATTCACCGGAGCGTCACATATGTCCAAGCACTCCTGACTTTCAGGACATCTAGCACCACAGTGTAGTATAGAAAGAATGCAGTGTGTACAGAAAGAATTCAGTCTTGGCCTGCACCTTACATTGGGCACAACACTCACCAAAAATTGCCATTGTCTCTACTAGAATCACAACATTTCACACACTCTGTTGCTCTCTCCTACCTGTTCTTCTCACTTTCCCCACCTGTGGCTGCTGGTTTCTTTAGTTGCGGCTTGTCTGCATCCTGGAATGTTGGAGGACCTATTTTGAAAAAAAAATGGCTACATTTAGAAAATTACAGCCAGACCCAGCGTTAAATCATTAACATCCATGATTAATAATTAGGCCTTCCTCCAGCCCCAACAATAAAATAATAGTATTCACATTTAATAAATAAACCTATTTCCCTTCCTGCAAACAGCCCCAGCAATATTTCCCGCAACAATCCCTGCCATTAAATAATTCATAGTCACATTTATTAAATAGACCTCATTCTCCCCAGACTCACCCCCATATTCAATAGCCCCCAAACCACCCCATCTTAAAGTAATAGTCCCCACTATTAAATTGCCTCACCATAACCCTACAAACAAAATAGCACCCATTAATTAGCCACCACCTACCTCACACTCACTACATTGCAACAAGCCCCCTGTGCCATTATGCACACATTACTGTGCCCCTTCTTCACAACTACACTGTGCCCCCTTATGCTCACACTACGCCCTCCATGCTGCTTTCCTTCCTTTTTCACTCTGTGCCTCTCTCTCCCTTTTTTTCCCTCTGTGCCTCTCTCTCTTTTTTTTCCTCTGTGACCCTCGCTTTTTTTTCCCTCTGTGCCTCTCTCCCCCTTCTTTATAGCACTGTCCCTTTCTGTTTCCCCCCTTGCCTCTTCGTTTCTTTGCTTACCTTTTGTTATCTTCTTTCTTTTCTCTTCTCCTCTTTCTTCATGCTGCTGTCTTCATGCTGCGGCGCACCTCACTGACTGACGGGCGTGACTTGATGACTTCACGCCCTACAGTCAGTGTGAATGGAGCAGAGAGGAGAGGAGGGACGCCGGCACCGCTACCACGTGAGTATGGTTTTCTTTTTTTTTTCTTACAGCTCCCCCCACCAATGAACGAGACGGACCCCCCCCCCCCACCGCGCAGTAGAAAAAAAAAATACACATGAAAAAAAAAAGAAAAAATTGAAAATTAGCAGTGAGGGCCCGGCCCGGGCCCCCTGGCATGGCCAGGCCCGGGTAAAATGTACCCGCCCCACCCCCCTCTCGGCGGCCCTGTCTATAGGTAATCTATGAGCCCATCTATGGGGAAGATTCAATTCAACATGATGTGCTGCTGGATATCGCATTGATGAAGCACTTTGTTGCCTATTACAGTAAGGACCACTCATTTTTCTGCGCACCTCTATGTGGAGCCTCGATGTGTCTCCGTGGACTGTCACAGAGACACATCTCTTTGAATTGACTCTCCCCATATAAGTCAAATATATGAGTGACTATACTTTTGCTTGTAGTGATACTATTAGGGGACATATTAAAACATGTATTTTATAATCATTGCATCCATAACATAAACTTATTTAATAACGTTTAAAAATAACATGGGATGGACCTCATATCAAGCAATCAGACATTTATTTTCAGAGTACAAAAATACTAAAGTCTGATTGGCTGCTATGGGTCAAAGCACAAATGCTAATAGGTTCACCTGTAAATCTGTAAACCTATCACACTTTTCATTATATTTAGGGCCAATAAAGCTGCATACTGTTTTTTTATGCAACTTTTGGATTCTGTATTTTTTGTACTCCTGCTTTTGAAATAATTTTAATGAAGCGATAATAGAAAGGAATGACAAATTAGCTGACGCTATCATAAATTTAAATGAAATAAGGTAAAATATATTACTCGGCAGCCATCTATATGCTGTTAGTTTAAATGACCAATTTGTTAGAAAACTAATCTGTAAGTTCAGGTTGTTTGTAAATGGGGACAGATAGAAACACGTGGGAACAAGAATTCAGCTGTGTTCAGTGTACACAGGATAAACATAACTGTATAATATGTCTGTTGCACGTATCTTACATTTACGACTCCTTATAATATGTTGAAATGGGGGAGGGAAGGGAAAAAAGCGTAGGCCAAATACAGTAAGGGCATGTGAACGTAATTGCGTGGACACATCTGCAGATATGCCTAACAGCTGGTATATAAAGCTGATTCAAAGATCTGTGCTGAAAATGATAAACTTGATTGTAACAATGAGGTTCATTGATATGTTTTATCATTGCTAAAATGAAGTTCTTTGGTTCCCCATATGGGGTCTAGACCGCAACTAACCAAACAGAGCAGCTTTCTCACACTCTGACCAATCAGAGCGAAGCCGCTATGATTGGTTAGTTGCTGACAGACCTCCTGGCCTGTCAGCTGCGTTGAGACCCCGTGAGGCATACATACATATGGTGTTTTTATGGATTAGAAGGAAGAATAAAGGAGAGAACCCCTTTGGAATCAGGTGTGCAGTACATCTGTGGACAAGGGATTGGGGAGGAGTCTTTATTTAAAAAAAAAAGTATTTTCTCTGTTGTGTGTCTTTTTTTTTTTTTTTACACAATATTTATATGTGGCACTACAGGTCCCAGCAGGACCTGTCTACCAAGGCATGTGCCAGTATGTTCTGGCAGCCATGTGTATGCTGGGCAGCACAGTGGCCTAGTGGTTAGCACTTCTGCCTCACAGCACTGGGGTCATGAGTTCAATTCCCGACCATAGCCTAATCTGTGTGGAGTTTGTATGTTCTCCCCGTGTTTGCATGGGTTTCCTCCGGGTGCTCTGGTTTCCTCCCACACTCCAAAAACATACTGGTAGGTTAATTGGCTGCTATCAAAATTGACCCTAGTCTCTCCCTCGCTGTCTGTCTGTCTCCCTCTCTGTCTGTCTTTGTGTGAGTGTGCGTCTATATTAGGGAATTTAGACTGTAAGTACCAATGGGGCAGGGACTGATGTGAATGAGTTCTCTGTACAGCGCTGCGGAATTAGTGGCGCTATATAAATAAATGGTGATGATGATGATGGCACACATATCTGAGAGTGTACGGTTGCCAGGGATGGGTAGTGCCACATATACATAAGCACATTATTACCCAAACACCCACTGGCACAAAAGATAGTGCTGCTGACAGGCATTCCTCCGTGCTGGGCAGCCTCAACAGTAGCCTTATTGCACTTAGACCACCCCTTCCCTACCCCGTTCACCCCTCCAGTTATAATGAAATGCAAGTGTTAAAGCGGATCATCATGGGAGATGTATTTCAGCAAGAACTGTTTTAGTCCTTAAAGGAAGCAGGTAAGATATGCACAGGTTCATGTCCACACTAGAATCACTATTTAAATGTTAGTCTTTCCAAACCAGAATTTTGAAAACACAAGTAAGTGCTTGATATAAATTCAGCCACAGAAGCATAAACAAGTGCTATATCTAGCACATTCGGATCTTCTTATTTTATTTTTTTCTGTAATACTCCTTAAGGATATACTAATAAACAGGTATTAATGTACACTTCTTCTTTAGAATGTCTCAGACAAACAGATTATTCATTCTCTTGAAAAAGTTTTCGCTAGGTCAACTGATGTGCCAATGTGCAAACCACAAAACAAACAAGAGCAGCCCACAGCCCAAGCATGAATATTTATCTTCTTTAAAGCGTAGAACATTATTACAATGCAACATATACCGCATAACTTATGCATAGGGACTTAGGTACTGCATGCCACAGCAAACATTGGATGCCTATTTCTTGACTATTTATTTTACTGGCCCAAACTGAAAATTCCTTAGTGTGTATTTCAGCACAATCTAGCAAGACCTCAGAAGACCTGTCCATGATCAATGGAATGCTTTCTAACTTGACTTTATTGATACAGGGTTTACACTGATAGAAAGGGGCTCATGTAAATTTGAACGTACATCTGTGGGTTTTCTACACATTTCCATACTGGAAACAGGTGCAGCAAAAATTCATACAAATATGTCCAAATGCAGATTTGGACGCAGTTTAAACTTGGAGAGGCGGAATGGGGTTTAGGAATGGGCAGGCCAGCATAAGCTGAATACAGTAAGGGCTTGTTATTATTATTACCATTTATTTATATAGCGCCACTAATTCCGCAGCACTGTACAGAGAACTCCCTCACATCAGTCCCTGCCCCAATGGGGCTTACAGTCTAAATTCCCTAACACACACACATAGACTAGGGTTAATTTGTTAGCAGCCAATTAACCTACCAGTATGTTTCTGGAGTGTGGGAGGAAACCAGAGCACCCGGAGGAAACCCACGCAAACACAGGGAGAACATACAAACTCCACACAGATAAGGCCATGGTCGGGAATTGAACTCATGACCCCAGTGCTGTAAGGCAGAAGTGCTAACCACTTAGCCATCGTGCTGCCCATGTTAACGTAATTGTTACTGAGGTAGACCATGGCACATATGGATATATACCTGTTTGGAAGTCTGTGTGATGTGGGTGCTTAAGGGCTGGTGCATCAAGATGCACTGGTGATGATGACCTGGAGCACTAGCTAGCAGCTTCTGATTGTCACTTGACCTCTCCCACTGAGTACTTAATTTGTTAGTATGGCTGCTATGTTGTGTGAAGTTGCAGCTCTACATTCATGTTACTTAATTAATATTTCCACTTGGACTGTGACAGGAAAGAAGATTTCCATTTGTATCTTAAAAAGGAAAACTGAGTATTTATATTTAATTGAATTTATTCTGTACTCGTATTTGCGTCTGTATTTACTTATATAGTAAATATGACTTTAGCATTTATTAATAACATTGTCTACACACCATTCTCTTATATGTATATTACATTTTATTGTCAATATTATACAATGTGCAAATCGGTTAATGCAAATTTTGCATTTGCTACTCCTGCACTTTATCTACACTATCTATGTATTCACACTTGTTACTTCTAACAGCATATGCTAACAATGAAGAACTGACTAAGCATATGCACATAAATGCACTTTTTCATGTGTGTGTCATTTATTGCTTACGTCCGGAGCGTCCAACCGTACATAAGCCCCCAAATCAGCAATCATTTGAATATTGTTTATTTATCGGTCTGAGAATTGCTGTATGTTAGCTTTGTCATGCTTTGTATTTCCTAAATATCCTTAAGCAGGCAAAGAAGTATAGAATTGGCAAAATAAATATTGGATAAAACATACATTAAGCCTACATAAAACTGTCAGAGACAAGGACCAATTTATTAAAACGTTCAAAGTATTAAAAAGAAGGCCTGACATTGGAAGGAACTTGTTTTGCTAGGGTCACAGTACTCTTTGTAGAGATGAGCCGTTTGGATTTGGAGAAACCTGACAGATCTGAGTTTTGGGGTTCCGCGTGAAACCAAGTCATGACTCAGTTTTGCATGCCAATTTCGGATCTTAAAACGGAATTGTTGAGAAAATTATGATGCAAAACTCTGCGAGAGTTTTGGATCAATATCTTCTATATATATATATATATATATATCCCTCCCTCAGTTTTTCAAATGCCACTTTAGAACTGACAGTGTGTAGGGAGGAGGTTAACTGCAGTGCTCTGCTCTGAAAATAGTGTTCACGGTGAAATTGAAATGTGTGATTATTTTAAAGCAGTTCTGAAGAGATCAATCTGCTAGAATAGTTTGCTGACCAATTGGTTTTAATTACAATCTTTCAGAGAGTTTACTCTTGGACTAGTGGCTACTGATTGTTATTAATGCCTATATAATAGTATTTTTATATGGACTGTGTTAGATATCATTCTAAACTAAGTATTATATTTAGTGGAGAGAAACAGTGTGCTTTTGCTATATGACAATTAGCAGCAGAATCCACAAAAACAAATCAATTTATTTCTTTTAAAATTTTAAGTTTTTCTAGTGAAAGTAACCTTGTGTGTGGCAGGGACATCTGAATTAATTTTGAAAAAAAAAACTGGGTGTTTGCATGTGAGTGTCAATGCAGCTACATACCCCAAAAAGACGCTATATATTCTAAACTTTTTTTCTAATTTTCAATACTTGACAATTTTGAAAGGGTCATTCAGTGACATCTAGATTTACAAATGGGTATTTGCGTGTGTTTTTCCTGGTGTTTTTGGACATCCAGTGACCGCATATAGAACATTGCAGCGGCTGCAAAAAAAAATAATCTTCCATGCCACCGGTTGGTGCTAGCCCATTAGATAAATTATACAACAACAACATTTTAGTGTAAGCTACAAGAGAGGAACACTAAATATTTCTAAAGTATGATTATTCTGTGTCTATTGCACTCCTACATAAAATGAAATACATAAATCTAACTTATATGATATTTTGTACACTGCTCTTATATTTATAGGTATAAGATTATTTTTTACTATAATCATAAGTGGATTCAGTGATGAAAGTTTCACTTTATTTTATATGGGCCCATCTTATCTTAACTCCAGCTCTCATGCTATATAATAGATTATTCTGTTTCACAAATAATAGACACAATGGGGATGATTCAGAATTGGCCACAATTGCACCTCAAGGGGTAAATATATCAATCTGCGCATTCTGCAAGGATTTAAAATAGCAATGTCTTTACAGGCCGTGTTTTCAATGTTAGGTATTTCCTTCTTGTCAGTATATTAAATGTCAGCATTTTAGTGTCAGTATTTTTTGTGTCGGTATTATTTGCATCGGAAATATAATTACCACCCCTCTATATCAGCCCCAATATATCACCGCAATATAATTTGGTTCTTAAAGCCATAAAGACACAGTTCCATCATGTCTAACATTTTCCTGAAGAATCTCTGGAGTGTAAGTAACACCATGCGATGAGTAATATGAGTTCTAATTCAGAATGGAATTAATTTAAGGCTCTCTTGCCTGTTTTCATTATATTTGGAAGCATTACATAATTCCCCCAGTATAAAGTATTAGAAATAGGAAATTAGGTTTTGTTTTTGCATTCCTCCTAAAGGCAGAGATCCACAACAATAATTGTATGGATCAGCAGGTTGACAACCTAATAATTATCTCAGCAGCACAATACACATTATATCAGTATATTTATCTTATGTGTTTCCCACACTTTGACTGCACAATGTGCAAAATGTAAGAAGTTGGAAGCTTGTTGACACAAGTAATATGCTAAGCTTTTTGCCCACTGGATCCCCAATTGACATTAAAATAACTGCTAATAAGGGGGCAGAGATGATGCAATATGAGAGAGCTCAGAGGAACAAACTCAGATAAGAAACCTTATAGGCCCCCCTGTCACCCGTCTACCCATACAGCTACTCACATGACTCACTACAGCTCCTACTATGGGAGACCCAAAATGGTTCAAGTCCCTGCAACTCTCAGTAAGAAGGGGACCCTTTCAATTCCAGCCTCTCCTCACTCCCTGGAGACCCTACACAATATACAGGAGACCACACACAACATACAGGAGACCACACACAACATACAAGAGACCGCACACAACAAACCGTTCAGGTGCATCTCTCTTACCTGAGGGAGGACATTAAATGGGACATTTGTGCCTCATTAATAGAGAATTGCACCGAGATTACTTAGAGCAGTGTTTCTCAAACCCAGTCCTCAGGACCCCCTAGCAGTACATGTTTTCCATATCTCCCTGCTGGAGCACAGGTGTACTCATTACTGACTGACACAGTGTAGCAGGTGGTATAATTATTTCACTGGTCACCTGGCAATCCTGCACTGTTTGGATTTGAGAAACACTGACTTAGAGGCACTGCCATTAGCATCCAGACTTAAAAGGGGTAGGTAGGCCAGAATATCCCTCCTTACGGCCTAAATTTGAGCTACAAATTAATTATTTGACTGTGTATGATAGTGAGCGCGCTATTCTACATACAACCCAACATCATTATACTAAGAGTGATAAAGTAGGTGACCTCCTTATGTCAAATTTACACGTGCAGCAATTATGTCACAATTATATGCCATACAAACCCCAGCAAATTCTTCTCATATTGTTGATGCACTTATAAAGTACTATGAAGGCCTCTATAGTTTGACAGACCAACCTTATATTCCCCATTCAACTATGGACCACAAACATAAGGTACCTTCAATACCCCCTGGTACATTACTATTTCCTAATGTGCCTTGGTTTCTAACAGAAACCATGACAGCAATCTTCCTAGCTGAAGTCACTGGACTGGATGGGTTTACAAACTTATTGTCGGTCCTAGCGAGAGGATTAACAGAATTGTGTAATACATGCCAAAGGCTAAAGCATGGTCCCCAAGCCTCTGAACAATCCGAATTGTGACAAAACTATAGGCCTATTTCTCTCCTAAAACAGATTTGAAAACTTAGGCAAAAATTATAGTTTAACATTTTGACACATAACGGGGCTCTTTTGCTTTCAAAGGAAGAGGGTGGTGATATCTTGCTGGCCATTGCCAACTACTTCCTCACTCAAGGCCTTACACCTTTTAGATAACTATAGTTTAGTGTAATTATAAAATAAATACTTCCTAAACTGAGAGGCTTGCTTTGAATTCCACTCAAACCTATAATCACTAAAAAAAAATATAACAATTCCTGGCATACATCAATCAAATACAAAGCGTATCTTTAGAATTATTTCCCCTTGAGAATTATTTCCTTTTGAGATTTTTGAATTAAACTTCAATCACTGAACTCAAGAGGTAAAACCAAATATCTTGGAAATAGTATAGTGTGGAAAAATAGTTACTTGAAAATCCTTCCCAACATTGTATATCTCTTTAGCAGCATTCTCTTATAAGTTCCTAAACTGTACCACAAGGGGTTAAAAGTATCTAACTTTATATTGAAGAATCTCGAGGACCCTTTTGCAGTAGCTTATCGCTTTTGCTGGTGTATCTCTCCCTACCAGCATTGTGCTTACCCAATATCAAATACAAATTAGTGTTAATGGAAGAAGTCAAGTTTCAGCCTTTCTATTCAGTCAGCTTCACCCATATTATTGGTGCAGGCTCATTGCATATCTCCTCCTATGATTCCAGGGTGCCTGAGAGTTGGATGGAGCTACCGAAATATTGTACATTTTGGCTATTTTGGAATAAAGCTACTTGTACTGGACAACTTGTTTCTTTATTTGACTGAGTTGCTGCCTTTAATTATTTTTGTATAACGGGATACAAATGAAACCACTTATTGTGGACTCTGGCTAAAAATTAACCACTCGTTACCCTACCTAATACACTATTCATATCTGGGGTGATTTATACCCATACCCATAAGATTCTTGCTAATTGAGGTGACAGTACAGTGTTACCTACACAAATAAATGTATCTTCATGGGAGAGTTGTCAGAGGGTAACCTTTCCTATTACCTCATCACAAACACATTTTTGTATCTGCCACATTCACTGTTTCATTTTTTTCAACCTGTTACATTCAATAAATACATAGCAATGGTGCATCAAAATGTACATACGTGTGTCATGTTTAAGTTTGTACTCTGTAGAAGGCATGTTAATGTAATTTACTTAGATTCAGTGAAATAAGAAGTTTGACTTGGGTGCCCAAAGGTTTGCATACAATTGTACACATGGTACAAATGAAAAAGCTAGTTTTAACCACTGGATGTAATTAATTTCACAAAGCTAATGTAAAATTATAAGAAAATGATGTTATTTTGTGTATATGTATTGATCATAATTTAAGATACAATGTGCATATAAGTTCAAGTAAAATAGGAGTGGATACACATATATATATATATATATATATATATATATATATATATATTAGAGATGAGCGCACTCGGATTTCTGAAATCCGAGCCCACCTGAACGTTGCGGATCCGAGCCGGATCCGAGACAGATCCGGGTATTCCCGCCAATTGCAAAACTGAAACCGAGGCTCTGAGTCATAATCCCGCTGTTGGATCTCGCGATACTCGGATCCTATAAATTCCCCGCTAGTCGCCGCCATCTTCACTCGGGCATTGATCAGGGTAGAGGGAGGGTGTGTTAGGTGGTCCTCTGTCCTGCTATATCTCGTGCTGTTCAGTTCTGTGCTGTGCTGTGTCCTGTGCTCTGTCCTTCTGAGGTCAGTGGTGCTCCTGGGTCCTGTGCTGTGTCCTGTTCAGTCCAGTGGTGCTGTGTCCTGTGCTCTGTCCTTCTGAGTTCAGTGGTGCTGCTGGGTCCTGTGCTGTGTCCTGTTCAGTCCAGTGGTGCTGTGTCCTGTGCTCTGTCCTTCTGAGGTCAGTGGTGCTGCTGGGTCCTGTGCTCTGTGTTCTGCTCAGTCCAGTGGTGCTGTGTCCTGTGCTCTGTCCTTCTGAGTTCAGTGGTGCTGCTGGGTCCTGTGCTGTGTCCTGTTCAGTCCAGTGGTGCTGTGTCCTGTGCTCTGTCCTTCTGAGTTCAGTGGTGCTGCTGGGTCCTGTGCTGTGTCCTGTTCAGTCCAGTGGTGCTGTGTCCTGTGTTCTGTCCTTCTGCGTTCAGTGGTGCTGCTGGGTCCTGTGCTGTGTCCTGTTCAGTCCAGTGGTGCTGTGTCCTGTGCTCTGTCCTTCTAAGGGCATTGTTATTTCCCCATTATTCCCAAATTATAAAAAATTTCAAAAAAAGTTATAAAAAAATTACAAAAAAAGTAATTATAAAAAAAAAAAAATATCCCAAAACAATCCTGCAGTATAAGTCCATTGGTACTGCTATATTACAAAGTTCAATGATTCAGCAGTATAAGTCTAGTGGTACTGCAATATTACAAATTTCACTCATTCTGCAGTATAAGTCCAGTGGTACTGCAATATTACAAAGTTCACTCATTCTGCAGTATAAGTCCATTGGTACTGCAATATTACAAAGTTCACACATTCTGCAGTATAAGTCCATTGGTACTGCTATATTACAAAGTTCACTCATTCTGCAGTATAAGTCCATTGGTACTGCTATATTACAAAGTTCACTCATTCTGCAGTATAAGTCCAGTGGCACTGCTATATTACAAAGTTCACTGATTTTGCAGTATAAGTCCATTGTTACTGCCATATTACAAATTTCACTGATTCTGCAGTATAAGTCCAGTGGTACTGCTGTATAACTCCAGTCCAGTGGTACTCTCCTGTGCCGCATATAATTTTTAAAGTCTTTGCCGAGTGTGTGTGGCTTCGGGGTACACTCTCTTGTGCTACATATAATGCAGAACAAAAATTTGGAGGATAAAGTAGGGAAAGATCAAGACCCACTTCCTCCTAATGCTGAAGCTGCTGCCACTAGTCATGACATAGACGATGAAATGCCATCAACGTCGTCTGGCAAGCCCGATGCCCAATCTCCTAGTACAGGGCATGTAAAATCCAAAAAGCCCAAGTTCAGTAAAAGTAGCAAAAAGAGAAACTTAAAATCATCTGAGGAGAAACGTAAAGTTGCCAATATGCCATTTACGACACGCAGTGGCAAGGAACGGATTAGGCCCTGGCCCGTGTTCATGACTAGTGGTTCAGCTTCACCCAAGGAACTAAGCCCTCCTCCCCCCCTACAAAAAATATAAGAGAGTTATGCTGTCAGCAACAACACAGCAAACAACTCTGCCTTCTAAAGAGAAATTATCACAAATCCCCAAGGCGAGTCCAAGGGTGTTGGTGGTTGCGAAGCATGACCTTCCCATCACTGTACGGGAAGAGGTGGCTCCTTCCACCATTTGCAGCACACCCTCTGCATATGCTGGAAGGATCACCCACAGTCCAGTTACAGATTTGGCTAATGAAGGTGTGAATGTTGTACACCGGGAGGAGGATATTGATGTAGCTGGCGCTGAGGAGGATGTTGATGATTATGATGCAGACAGATACCAAATTGCCTTTCTCAATTTCTATTTATATTCTAGATTATATAACGGCTGAATAGTTTTCTATTTTACTCCTAGTGGAGAGGGGATCTAATGCAGACAGATACCAAACTGCCTTTGTCCATTTCTTTGTATATTTGAATTTCTAGTTCTACAGTCTATGGAGGCTGCTTTTTTTTATATTCAACTACAAGTGTAGGGCGGGGGGGGGGGGCATAGATAGCCACCAAAGTAATGTGGTCCATTTAATTTCACTTTCTAGCTCCACAGTCTGTGCAGCCTGCTTTTTTTATCTTCAAAGTATTTACAAGCCTTGCAATCTAAATTAACAAGAGGTAGTAATGTGCTAGAACTCCACCCTCTATATGCTGCAGAGGATGGAGGAGCATCAAAAGACCATTCAAGCCTACACAGCCACCTACGACATAGGAAAAGGAGTGGGGATGCGCCTGAGTCAAGCGCACTGGAGAATGATTTCCGTGTTGTGCAAGGTTCTGCAGCCATTTGAACTTGCCACACGAGAAGTCAGTTCCGACACTGCCAGCTTGTCAGGTGATTCCCCTGATCAGGCTTTTGCAGAAGCAGCTGGAGAAAGTGAGGGAGGAGCTGGTACACAATTGCGATTCCACCAAACATGTAGCTCTTGTGGATGAAGCCCTTCGTACGCTTTGCCAGGATCCGAGGGTGGTCAGTCTTTTAAAGTCAGAGGAATACATTCTGGCCACCGTTCTCGATCCTCGGTTTAAAGCGTATGTTGTGTCTCTGTTTCCGGCGGACACAAGTCTACAGCGGTGCAAAGACCTGCTGGTCAGGAGATTGTCCTCTGAAGAGGACCGTGACATGCCACCAGCTCCACCTTCATTTTCATCACTGTTTGTGCAGTTCCAAAAAAGAGGAACTGCCATTTCTATTGCTACCTTCTTTCTTTCTGTATTTCCTGTGTCCTGTGGTCTGTTCTGCTAAGGGCATTGTTATTTCCAAGTTATCCAAAAGTTCTAAAAAAACTAATTTAAATTTATAAAAAAAATTATAAAAAATTTATTTAAAAAAATAAATAAATAAATAATAAAACATTTTCAAAAAATAATTGGAAAAAAATATTACAAAATTTTAAAAAATCTAGCTTGTACTGCTATTTAAAAGTCTAACTACGATCATTCACTGTTGCTGTACCCAAAAATAATAGGTACTGCTATTAAAGTACAGTCCAGTGGTACTCTCCTGTGCCGCAGATAATTTGTAAAAGCTTTGCCGAGTGTGTGTAGTTATGTATCACAGGTTTTAAGAAGAGGCACAACACTGACAACCTGTTAGAGAAACTGAGGGAAATAATCTCTCTGTGGCTCGCCCCACTTAGACTCTCCTGGGGATTCAAATAACTGCCATTTCTATTACTACCTTCTTTCTTTCTATATTTAAAAAAAAACAAAACTGTCATTTCTATTACTACGTTGTTTGTGCAGTCACAAAAAAAAAGGAACTGCACCCTTAACTGCTATGTTGGTTTTAGACGTCCATCCGGTGTCCGCCATCTGTGCACTGGAATTCAGACCAGTTGAGGGTTTTATTATTATATTGTGGCCCCGGTACCAAATTGGGTACCGGGGCCACTCCACTACGCAGTCCAGATACTTTTTTGGTGGAATTCTGACCAGTTGAGGGTTTTTTTATTATATTGTGGGGACCACTCCACTACGCAGTCCAGATACTTTTTTGTTTGAATTCAGACCAGTTGAGGGATTTTTTATTATATTGTGGGGACCACTCCACTACGCAGTCCAGATACTTGTTTGGTGGAATTCAGAACAATTGAGGGTTTTTTTATTATATTGTGGCCCCGGTATCAAATTGGGTACCGGTGCCACTCCACTACGCAGTCCAGATACTTGTTTGGTGGAATTCAGAACAATTGTTTTTTTTTTATTATAT
The DNA here is from genome assembly GCF_038048845.1 of Mixophyes fleayi. Lineage (NCBI taxonomy): Eukaryota > Metazoa > Chordata > Amphibia > Anura > Limnodynastidae > Mixophyes > Mixophyes fleayi. Next base: position 232,974,931 of record NC_134406.1, on the reverse strand, counting down.
TGTGGGGACCACTCCACTACGCAGTCCAGATACTTTTTTGGTGGAATTCAGACCAGTTGAGTGTTTTTTTATATTGTGGGGACCACTCCACTACGCAGTTCAGATACTTTTTTGGTGGAATTGAGACCAGTTGAGGGTTTTTTTATTATATTGTGGGGACCACTCCACTACGCAGTCCAGATACTTTTTTGGTGGAATTCTGACCAGTTGAGGGTTTTTTTATTATATTGTGGGGACCACTCCACTACGCAGTCCAGATACTTTTTTGTTTGAATTCAGACCAGTTGAGGGATTTTTTATTATATTGTGGGGACCACTCCACTACGCAGTCCAGATACTTGTTTGGTGGAATTCAGAACAATTGAGGTTTTTTTTATTATATTGTGGCCCCGGTATCAAATTGGGTACCGGTGCCACTCCACTACGCAGTCCAGATACTTGTTTGGTGGAATTCAGAACAATTGGTTTTTTTTTATTATATTGTGGGGACCACTCCACTACGCAGTCCAGATACTTTTTTGGTGGAATTCAGACCAGTTGAGTGTTTTTTTATATTGTGGGGACCACTCCACTACGCAGTTCAGATACTTTTTTGGTGGAATTGAGACCAGTTGAGGGTGATATATTGTGGCCCCGGTACCAAATTGGGTACCGGGACCACTCCACTATGCAGTCCAGAAATCTACATCGGTGAAACGTTTTGGACTAAAAACAATATTGTGAGGTGTGAGGGTGTTCAGAATAGACTGGAAATTAGTGGAAATGATTGTTAATGAATGTTATTGAGGTTAATAATAGCGTAGGAGTGAAAATAAGCCCAAAAACTTGATTTTGGAACTTTTTATGCTTTTTTCAAAATAAATCCGAATCCAAAACCTTAAATCCGAACCAAAACCTTTCGACAGGTGTTTTGCAAAACAAATCCGAACCCAAAACACAAAACACGAGACACCAAAAGTGGCCGGTGCACATCCCTAATATTTATATATATCTATATATATTATAATGACCTATATGTAGTCTAACTTTATGAATGCTACAATAACATGTCATAATAAAATAATCTCCCCAGCTACCTAAAGTACAAAATAAGAAACAGAGCCTGCAGCATTGAAAGGGTTAAATAAATCACTGTAGTGAGTGGAATTTTATAAGCAGCACACTACATCATTGGGCTCCATAGCAAAATTTGGAGGGATGAGTCGGCAATGCGGGAGTCCTCCCATGGCTCCTGCTCTGCCCATACAGTCAGGCCCTGTTTCGGCTTCACTGCACTTGTGCTGACATTATAGTGGATGCAAGTAGTGACTGCACTGTTACCATTACAGTGCAGTGGCTACGGGCACCCATGTCTCTCCAGGCCCCGTAGTCATTGCACCGCTGCAGCTGCTGCAGTCCCGCCACTGTTTACATTTAAATATTTTTATTCCACTGATAGAAATGCGTCTTGAATACACATTCACATATAGAAGAAAACACCTGGAAGTTGCAAAGAGGCAGACGTCACGCATGTGGAAGGTATCTGCACAAAACTCAGCATAAAGTGTATCTGCACTGCTGGGTAAGAAATAAAGTCAGAACTTGGCAAATGATTTTCCCTCCCTGACCTCCTGCTAAAGACAAATGGGGGCTATGTGACTTCAGGAAAGATGTTGCAACAGTGCGTCATGGTGTGGAAAGGTAAAATGTGTCTAACACAAAGCAGAATAATTCCTTCCAGACAGTTGTAATGCGGGGGAACAGGTGCAAACAATTGAGCCATCTGTCAGTAAAGCCGCAGTGATCACTTCTGATATCTTAATCGTCCACTGATCCATGTGCAACATTGACAACATAACTGCTGCGAGCACATCTGCACGTCTCAGGCGCTATTAAACTAATATATAAACAAGGTACCAGTGCTATCATTTCCCATATAAACCATCAGAAGTCAGTATGTGGTAATGATGTGCTACTGTTTGTCAGTCATGGGGAAGGAGATGTGCTCATTCATTGAGCCCTGTTATCCACTATGCTTGCTAGAAATGAAACAGACTTTGCTTCCCACTGCCTAATGTCCCTGGTGTACATTTTTTTTAACCTACTATAAGGAAACAATGGCTATTTTAAATGTATTGGAAGATACTGTGCTGCCCACGGTGGCTATGTGGTTAGCACTTCTGCCTTACAGCATTGGGGTCATGAGTTCAATTCCCGACCTTATCTGTGTGGAGTTTGCATGTTCTCCCCGTGTTTGCGTGGGTTTCCTCCTGGTGCTCTGGTTTCCTACCATACTCCAAAAACATATTGGTAGGTTAATTGGCTGCTAACAAAATTGACCCTAGTCTAGTCTGTCTGTGTATGTTAGGGAATTTAGACTGTAAGCCTCAATGAGGCAGGGACTGATGTGAGTGAGTTCTCTGTACAGCGCTGCAGAATTAGTGGCGCTATATAAATAAATGGTAATAATAATAGTGTAGAACAAATGCAGGAATTAGGCTTAAACATATCATATATCATTCTAGTCTTCATAAAACATTATGTAACAGAAGTCTTTACATTCAGAAAAGGAAACATCACTTTTTCCATGAAGCAGTTCTAGTTCCATATCTGCACACATTCCACATTATCTCCTGACTTAGGAAAATAAAGTAGTAAATCAATGAATTTTGGGTAATTCCTTGTGGTCAGTGTGCTAGCCGGGTACAGGTTCTATCAATAAACTGAATGAGAAGCAAGGACATGACAGGTCAATGACTTACACAAGCACAATTCTGATATCAAATGTATTCTGGTATATTATGTCTGCGGATATATATGATTTAACCTATGCTCACTTTTTTAATGCTTCCAGATACCAGAGTTAATGTATTAAATCAGATGTGCTCAAGTATTTAAATCAATCGGGCATGCACATGTCGTCATGAGTAAATGGTTGAAGGCTGGATATTTAGATGCCATAAATTAGAACGTATGGAAGTCATTCTGACTGGTATGGAAAAAGTAAAAGTCGTAAAAAAGTATCAGAGGGCCCACACATGACTAGTTGGACAGACATGTATTACCTGCTAGGCCAGTCACAAATCACAATATGATATGCTCAGTGTAGCTATTACAAGCAGCCACTTCCTGCTCTATAGCTGAAGATGGTCTTCAGTAATGTAAGTGAAAGATGTCCCCGTGTATAACTGTCATTTATTTATATAGTGACACTAATCCGGCAGCGCTGTATGCTGGATATTTTGACAATCACATCAGTCCCTACCCCATTGGAGCTTACATACTAAATTCCCTAACACACACATACACAGACTAGGGTCAATTTTATTTAACCTGGCAGTATGTATTTGGAATGTGGGAGGAAACCAGAGCACCTGGAGAAAACTCATGCAAAAACAGGGACATACAAACTCCACACAGATAAGGCCATGGTCGCTGTGAGGCAGAGGTGCTAACCACTAAGCCACCGTGCTGCCCATGGTGGATATAGACCTACATCAGGAAACACTATCCCATGTTCACCGGCCTTCTTATCATGCATAGTAGCCCTGGGCAGTCTTTCTGGGCTTTTAGCTGGAAGATAAGATATACACATGGACAGAGCAGTGAGTACTCTGATCATTAGGAGACATGGAAAGAAAAAAAGAGGTCAATGATGAATTGATGTTATCATCATCATCATCATCACCATTTATTTATATAGCGCCACTAATTCCACAGCGCTGTACAGAGAACTCACTCACATCAGTCCCTGCCCCCATTGGAGCTTACAGGAGCACCCGGAGAAAACCCACGCAAACACGGGGAGAACATACAAACTCATCACAGATAAGGCCACAGTCGGGAATTGAACTTATGACCCCAGCACTGTAAGGCAGAAGTGCTAACCACGTGTTGCCGTGTTATCACCTCTATTGTCACCAATATTGTCAAAATGCAGTATATTAAAGCAATTATTCTTAAAATATGTTTTCCAGCTGATTAATATTTGTTTCTTGACTATATGGTTTTCTTCGATTTTTTTACCAATAATTTAGCCACTAAGAGCGACCATTGAAGTCTATGGCAGAGGTAGAGCCAAGGCTGGCACTGTCATTCTGGGAACTTACTAGCAGGGCCGCTGTGCCGGAGAGTGTAAATGGGCTGGACTGTGCTTCCAAACTTTTGTTAAAATGGACCAGCACCCCAGCCCTGCTTTTAAGGGTAGTGGTGCCCAATAGTTGCATGCTCTGCACTCTGCCCCCACTAATGTAGGGGTTGGTGGAGGCACCAAAAGACAGTCACTGCCTCTAGCAGCCAGGAGCTGACTTGCAAGTTTTAGCCTAGCGAGTGTAGGGGGAGAAGGGGGGCAAGACTCAACTCCTCAGCATATGGTCACGCACCATAAATGCACCTACTCACATTCATTTTAATTGGAGCTATACAGATAAACACCATTCTCCATTCTGAATACCAATACTGATTTGTACTATATTTCTCTTAAACATAAATTTTAATTACTAGCCCTGTTCTCCTAGTAAACAATATTTGTTGACCATTTCCTAATAATCTGCTCAATATAGACAATAAGCCAGTCACTCCGCCATTAAATTTCCTCTTAATATAGTTGGCTGCAGATTTAATATTTAGTATTTAGAGTTTACAAAAGAGTATTATTAGGAGAAATCTAATACTATTTCCTTTATGCTTTTCCTTTGTGAATCCTCTGTTGTCTTGCTAGAGTGAAACCAATTGATCACAAAGACTTCTATTTTTCCTTTGTTCAACATAATTTTCTTGTTTTCTTTAAAAAGTCAAAAGGGAGTTAAAATACAAATGTGCAAAAACATGTCCATCCCAGACAGTGTGTTCTGCCAATGTAATGATTTAGTCAGCACAGCTCAGTACTCTGTTGTGGTGGAGTAAAAACAGAAAGTTGTCTTATTCCAGACAATTAGATACATGGATTGTCTCATTCATCAGGTTTGATCCACTCATATAAAGAGAGAATGAAACAATACATATTTATAATAGTTTCAATACACCTAAATTTATTTGCAGTACCAGGCACTGGAGAAGACTTTGGGGTAGTTTCTAAATTGAAGACCCATAGCAACTAATCAGATTCTATCTATAATTTATTTAGTACATTCTACAAAATAATAGCTAGAATCTAATTGGTTGCTATAGGCAACATCTAAACTTTACCTTTCTTAGAAGGCTTTTCCTTCCCTGCTTGGCTTGGATTACTGTATATCTCATTAGCTGGCATCATTCCATCAATCCATTCCCATCCTGATTTATTTAAAGGGGATGGCCACCCTCAAAGGCTTAACTACCATAAGTAAAGCCAGTGCAGCTGCTATGCGGGTCCACTGCTAAGGGGAAGGGTGGGGGGCACCTTACCTGTAAAAGCTGCATGTGCATGTGTGAATTTTTGGTTAAAAGGAGCGGTGGGTTTGAATGAGTATTTCTTTAGTACTAGCATGATAACAGCACAAGGCCTTGTACAAACAGAGCACCTCTATATTTTAGGTTTTGTCTCTGGGTGTTATGCACCTATATATATATATATATATATCAGGGGCGCACGCAGGATTGTTAGGGAGGGGAAAAAAAACAAGCGAGAGAGCGCAGCAGCTCCATTTCGGCAGCACTGTACTATACAGCAGCCGCTGCGCTGTCAAAGAAGCGTCTGCAGCGGTGCTGTATTGTACAATACACCACCGCCGTGGACGCTTCTTTGACAGCGCTGCGGCTGCTGTATAGTACAGTGCGCTATGTGGGGCACTTCGCTAGCGGAGGGGAGGGGTTTCTGGAGACCCAGAACCCCCCCCCCCCTGCGTGCACCACTGTATATATATATTCACAAAGAATCTGGCAGAGCATCAATGCACAAATGGCATCACACCATATAAATGACAGCTATAGATATTTGTGATTCATTACTATGGAATACTGCCTGTGAAAAAAAATCCTTTCTATTCTCTGCATGTATACCCACTTGCGTTGGTAACTGCCTGTGGTTGCATTCTGGAGTTTTACTCTGCTTGCACCATTTAAGTGCATTCAGGGCATGTCACTGCACTAGAAAAAGTTCTTTCATCTCTATGGGAGCACATTGTGTACATATGCACTAGCATTTAACACAAGCGTTTTGGCTGTCTTTTCCTATTCATTTCAATTACCCATTAATTTTTATTTTAATTGAAATTAATGGATCATTTAAATGAAGAGACTATTGAATTGAGTGGAGCTCAACAAAAATCATTAATTTCACCAAATCATCAGATATTACATTAGTCTCTATTGATATGTGATCAAAGTAGGTAGTCCCTGGACTACCCCTCACCGCCAACCAGTCACTAGTGCCGGCGGTGTGATTGGCTGGCAGAAAAGGAGAGTTATAGATTTTTATTTTATATTTAATAAAGACCTCGGTCCATTATATGGGTGTAAAAGCTGCCACTCCTGATGTCCCAATATTCTTCATTACCCTAGTGGGCTGCGAAGAGTGATTGTACTTTTCAATGCAGGGCTGATAGCATCTAGGGGGGGACACTTTGTTTTTTGCAGCCTTCCCCGCCATAGAGGCACCAGCTCTATGGCTAAGTTTCACTATGACATGGGGACTCAACGCTCATAGGTCTCCCTGTTTTAATAGGAACCATTCCAGGCTGTCTGCCGCTGGGCCTGGCTGAGAGTTTTTTATATTTATTTTTTATTTATTACCAGAGCAATTAGCGCATCGATGTGGCTTCTACATATAATGGACATGCTGGAAACCCCATTAAAATGAACCATTCTCAATGCATTTCCAAACACATGTCGAAGCATGTGAGTGTGTCAAGTACACATCAAATGCTTATGAACCACATAGCAAATCACTTTTAGAGTGCATGTGCAAACACATGTCATGTTACATGCTTTTTGCATGTGGTCTGTACTTGCCCTTTTTCAATTTGAGGTCATTTGTGTATTATCATTCTGCAGGGATACAGTATCAAAAAAACAATCTGAATAATCTGGAGCTACGTGCTCACCCTTAAGTTTCATTCCATTTAGGGAAGACCTGGTCTCTCCCCAATTTGGTGTCTTTAAAATGTTATAGAGAATCACTAAACTTAGAGTACAATTTGGCTTATGTGAAAGTACTAATAACATAAAAAAAAATATGCACATGTAAAAGTTTCAGGTGTCAGAAGATATTTTAAATACAATTATAATGAGGTAAGGAAATATCATGTACACTTCAGAATCCTATTGAAGAACATTGCAACCAGCGTTTTTAGCTCCCTTTTCATAAGTGGCTGACATATGGAACAATAGCTTGCACTCAGCTGCACAGTAAACGTGAATACAATGCCAAATATCACAAGTTCTGTCAAGATCTGGGAACTTTTACATATACACATTGTGAGAGTAACTGGTAAAGCCTGTGAAAGGAGGTTTATCTCTCAGGACATTGTCGCTTGTGTTTTAGAAGGGGTTAATTAACTTAGAGAGTACCTGGGTTCTGTTCTCTTATAAGTAAGGTGCGTCTCTAGAACTGCGGCGGAGAATTACTGTGAAATGACCTGTATTACGGCTTTATTATACACAGACCAGAAGTATGTTAACTTTTTGTTTTTTATGTCAATAAAAGCCAGCCAGTCTGAATTAAAAACATTTAAAGTAGACTAGTTGCCTGCAGGTTAATAATCGATAGATATTAGTAAAGTATCAGCATTATATAGGAGAATAGTCTTTATGTATTTAACTTTCCACTGGTAGTATATCCCAAAACTTTATTCTATTTTTTTCTCTATTGCACACAGACAATGCTGTTTCTACATATCATATTTTATTTTAATATTTCACTGCAGATCACAAGACACTACATACTGTATCTTGGATACACATTTTAACAATTTGAGAAATAAAATTAATTTTTAATAACTCAAAACTCATTTACTTTGAAAAGTAATTTTGGAGTCTTAAAACTGGCAGTTTAAAATAATGTGCCTCCAACACTAGAACCCTTTTTTTCTTGTCTTTTTAAAGTACACTATGGGCTTCATTTAGAGTCGGACGCAATGCGCGTCTAAGACTTACATGAAAGAGTAGGAGTGGGAGAGTGCCGCAGCTTGGTAGGGTATTACGAGTGGCGTGCAACCCCAGTTGCATCCCACTCGTAATACCCTACCAAGCTGCAACCGCTTCCTGCAGCTAGATAACTACTTGCGCTTGTCCTGCCGCACTATTTCAGTCTTGTCTGATGTGTGTTCCTCCTGCGTCTTGATCCAACTAGGGTAGTTTTTGCGGGTAGCCACTGGAAATGTGCAGGATGCGATTGAAATGGACTTTACGTCTGGCTCTAAATGAGGCCCTATATGAACAAAAGGATTTGGACTCTTGATCATTACACCAACAGGGAGTGTAATGACATTGTATTCAAATACATATACTTTATTATGGAGTTGGTCCCCCTTTTGCGGCAATAACAGCTTCCCCTCTTCTTGGAAGGCTTTCCACAAGATGTTGGAGTGTTTCTGTGGGAATAGTTGATAATATTGTTTGGTTGCCCATTCATTCTGTAGAGCATTTATGAGGTCAGGCACTGATGTTGGACGAGAAGGCCTGGTTCGCAATCTCCGTTCCAATTCATCCCAAAGGTTTTCGATGGGGTTGAGGTCAGGGCTCTGTGTGGGCCAGTCAAGTTCTTTCACACCAAACTCATCAAACCGTGTCTTTGTAGTCCTTGCTTTGTGCACTGGGGCACAGTGATATTGGAATAGAAAAGGGCCTTTCCCAAACCATTGCCACAAAGTTGGAAGCATAGCATTGTCCAAAATGACTTGGTATACTGATGCATTAAGTTTTACCTTCACTGGAGATAAGGAGCCTAGCCCAAACCCTTAAAAACAGCCCCATACAATTATCCCTCCTGCACCAATCTTCACAGCTGGCATAATGCAGTCAGACAGGTAATATTCTCCCGGCATCCGACAAACCCAGACTCGCTCATCTGACTGCCAAACAGAGAAGCGTGATTTGTCACTCCACAGAACACGTTTTCACTGCTCCAAAATCCCCAGGGGTAAATGTATCAAGCTGAGAGTTTTCCGGCAGGTTTGAAAAGTGGAGATATTGCCTATAGCAACCAATCAGATTCTAGCTGTCATTTTGTAGAATGTACTAAATAAATGATAGATATAATCTGATTGGTTTTTCAAACCCGCCGAAAAACTCTCAGCTTGATACATTTACCCCCCAGTGTTGGTGTGCTTTACAGCACTCTATCCAATGCTTGCCATTGGCCTTGGTGATATGAGGCTTGCATGCAGCTACTCGTCCATGGAAACCCATTCCATCAAGCAGTTTTTGTGCTTACATTAATGCCAGTGGAAGTTCTGAACTATTCAGCTATGGAGTCAGCCCAACACATTTGGAACGCAAGTTTGCGTTCCAAATGCCGAACTTCCTGTCAGTGGAACGCACATACGTTCCACGGTGGAAGTTAAGGGGTGAAGCATCAAACTCTGGTTAGTTAATCTCTCCCTCTCTCTCTTCTTCAGCCCTTAAGCGGAACTTAAGGGCTGAAAGCATGAACGTAGGTAGCAGGCGGCTGCTGCGCCCACTTGGCTTTGCGCCCTGGGCGACAGCACCACTCGGACCACCCTCGTTATGCCCCTGGTTGAAGGTAAAGCCAGAGATTACTCCATTCTAAGACAAGCCATCTGCTGGGACACTGTAAATGCAGGGAGTGGGGCCACGGGTGGCGTGGCCCACTCACGTAAATGGAAGGTAGCTGAGAGCACTCTACTCTGGTGATAAAACCACTAGGTGGCTGGGTAATGAAGCTCAGGCTAAAGCTTGTCACACCTCAGGGGGAGCCAAGTCTGAGATGGTAGACATCCAGAATGGTGCAGAGCACTCTGATCTAGATCAGCCGCAATCGCAGATGGGGTTCTGATCCTCGCTGTTAAATATTTACACTAGGCTAGAGCTTTGATAAAACTGTGGTGTGTCTGGCTGAAGCGAGGAGGGCCACGCTGCTCGTGATCCAGTGGGGGGAGCTTAAGCCGCAGGTGATCTTGCCTCCCTGACGAGGTACTTCAGACTGTGGCCAGTTCTATAGGCTACCTAAAGTGTTAGAAGGCAGACCTGTTAGAATTATGTCAAGGTGAGCGACTAAACTTACTGATGGCCATCAATAGCTGACAGTCAATGGTTGACAGTATTAAAATGAAATGAAGTGACAGAGGTCATATACATTTTTAAAACACTATCGCGTCCGTTGAATTTCCTCCACTCATTTACATAAAATGCCATGTCGTCTTTTCGTTGGAGACAAATGTAAAACAAATTATGTAGTTAATAAAATGTAAACATTTCTGAAGCAAACTGCTAGCATGATTTACCGTAAGTTTCCAATTTTGAATCAGAAAAATGTTAATTCACGGTGACAAGTCCACTTTAAATGTTGTTCCTACTCCAACTGGTATTAATGCTGAACTAAGGCAAGCTCAGACATATCACTTTGTGGGTGGGAAATTTCAGTTTGCTATTAAAAAAGTGATACGGTTACATTTGTAACCAGTTTGGAGGTACTTTCCAGGTTTGTGACATAAAACCTGATTTAAACAGTGGAAAATGTGTGTCATTAAAACCTAATAAAATACAAATGTGACTGAGAGCACGACCGCTGCTCAATTGCTGAGAAAGGACCTGGAACAGGAGTACTCTCCTGAATATATTTGGATGAAGTTTAAGAAGTGAATAAAATGCTGTTGTGTGCTGTATTCTCATTTTGCCTTTTCCAATGCACGTTGCTACAAGCCAAATATTAATTCAAGTTTGGGGCTAACTAATCAGCAGTGATTATACCTACGCACGAAAATGCAAAAAATATCCCTATTTCATATATATACGAGGTATGTCTATTAAATAACAAGACTGATTAAATAACTCACCTTTATTTATTAGTATTACAAATTTAATGTTTGTCTCCTTCAATATACTCCCCATTTGCACTATTACATCGCTGTAGTCTTGTTTTCCACTGGTGGAAGGCATGGAGCAAATCAATTTCTGTCACTTGTTTTAACATATCTGCCGTTTTCTTCATTACAGCATCAACTGACTCAAAATGTGTCCCTTTAAGCACTGATGTAACTTTTGGGAAAAGATAAAATTCACAAGGTGATAAATCAGGCGAATATGGAGGATGTGTAGTAATGTGTTTGTCGGTCAAAAACTGCTTCACAGAAAGTGCTGTGTGAGCAGGCGCATTGTCCTGGTGAAGAAAGAAACCATTTTTCCACAGTTGCAGACGTTTCTTTCTGACTCTTTCTCTCAACTTTTTCAAAACTTCCTTATAATAATGCTGATTAACTGTTGTGCTTTCTGGAACCCATTCTTCCAAAATTACACCCTTGATATAGAAAAAAACAACAAGCATTGCTTTGAATTTTGACATGCCTTAACATGCTTTTTCATTCTTGGTGATGACGGTGTTTTCCAGTACATTGATTGTCTTTTGGTTTCAGGATCGTACTGGAAGATCCAGGTCTCATCACAAGTGATTACTTTATGAAACAGGTTTGGATCTGTGTCAATTTGCTGCGGCCTTATCGAACAATCTGATTGATTTTATTCTACATTTTCTTCGGTTCTTGAAGTGCAAGGTCGTCCAGGGAGTTCATCATCTTCGACATTCTCACGTCCCTCGCTAAATCCTTTGTGCCACTCAAACACATGGGCACGAGACAGGCAGTCATTCCCATAGGCCGTAGTAAGCATTTGAAAAAATTCTGTTTGTGTTTTGTGCAATTTTACAAAAAATTTCAAATTGACAGGTTGTTCAACTTTTAAACTTAGCATTTTTTCGGCACTCTACAGAAAACACAACCAAACCAAATGGCGACTCACAATCAATTGAACGTCATAGAGCGTCGCAGCTTGTCATGCAGGTTCAGGGACGTTCCAACTTACTACATATGCAGTTATAACCGGTTCTGACTGCTTTGTTAACTAGGTGGAATCACAGTCTTATTATTTAATAGACATACTTCTTATATATATATATATATATATATATATATATATATATATTTATTTACAGGGTCGGACTAGGCCGCCGGGGGGCTGGGCTATCCCCCGGTAGGCAATATCTACTGTGCACTAACCAAGGAATAGATCTTGTGAAGCAGCTTGGTACAATAAGCAGGGTGATCCAACCTGCACTGAAAATACACACCGTAAATAGAAAAAGTCCACCGCTAAAGCACAGAACCTGGTGACAAGTGTGTAGACAAATCAAAACTTAAAACAATTTAATAGCAATAAAACCACAGTAAAATCCTTAACTGTGAGTGGCAATCTGCTGAAATTGATATATACAGGTCAATAACATAAACAATGTCAATATAAACAATGATGTGGACTGATGTATAGGAAAATGAGACTACTAGAGTCCAAAAGTGGACAAAGAGTCTATTCTGAAAATAAAAACATCCTGAAAAAACACAATGGATATAGCCTGAGCATGCCTGGTGTCGGTGGGCATAAAAGAATAGAACAGGATCCTGTAAAAGTCGAAAGAGGTGTGCAACCCACCGTGGTACTTGCGATTAATGAAGTCCTCTGAGTTCAATCCTACTATTGGATAAATCCTATTCCTGTGTCGTGTGAGTTTTAATCTGGTTTTTCAACACCACAGAGCAGGCACAGTTGGTAGGAAGTCACTGTGGGCAGCGGCTGATCGTTGCAGCGTCATCGCTGATTGACGGCAGGTGCTACCCCCTTTGAAGAAAGTGACTCATGGTCCTTTTTGGTGAGGATCCCCTGGCCCGCTTTTGAGGGCGGTCATTGTGTAGTCAGGAGGGGGCGTAGTCACTCTGACGTCAGATTTAGCGCTCCCCAGGCAGCTAAGGATTTGTCCCGTTTAGTGGAGTAGGCCGTTAGCCATCCACGCTTGGTTCCAAATATCAGTTTGATTTAACTGCCTCACAGTGCACTTTCACCGCCACTTATTCAATTAATTAATTAATAAACTGTGACCTTCTTTAGCCACTTTTATAATTCTCAGTGTCATTATTCTTTAGATAAGTTAAGTAGATGGTATATGTTTTAGGAGGTTATGGTTAAGAGAGTGAAACACATCCAGGTTATGCAGTTTAGAACATATACGCAATATAAAGAAGTTTTTTGAAAATCATTCCCTATCATGTAAGTTTAAGGATGTTCACCAATGCTTTATTGAATCATAATAGAGATTTATAGGGATAGAAAACGTATATGGTCATTGGAGAAGTAATAATGTAGAAGAAGTTTTGGCAAGAACTGAAATGAGATAGATACACAATGTGAAAACATTAAAACCATAGGACTTAAACACCGTTTTGGAACTTAAATTGTTTCTTTAATGAGAAAACATCCTACATTTACAGAATAATCATCATCACTGTTTATTTATAAGTGTCCAGAGATTCCGTAGTGGTGGTCAATATTACAGATATGACATACATGATTGCGATAAACATAATAACATGTATATAATAAAGTTTATAACAGATACATGAATTAATAATATTCCCACCCAAAAACAAAAGCTTCCTGCCTGACATTTCTATTTCTGTTGATAACATGATCATAAATCCCACCCCGCAAGCTCGCTGCCTAGGTGTAATCCTTGACTCACAACTATACTTTGTTCCCCACATCGACTCTATATCTAAATCATGTTGCATACATCTAAAAAAAACATTTTTTAGAATACGCACATATCTCACACAAGACACTGCAAAAACCTTAATTCATGCACTCATCATCTCCCGCATCGTCTATTGCAATTCCCTCCTTACTGGTCTTCCCAAAATCAGACTCAAGTCCCTACAATCTATTTTGCATGCAGCAGCTAGATTGATTTTCTTTGCAAATCTTTTTCGCCTGCTGAGTCACTCTGTCAGTCTCTACATTGGTTGCCTGTTTTTCAATGAATTCAATATAAAATTCTTACATACAAGGCCGTCAACAAAATTGCACCGACATACATCTCCTCACTTGTCTCAAAATATCTCCCAACTCCACACCTTCTTTCTGCACAAGATCTACGTCTCTCTCCCACTCTCATCACATCCTCCCATTCCCGGTTACAGGACCTTTTTTGGGCTGCACCCACTTTGTGGAATTCCCTCCCTTGCACAGTAAGTCTTTCCTCTAGTCTTCAAACTTTCAAGCGTTCTCTGAAAACCCACCTCTTCAGACAAACCTTATAATATTCTTCAACCAGCATCTTAATCTCCCTAGATTACCCTATTACCACCCTCTACACAGCTAACACAAGACAACAATCCTCTGACAAACATTGCTGTGTGATTGATCACACAGCCCACTCAATACTTTTTACCTTTGCATTCTAGCTGGTCCAATGTGCAATATGATGCAGCACGTGCCCTTGTGTTTCAAACTCCCATTGTCCCATAGATTGTAAACTTGCAAGCAGGGTCCTCTTAGCTCTCTCTCTGTATGTATTACATTGCTCCATTGCTAATTGTCATTGCTGAAATAGAAATAATAGGGCTGGCAGTCTTGGTCTAAATCTGTAGTCACATTGTATTGTGTTATATAGCTAACAGACAACAGGAGAGGTCCATTGCAAATTGTCATTGCTGAAATAGAAATAATAGGGCTGACAGTGCTGTTCTTAATCTTCAGTCAGATTGTACTGTGTTATATAGCTAACACACAAACAGGAGAGGTCCATTGTTCCATTGCTAATTGTCATTGCTGAAATAGAAATAATAGGGCTGGCAGTCATGGTCTAAATCTTCAGTGACATTGCACTGTGTTATAAAGCTCACACACAAACAGGAGAGCTCCATTGCTCCATTGCTAATTGTCATTGCTGAAATAGAAATAATAGGGCTGGCAGTCTTGTTCTAAATCTGCAGTCACATTGTACTGTGTTATAAAGCTCACACACAAACAGGAGAGCTCCATTGCTAATTGTCAATGCTGAAATAGAAAAAAATAGGGCTGGCAGTCTTGTTCTAAATCTGCAGTCACATTGTACTCTGTTATCAAAATGGATTCACAGCAGTACACAGAAGACCAGGAGCAGCAAGCAGCTGCTGGCACCATTCATGATGATAGCAATCCCTCTATGTCATCTGCTAAAACCTATGTTAAAGTGCATAGCGTTTTTAAGTCAGGGAAGCAAAAATGTAAAAATACACCTTGGTATAGAAAAAAAAGGCAAAGATATCTGCAGAAAAAAATAAAATTGCCAACATGCCATTCTACACACGCAGTGGCAAGGAAAGAATGAGGCCTTCTCTTTGCTCTATGAATGCTAGTTCTGCAACTGTCACTGAGGCATCCTCTTGTAACATCAGTCATGACCAAGCAAGACCTTGTCATTCTGACTCCAAAAGTGGTGCCCAAATACTTTTACGTGTAAAAGTCTACCTGGAAGAAAAGAGGAATTAGAGGAAAATGTATGTTCAGATTCAGAAATGACATAAATCCCTGAGGAGAGTCTATCCACGAGTGGAATGTGTAAGCCTGACCTTTCTGATAGTGTACCCATAAAGAAGGCCCCTTTCAACGTTTCTGCAGATGTGTGCATGAACAGCTCAAATGTAGCCGGTGATACACAAATTGAGGATGCCACTTTGGAATTGCAACAGGCTGAGGGGGATACTTGTGTAGCTGACGAGGTTGCTAATGAGGATGTTGATGAGTTCTTGCACGTGATAAGAAGAAGGCCATTGTCATGCCTGGGCATAAGACCAAAAAATCCACCTTTTAGTTGTGGAATTGTTTTTACCCAAATCCTGACAATAGTGGTCTAGCCATTTGTAGCGTTTGTAAAGCAACAGTCAGTAGAGGTAGGGACCTTAACCATCTAGGAACCTCATCCATGTTACGCCATTTGAAGTTCATGGCAAGCTGTTGGTAAAATCGGAAACTTATGCTAAAAAAATAACCACAAGCAATCCAGCATCAGCTAGGTCCTTCTTTCAGCTTCTCTGTCGACACATGTAATCTACACCCACAACACCATCCTCATCAATATCCTCAGTAGTGATCGGAGTAAGTCCTGTATCCAAGTTGCTATGGCTAGATGACTCCTCCACTATCCTGCATTCCTCAGATAAATTCTTAAGTGTTAGTCCCACTGCTGCTACTCCTGCTGGGAGTGGATCCAGTGTCAGACTGGGACATGAAGGGCATACCTGGGGATGCAATTCTAGGGGCCCACCAGAGTGAGTGTGGCCAGCCACCAGGGAGTGTGACTAGTGGGCCAGCCCACAGAGTACATGACTAGTGCCATATTGTAGCATATCATATAGCATGTAGTAATATCTCTTTTCCTAAAGATGAGCCCCTGTAACAACGCCAGAAGTCTCGGCTTGTGCAGTGCCGGATGAACGAAGGTAAGTGTAAATAGAGAGAGGGCCAGTCGAGAAACTTCTTGCTTCATAATGCAATAGAGATATGGCATCTACAAATGCATTAAAGTTTTGCAAGAGGGGACTTTCTTGTTCCATGTGGCGTTGTTACAGGGACTCATCTTCAGGAAATGAGATATTACTACATGCTACAAGATGTGCTACAATATGACACTAGTCATGTACTCTGTGGGCTGGCCCACTAGTCACACTCACTCCCTCTGGTGGGCCCCAAGCATTGCATTCCCTGGTGGGCCCTTTATGTCCCAGTCCGACACTGTATATCTATCTATCTATCTATATATATATATATATATATATATATATATATATATATATATATAACATGTTCATGTTTTAATTAACAATAATTATTTTAAAATGTATAATTTAAAAAAAATGCTAATGATTAATTAATTGTTGTTCTGGTTTTGTATAAATGTAACAGTAATGCACATCTCACAACTGTCTTTCTTAGGCTACTTAGCCAATACCATTTTTAATATACACATTTGATAGGCATTTTTACCAATGTTTTGTATAGTTTCAACTGTATTTAGCTGTGTTGAAATGGAACAAGCTCTGAAAAACACTACTGCAACACAAATAAAGCAAATGGGTATGGACTCACTTAGATCAATAATTTTTCGTTTTACATGTGTTTTACATGCATTAAAAACACATGTAAAATACATAATTCAAACACGAGTCGGCATGTATCCTAAGTCCTAACGCCCATTTTTCTTTCTTTCCATATCGTCCCTATATTTAGTTTATTATAAAGCTATGGCTATAAAATATTCACACTTTATAATATTTGCATAGGTAATAATGTCACTCTGATTCCTGCATAAAAGATAATATTGGGAGTTTTAGAGCAATCTTTGACCATACATGCTAAATCCTTGTAAATTAATTTACAAGGATTAAATAATTTGCTTTCATGATCTGAAAATATCCTTGCATAAAATAGCAAAATATAAAATAATTTAAATAATTGTAAACATTTAATATTTAATTGTATTATTTTAAATAAATATCAAATTACTTTTATTAAATAAGGTTAGTTTAAAATGTTTATGAAAATTGTTTTAAACTACTGTATAATAAAAAAATAAATAATAATAAATGATGTGTATAATCAAATCTAATTAAGAAACCGATTTATTTTATTAGACAAACATTGCAAGTTCTCATTATATTTATTGATTTTTTCTAAGCATGTTGCTATGACTTGATAGAGATCATAGCAACACTCACAGGTTTAAAAAAAATTAACTTGTTCAGAACAAAGCAAACAAAAAGAGTTTGTGAATTTTAAATTTATTTAATATTTATCTTTAATTTAATATTGATCTTTAAACACATTTTTCACACATACTAAACAAATACATTTAATTTAACCTTGATAATTGTTATAAGATCGATACGTCCAAACCATATTTATTTGCATTAGTTTCATCATTTCTGTAGGGTGCAATCTATTTTTTCTGAAATGATGTATGGGACGCGTATTTCTTCTAACCTTTCAGATGACCCGGTCTTTATTTTGGATAGTAATGTGGCATACTGTCCAGAGGCAGTTTTATAGCCAGCAAATTGACATCATCCAGCAAAAAGCTTTAGTAGCCAAGATATATTATAGAGTCACTCTCCACATTGATATAACTGTGCTTCAGTTGTTTCTTACTTATAAAAATAAATAAATAATACATAATAAAATTAATAACAATGAAAACAATAGTGTTTAACTTCCAAGTGCAACAGAAAATTAAAGGCTTGTTTTTCCTGCTCTTGGTCCTATTTCTCAATTTCCATTTTTGTGCATTCAGCCACTCCTAAATCAATTGACTGGATTAATTCCTGTGTGAAGTGATGAAATCACATCACAATCCGGATTTGAGTTCCGAATTCAGCAAATGAACACATTCCGAGTCAAATCCAGAAAAGTCGGGGCTGTGGAATGAATTCACATACGTTAGGTCACACAGCTGAAAACAAGGTCATTTTATTTAAGTTCACAAACTAAAATACAGCACCTTTAACAGTATAATAATGTACATTCTTTGTTGAAATGTCCAATAATAAAATGGACCAGCATGGTGCGTTCTTGTAGCGCTGTCTGACCTTTAAGACACTGTGCTACTTGTACATAAAATGCTGATTTTGAAAACTGTCAGATAAGATATAGAGATGACATAATAGCTGAGGGATATTAAGTAGGCTCCTAGTAAGCTAACATTATCAGATTTCAGTAAAATAGCATGTGAATTCACCAAGGTCTAGCTTGGCTTTTTGTATGCGTCCTTTGTTTCATAATGGATGTATGTAGGCACACTGCCCCCTACTGACAAACCTTCATTACTTTCACTTATTTTATTCATCGGTTCAAAGCATCACAAGATCAGGAAATTAGAGCAAACTCTTTTGTGCCAGCTTACATTGAAATTAAAGTTTAATAGACTTTATAAGGATCAGATTCATTAAAGATCAATGAGTAGATGTTTTAAAAATGGCTAAATTACCTTTCCTTCTATATAAAATAGTGTTGTACATTGTGTATGCAGAGAGGCACTTCCTAGAAAGTTCTGTATTTAGTCCAGTGATTTCCAGCCTTTACGGTTCATTTAAGCAAGTGCAAAGCTGCAGGTAAAATTAGCGCAAAAGACATTTAGTGATATTATGTGCCTATTCGTTCACATTTTTTTTATGTGACTACAAAGTTCATGGAATCATTATGAGAACATGGGATGAAATTTTGCATGTGCTGATGGGAGAAGCATGACAGATCAAGGGCTTTCATAACTAATATATAGGTGTTATATAAATAACAATTAATTAATAAAAACGGTAAATATGAGTTGGGAAAACCACTGTGCCTGTTTGAGCCCACATGCAAAAATATGGTTTTGTTTTGCGGACTTGCGAGCATACAGCCTTATCTCCTCCACAAAGGGCTTGTTTTTTGATGTCCTCGGAGGTGGTGGAGATTGGACTTCAGCTGATGCTTATATATCGGAGCACCTTATGTACATTCCAGAGCCACTTTATACAGGAAAGAGCATTTCTAAGAAGAAATCAAAAGTACAGAAAGTATACATGTAATAACACTGCTGCGGACCTCTTGTTGCACCATATAAATAAAGAATATTATTATTATTATTATTATTATTAATATTAATATTATTATTATTATTATTATTATTAATATTAATATTATTATTATTATTATTATTATTATTAATAATAATAATAATAATAAAGACAGTGCCAATGTGCCAAAGTCCCCACATCCTCATTATATTTTATTATATCAATGCAGCTTACCTAGCAGTTGATACTAACATAGGAGTAGGCAGGACTTTGAAGTGAAGGGCAGGCTGGGCTAGGGGGGCAGGGGAGCATCTGCCCCCCCCGGGCTGGTGCCATAGTGGGTCTCCTTGGACTGTGTCACTGGGCCACCTGTATTTTTTTTTTCTTAAAAATGTTCCTAATAGGTTGCTTAGTAGAGCCTGCTCCAAGCACAGAACCCTCTGCCATCCTACTTTGTACAACAGAAGGCGCATGGCCCTTTAAGAGCTCTGAACCTGTGGTCATGTGTTCTGACCTGAGACCTGCTCTATTCATCAGTTCAGCTATTTAAACTTTCTCTGTGCACAGGCCTTACCAGAATTTTGGGCTCCAAACCTTTTCTCCAGTGTCCCTGTTCTTCTTGTGGCTTATCCCTTTAAATCCTGAATCAGACCGTTCCTGACCTCTCTTCTGTCTGTCGTTTGATACCGCTTATGTTCCTGATAGTTGCTGACCTGGCTTGTTCTGACTTTCCCTCTGTTTTCTGATGTGGTATTCAGCAGTCCTTTTGTGTACCAGTCCTGGATACGTTGATCAGTCTCTTATTGCAGTTTGATACCTGCTTTTCACTCCTGGGGGGCAGCAAAGAGGGCAGTGACCTGCTAACCTACCAGCAGCAAAGCCCAAACCCCCTTGCGAGGGACCCTGGCAAAAACCGGGGGTTCATTATACTCTGCACCTCTGTTACTGCCAGCAATAATTCAGGTTGGTAAAAGAGAATCCACTGTTTCCGCTACAACTGTGACAGTATACTCTGGCCATGGATTCCGCTGGTAATTCGTTCCCTCTTGTCATGCTGAGCACCTTTTCAGCATTTTTGAAAAGCAAGAAGCTAATCAGGACCAGCTGATGCAATATCTACATGGTCTTTCTTGTCGCCTGGACACACTCCAGAATATCCTGGGCATTCTGGTGCCTCCAGCTACTACTGTACAGGCACCTACTGTTATGGCAGTGCCATCCCAACTTACTCTTCCTACACTGCCTAAAAATGCAGAGGATCCCAACGCCTGCAGAGGCTTTCTGAACCAGTGTGCTATACAATTCAAACTCCTTTCGGGGGAACTTCTCTTCCAAATAAAACGAAAGCAGCCAATATTATATCCCTACTTTCTGGCAAGCACTTGCCTGGGCCTCCCAGCTCTGGGAGCGCAATGATCCGCTTCAGCACAATTACACATCCTTTTTGAAATCTTTTAGAAGACTCTTTGATAAACCTGGCTGTGTCTCTTCGGAAGCCTCAGGAACTGTTTGCCTGCATCAAGATTCTGACACATTGGGCCAGTATGCAGTTCATTTCCAGACTTTAGCATCTGAAATGCAGTGGAATAATGAAGCTCTAGTAGCAACGTTCTAGCTATCTGACCGTGTTAAAGATGAGCTGGCTTCTCGAGAGCTCCAGTCTTCCCTGGATGACCTTATTACGCTCTGCAATAGAGAGGAAAGCCACTTTAAGGAGAGCACTCACAAGAAGGAATCTTCTCGCTGTTCTGCGGTCAAGTTGGCACCCCTTTATCAGACTCCAGTTGCGCCCACTGAAGAACATACGCAGTTGGAGCGATCTCATCTCACCCCAGAAGAACAGAGAGACGGTTAAAAAATAACCATTGTCTATATTATGCAGAACCTGGACACCTACTTGGATCCTGTTCCAAGCGTTCAGGACACTTCAGAGCCTAAGTGGTGCCAGAGAGGCCATATTAGGTAAATCTGTAAACTCTCTTTCTACTGATCCAAGTGCCATTTCTTTCACTCCGGTTACTTTGTTTTACTCCACTGGGCCAGTCACTTTGTCTGCCTTTCTGGTGCAGCTGGCAATTTCATTTCACCTTACCTAGTCACTAAACTGGCTCTTCCCACTCACTTTGACAGCTATTTATGGCAGTAAGATTGCACAATTCATCAGCTCACTGCCCCACTAACCTTACAAGTGGGAGCTCTGCACAAAGAGAATTTATTTTTCTATGTCATTCCTGGGGCTATCAATCCCATAGCCATGGGTCTTCCCTGGTTGTGATTGCATTCTCCCATTATAGATTGGCATTCTCTGCAAGTTTTAGCCTGGGCACCATTTAACTGCGGGTGATCTCCAGAATTTGGACACAAATTGCGTCCCTCGATCTGAGGCAATCTATTATGAGAAACCATGTAAACTGAATTATTCTTTGACAAAGAGGTCAGCTAGAGCAGGAGAAAAAAGAAGATTCTTCAGGGGAACAAAGTGGCCCGCTTTGAAAACCTATCAACCACCACCCAGATGACTTACATCCATTACTGGGAAGTAGACCAGTGACAAAATCCATCGTAATGTGTGTCCAAAGTCTGTCTGGAACTGGTAGAGGATGTAAAAGTTTTTGTAGTGGAGTTTTATGCTGAGTACAAGAGGGACAGACTGTGAACCTACCAGCAGCAAAGCCCAAACCTCCTTGCAGGGGTCCCTGGCAAAAACCGGGGGTTCGTTAGACTCTGCACCTCTGTTACTGCCAGTAATAATTCAGGTTGGCAAAGAGAATCCACTGTTTCTGCTAGCAGCGTGACATGCAGTCATTATCAGCACTATCATTTTGAGAACAGGCAGTCACCTATAACAAAACTGATGGTTTGGGATATTGACCTGCTAATTAACTAGCACTCCCCACTTTTGTAGTCTTTTGATAGGAGCCTCCCACTGGACCCATCACCATTATCTATATTCAGCTCCTAGTCCACCAAACTCTCTGCTGTAAGATGCAGCAGACTGAACCCGTCCAAGCTATTCAGCAGGCAAGGTCATGGGCGTGCGTTGTAGTGGCAGGTGACTGGATTGACCATTATGCTTCTGCATACAGAACATACACACAGAGTCAGAAGTTTGAATCTTCCTCTTAGTTATATTGACTGCTCCTTCTTCTGCAAGCTAAAAGTGCAGCTAGAAGGGAAAGTGAATTCAGCTAACAATGATTTTTACTCCTGAGATCACCTCATCAAAGGATTAGGGGGCTGCCTAAATAGTCTAAGAGAGTCTATACAAAAATATACAACTGATTCAATATATAGGCTGTCTTACAAACCTGAATAATAAATGAGGCATTTATATATAATAAAATATTTCCAGCATGTCCTCTGAAGGGATAGGCGTGAATGTCTCAATCTTGCATAACTCTGGAACGACGAAACAGTAGTAAAGTATTACATAAAAATGTAAAGCTTCATAGAGCTGAGTGATGCAGTCATAAATGTCATGTTACAGATGAATGATCAGTGATAGCACTACAAGTGATAAAAGGCATACTGACCATTGATATCTGGGATTTTTGCCACTTCACAGCCATAGACTTCAGGTTGTGGGAAGTTTTTTTGCCAGTTGTGGTGTTAAGGAAGTAATAGTTATATTTTATTTTTATCAAAGTTGCTATGGAATGACATTGCATATGACATTTTTCATATTAGTTGTTGTTTGTCATCTGTGTACACCTCTGTATCTGTGCTATCTCTCTAATTTGCACAGTACTCCAGTGACATGAAAGAAGATCTCCATCCATGGAGATATGATTTTACTAGTAAATCCACATCCCCAAAAATGGTCTAATGCCCAGAACCAATGCCAAGGACCACCGCAGTTTGGGGGATGCCCTCCATGGATGGAAGAAGAAATTTGAAACATGCTATTCTGAAACTTTGCAGTTTGTAATGTGCCCACAGAAATGATTGATGAGTGCTCTCCACAAATTACAAGTCACAAAATATTTTGAAAGAATGGGATTTCCAAATTCTCCTTGTAAGAGAATCAACCATTAAACAGGCTCTCGGAGGGTAAGCATCTCCCAATGACATTGGATCCCTGCCACTCTGACATCTTGGGAGGGTGGAAAGCTTTTACCAAAAGAGTAATGGATAGAACTGGGTACAAGTTTATTTTAAGCCAAAGGATACTAAAGAGACAGGTAAATTGTACTTTAAAAATAAGTATTTCTTCTCCTGTATGTTCTGAATAATCTTTCTGGATTAACCCTTTCATTATTAAATAAAATCAACAAGTGGAAGCATTCTACATCTATGCTCAGATGATTTTGAATTTCAAATGGCAGCAGTAGTGATCTTCTTCATGGGAGGTTCTCTGTTGCTATGGTGAGATGTATGTTACAGTGTTAGCTGCTCCCAAGAGATAACCAGTTGACTGGGGTAGTTATACCACATCAGGCCAAGCTGCTCAGTCTTGAGAGGATGGGTCGAGAGGGACAAAGCTGAAGTCAATGCATTGAAGAAGTAGAATAACGACGGATGAAGCTTAAGTTGATGAACAGGCAAACCTTAGGTCTCTATGGAGCACCAACAGGGAAAGCCAATTCCAAATTTCTTCTCATGCAAAGTTTACTATGAGTAAGGGCCTTATAAACTGCTTCATACAGGTGAGGTTTCTTAGTTATTATTGACATTACAGCAGAAGTGCAAATTGCAAAAAAAGAGTGTGCATTTGTCTTGATAATATACTGCCACCTGCTGTCTGTAGCTGGTACTGTGGCAGACCTTCATGAGTTCGATTCCTGGCAATGGCTGTGTAGAATTTGTATGTTCTCCCCGTGTTTGCGTGTGTTTCCTCCAAGCTCTCCAGATTCCTCCCACAATCCAAAATATACTAAAAGGTTAATTGGCTGCAATCAAATTGACATGTGTGTGTGTGTAATAGGGAATTTAGACTGTAAGCTCCAAATGGGGAAGGGACTAATGTGAGTGTATTCTCTGTACAGCGCTGTGGAATTAGTGGCGCTATATAGATGATGATGATGGATAGGGCCAGGTGTAGGGCTGGTGCTAGATCTGTTGTGAACAACGTAATATGTGCCTGAGGTAAATTATATGGACAAAACTGTAAGTGTAGTTCAAACACATTGTATGTAAAGTATATTATCTTTGTCAGTCTCTGCCAAGATATGTCCTAAAATGGACACCGTAACAAATATATTGTTATCTTTGATGTCATACAATATTCACGCCACTCATGTATCTGATAAAGAAATACATCATCAAATATTTTCAGCCTCTTTTAGTGTCTTAAGAATTTCTACCACTTGTCTAAGTACGGAATTATTCAGGTCTTTTTAAATTAGATTTTTGGTGTCTTCATCACAGGTCAGCCGTATAACTGTAAGAGGCAGAACTACATTTGATAAACTAATTTCACATAAACAGACCACTAGGGATCTACTCTTAAGCATTAAATCTATTGTAAAATGATTACATTTTCTTATGTGAAAGCTTTGAAGAACAATCTATAGCGTATGTATGTAAAATTGCCTTTGGTACATTTGTTAATGTGATTTTGTCTAAATGTGTTTATGAATATTCTCCACTGCTGTCTTGTAACTGGAATAAAGCCTAGGTGGAAACAGGTATGTCTGAAAAAATCCCAAACTGTACATACCTTAGCTATATTTGGAGCACTTATAATTAGTGATGAACAATTTTGTTGTGGTTCTGTTCACTTGATACTTGGCCAATAGTTCTATTTTCTGCAAATCAATTCCCAAATATTTTAAATAAGGATTGAAACATTTATGCAGAGTATATTGTGCTGCGCCATGCCTAGTGCCACGTACACAAGGTTGAGCAATGGCTGCTGCCAAGTATACAAAGTTGATAAATATTATAGCCTGAGTGTCACATCAAGACGCACATGGACATGCATGACGTGTGGGTGTGAAAGGGTTAATCAAATGTGTCCCTTTTCCCTTGCAATGGTATGGTAAAGGCATCATTAGCAGAAGCCAGTGATTTGTACAGCCAGCGGGTTCACATTGGCAATAGCAGTGATAGCGAATGCTGGAACCCTTTCATGTATGGGTGCGAAGCGAGAAAAAGCCTCAACAACACCTTTTGATAAATCAGCCTGTACTATGATGAAAAGTCACAATTTTTATTGAATAAAAATGTCAATAACGGATTGACATATAAATATATCATTATCATCATTTTTCATTTGTAAGGTGTTGCATAATTCTGTTTAGTCAGAGTAAGAAATCCTACAAAATATAATTGCACATAAAAGCAGAACAAGTTTAGACTAGTGTCAGGAATCCTGCATTTAGATGTAGGACTTAGTATATATCTATCACTTGAACTCCCAAACAGTATTTAAACCTGCTCTGCCAGTCATTCCCTACCAGAGTATCAGCTTTGTTGTTTTGAGCTCCTGAGTGTGTTATCATGTTTGCTGATTGATTCCTGATTATTGACCCAGCTTGTTCCTGTCTTCATGGTAATTGGAACCTGAGTTTGTACTGTGCTGACTGATTGGTTTTGATCTTTGGCTCTGCCCGCCATTCTAAGGGCCAGTTCAGTGGACCGCGACCTGGTTACTACACACAGCCAAATCCATCCCACTTTGCAGCAAGTTCTGCTGAATACTGGTACTAACTTAGACTCCACACCACCTCTTTCTGGCTGTCTCGATCTTAGCAGGTGTTGTGTCCACAAGCCTTGACCTAATAACTAGGTTAATGAAGGAGGTGCAGACAAATGGTAGAGATACCCCCGCTCATGAAAGCTTACAGTCTTGAGCAGTGTTCGAAGTGGTCCGGTAAACAACTGTATACCACTTCTGTCACTGCTTTCATATTATAGCCAAAAGGAATGATCAGTCAGTCTCCATTTCATCTACCCTCTTCTCCATGTCCCTGTATTGCCATCATAACCACTGGGCTCCCGATGTGTCCACCCCTCTAGCATCCCTCTCCACATCAGGGCACGCAGCCTAGAAGAGTGACTGCGTTCGTGGCCTGCATTAATCGCCCCTGCAGAGTGACTGCAATCCCCAGGTGGCTCATTGATGTTACATACTTTTTTTACCTTTGCGGCTCCTGTACCCAAAGCAGATGCTGGAAGTGGAACTATGCGTTTCCCGTCCATTCCATTCACTCTTGCCGAGGGAGGCACAAGTAAGAGGGGAATATAGGTGGTGAATGAGAAATGGAGAGTGGCAGAGAAGCTATTGTGTGTGGTAATGTTTAAAGAGAGAACAGCAGAGAAGCAGAAAAAGGAAACTAAATAAATGAGAGGGAAGAAGAAAATTCAAGCTATCAAACTCCATTCACTTATATTTTCCATACAGCCACTTCTGAATTTCAGCTTCAACCACTGGTCTAGAGGATGCAAAACATTTTCTTTAAAATAAAACTGAATTTCATTCACATAATATTCAGGTAATTTGCTGCCTGGTAGAAATCTGGAAAAATTGTTCTTTTTTGATCAAACCCCCTTCTTCCTTCACAGCATGCTAATCTGTTTTACAACTGATTTGTTGCCCTCTTGTCTAAGAATAGTTCTAATAATATGTACTACAAACAATGGTGGACTGCCCAGGGTGTCAGCTTGCCTTAGTAAATATATTTAATCTGCAGTCTCAAATAACAATATATAAAATGAAACGCGTTGAGGTACTTGCTATTTGCTTACACTAAGGCTGTCTGAATTAAGCGCTCGAGGACTGTCAGATCTGGTCGGCAGTGGAAGTCAGTTCCCATCATTGCATATTGTGGTTCCATCGATGGGCTTACAGCTTTTAATCTTTTTTTAACATGTGAGTGCATTATCTGCATTGTATTCAATAAAATTCCTGTTCATTACGTACTACCCTATATTCTTTATTATTCCTTTTACATTCCATTTGTGGAGTAAATGAGGAAGGTACACTTACGTACAAGAAGATAACTACCAGGATCGGTGACAGATAAGCGATCTTTATATTCATTTCTGGTACGCAGGACACCATTGGGTGATTAATAAGCACAGATATCTGTGAATATTGTTCCACTGGTTTGGTATTTTACTGTGAAGTGGTCAGCAGATGTAGTTCACCTGGTTCATTGGTACATACTTACGCATCACTGGGTGTGCAAGTGGTTATATCAAACTACTACACTATTACTGGTTTCCTTCGTTGTGTTTCTATAAATATGGTGAGATCCAGAAATACATCCTGATAGACGGAAGGACTCACAATCCTGTTATGACTGCTGGCAAGCTCAAATCTGGTATGCATAGCACCACTACAATTTAGATTATTGTATCTTACAATATTACACTATAAGGCGCCTTGCCTTCTTATTGTTTTAGAATTAATTCCGGACGGACGATCTGGCACTACGCAATACGGCTGCCGCTTGAAAATAAGACAGTTTACGTGGTGTTTTGGAAGATCATCATAGACATATAATTATTGTGTCTTGGACTTTATGTATTACCCTTGGACTTTATATATACATATGAACCGATCTATTGATTCATTGGGGAGATACATTATATATTTCTTATGAGGCCTATAAATGTAATTGTCACCAATTATCTGGCTAGGTCCAGGGGTTACATAGATCTTTAAACATGAATTATGGAAAGTATTACTCACTCCCTCTACTAATAACCACAAACAAACAGAAATGGGTTCTTCCTTATTACCCTTGTGCGATGGTAGTTATGGAGAAAAGGTGATTTATAGAGTTTGCACCTATGCCACCACTCTAAGATCTCCATTTATTGGATGAAGGGTCTATTATATAACTGTCACTTTCCCATTTATTAGGCCACCATAACCACACGTGCCAAAGGCCTTCACCTCTAGCCGCCGTATTTCATTAAAGATAGATAAAACAGAAAACACTATTGGGAAAATGAAGATCTCAATTGATGGGGACCATGGAGTGAGAAAAAGACACAGCCAGGGACGTTAGCCAAAAGCAGATGTGGTAGCCAGCCAACCTACATTTGTATATAGAAGGCATATATAGAAGGAGTTGTTGGATTAAAGTCATATATAGCACAATAATCTGGCAAGGCTGCCAGCTAGTGGACAGATTTAAACAGAGGAAGATATGAGTCTAGCATGGGTAAATTCAGATGCATTGCTGGTTTGCGTTTAATAGCTGGATAGATGTGCTGGTTATGGGATTGTTTGCATTCCACGACCGAACACATATCTGCCAGTTGCAACATTTCTTTCAATGGACACAAATCAGTTTAGCAATGTTGTGAGAACTCAATGATCATGTGAATACGGAATATAGATTCCAATAGGGAATATAGTCATTTGTTTTACAGAGACAAAGTTTCAATCAAAAAAGTATTTTCTATTTTCTAAAGTATGCTGTTTCAAATAGGCTGAACAGATTCTTCTATAAAAAATAAAATTCAAATATTCACTTTGCCATTATCTGTCTGTATGTAGATCGGTTTTATTATCCAAAATTAGCACTTTCT
Organism: Mixophyes fleayi; assembly: GCF_038048845.1. NCBI lineage: Eukaryota > Metazoa > Chordata > Amphibia > Anura > Limnodynastidae > Mixophyes > Mixophyes fleayi. Next base: position 232,945,955 of record NC_134406.1, on the reverse strand, counting down.
TATCTAAGAAAAATATGTGTGGGTGAATGGACGGAAACCCCCTGAAGTTGGACTCAGTGGTTATAAAACAGTGTTGAGAGCAGAAACAAAATCAGATTCCAAATTATATTGGGACACTATACGCCCACTAAAATTCCTCTCTGAGACTTGCAAGATACCTCTTTACAGGGAAACCCTAATCCCATGCTTTTACTTTCAACCCACATGCAGACAAGTCAGAATCAGGGACGTTCCTAATTATATTGTCACCTGAGCTCCCCATATTTCATTCACCCACCCACACCATGCTTGTCTGACAGCCTAACCAGAGCTGTTGGTTTAGCTCCAACATGTGAGCTGAAACGACCAGGAACAGCAGAGACAGGTGTTACTAATAGCAGGAGGCAGGAAGAAAATACCAGGCTTCTATGGAAACAAGTGGACCAGCTAAGCTGTGACAGGTTTACTTGGGCTGATGTGAGTCTACAGAAAATGTCTGATTTTGACCATGGGGACGCATACCTGGTATACTTTGACAGGGCTGCAAAAAGAGCCAATTGACCACCTGAAGTTTTGGCTGATAAGTTTGCATCATATCTGGCCGGCAAAGCCCTGCAGACTAACATGGACTTGGAAGAGATACAGGCCTCCGACTATCCACACTTGAAGGCTGAAATATTAGCCCGGGGTTACAAGAATGGCCAGAGCCCAGCACTTCCATGAATGGTGCTTTGTTACAGAAAAACCAGTTAGGTCACACAATTTGTAAACCCTTTTTACCCTTTTTTCCTGACTCTGGGCCCACTGACTATGTACTGCATACCAGCCTTGCATGCACAGTTCAGTAAGCCGGTGTGATATGGACAAGGAAGCTTTCATCAAGCTGGCTGCTCATTCAAGCTAGATGCACATATATAACACCTCCAAAATTAATTGATACAGCTGTCGTGCTTATGGCCTAATCAAAAGTCAATAGTATTCCTAGTATGCCACATAATTGTCCCCCCCATATTCCTAGTATGCCACATAGTTGCCCCCCCATATTCGTAGTATGTCACATAGATGCGCAGAAGCTCCGTTTCGGCCATCAGCTGCTTTAGTGAGACAGCTGCTGCGCCTGGCGTGCCAGACAGAAGTGGTCTGCGTGCCACGTCTGGCACGCGTGCCGGGGATTGCCGACCCCTGATATAGAACATACAGAATCTGTCAGGGAACAGTATAGTGACTACGTGCATCCGCACCTTCTCCACTCTGTTCCGCCCCTGAAATCGTAGGCTGTAATAAGGGTCCTTTGCGCTCAAAGATTAATTGGACGGTGCTTTGTTTACTGGCATATGCTCCGGTTCTGTGTATGCGCAGTACGATTGTGCGCAAAACACGGTATGTATCAGCATTTATGTTCTTTAATGAATCAGGCCCTAAATGCATGCAGTTTATAAACTGTGGTATTTTATGGGGCAAAACACTTCTGATATTGAGCATATATTGTGTTTGTATATCATGTGAAATACTCAACATATAACATCTAGCATTTTGAACGTCTGCTTAACCTATAACCTACAAATCCACTCAGGGCAGCCCACACCCTTCCATTCATCCAAACTAGCCTTCATTTTTCTTCTCTCAGAAACCACCAATGTGGACCAATCCTCTCCACATCACCCATTCAACCCATTACTCCCTCCCCCTATTTAAAGATCATGCTCCAGCCCTCCCCTCTATCTTCTTCTTTTTGGGGGAGGGGGTGGCTGTCCTCTTTTGCATATTCTTCCACCTTCAGTTTTTGGGTACAAGATTTGTAAAGGACACGAACAAATTTGTTTTGCTCAGTGTTTATTGAATTGTTCACATATCTGTACTGTATTGTTCTTGATGCCTTCAATAAATAGATAAAAAAAAGGTTAAATAAAGATAATAGTCTTTGTCCATCTTAGAGATTCTCCTTAAAGATAATGAAAGCAGATATTTAATGACTACCTACCACAGTTGATGTCATCTTCGGGTTCAGAGATAAAATATATTTTTGTTTCCCCCAAAATAGAGAAGTTTCATTCTTTACATCTCATCTCTGTACATTATCTTATGTTTCTGGCTTCCATTATTATAATCTAGGCAATGCCTGGACTCCTGTGGCTCTCCAGGTGTTGTGAAACTACAAGAACCAGCATGCTTTGCCAGCCAACAATTGGTAGGGTATGCTAAGACTTGTATTCTCAACACCTGGAGAGCCACAGGTAGTGTTCTCTATTCCATTACCCAATAATACAGCACGGCTCAGCTCTGTGCATTGCATAAAACTTTATCCACTGACATGTCAAAGTGTAAAAATAACATACAACTTTACCTACATGATATAAAGACGTTGATGGAAACACAGAAGGAAGATGGTTGCTGGAGGGTATGCACAAGCCAATATGTTAAGATTGTTTGAAGATGACAACAACATTATGGTATTTTAAGAGATAAGATAGATTCAATAAGTTGGTATTCAGGTAAGAATTGTTAAAGTGCTATAGTCATTGTAAAGTCTGGAAAACTACAAAATACTGCAGATCCCTCCGGACCAGTAGTTAGAGGAAATTGTTATTATTTTCAGGGTGAAAGTCTCCTAGAAGATGTTGGTACAAAATGCATAGGATGTATATTTACTCTTTGTAGCAATGATAGAGTTTCTAAGGTATCATGAAATGTGTTATTCTACTCCTGTCCATACAAGTTGGACTATCCACTGTATCCCCCAAAGTCCGATCTATAGAGGAAAGGCTGGGATGGAAACATGCATAATAGAGAATCAGAAATAAAATCCCAAATCCCAAAGCCACTATTGCTACAATACTGAGTACTGCAAATATGAAAGTAAGTACAAAGGGAGGTTTGAGGTGTAAGCACAAGATTAGAATCCCTGCTGTGGTTAGAACACGAACAATATAATAAACAGACATAGGGATTCTTGTTCGAGACCCTTTTACATTGAAAAATGTAAAAATTAGAATAATTCCAACTATAGCCCTATACAGTATTTCCATCCTTTTGGTTCTGCAGAAGTCTGTTTTTTGAATCCATGCCCAACAAAAGCCAACGATGCCTAGCACAGTCACCAGGATAGTAAAGATATGATGATTGCAGGTTAGGAGAAAGACTATGCTCAGGATCCATGAGGTCAAGGTGAAAAGTTTGTAGAACACATAAGAGAACATAGGAAATCCCACACTGATCCCTTTCTTTCCAGGTAGAGATTTTCGTAATGACATCTGGTAGTCAACAGTAGACCATGAGATACTGCACACTGATATCAAGATGGATGCATCTGAAATTAAAGAGAAATATTGACATGTATTGAAAGAAAATAGACAATAAGCTAAACTTGATAGACATTAAAGACCAATTAATTAGGTTTCTCTTTAGTTTGCTCTCCAGCAGATTTACAATTAAATCGAGCAGGTTTTAAGAGTGCTCCACCAACAATGTTATTTCTACACCCCCGTTGCAGTGCTGGTAGGAGTAACTTCTCCTGAACGGTGGTGAGTTCACCAAGGCATGGAACTTCAACAGTTCCGCTACTGTTGGCTGTACATTACATTTCACATGTAGTTTGCTCATACAACATTACACATAGATACCTGGTTCATGACTAATTGATTTATTTTCCTGAATCCTTGGCAATATTTCTTTTTTTGTCCCGAAGAAAACAGGCCAGGAACTCATGTCTGTGATGAGGTTTAACTGTAGTACTTTTATGTCTGATTATAGTGTGCTAAGATTGTTGTTTCTTTTTGTGTTTTGTCTGCTGATGTTAAGCTCATACCCAGTGCCTGACCTACCCAGTACCCAGTACCCAATACTGCCATTCCACCTATGGGGCTCAGAGGGGAAGGGGGCCTGGGAATGGTTGTCCATTGGTACCCGAAGGCCTCACTCTGCCCTTCTGAGCATGTCTGGGGGAGTGCACCAGTGCAGGATGGACCTGCATCCAGGCACCAGAGCTATAATGGCAGAAGTTATACCATTGCAGCTACCACCATCGCCAGCCCCCATACATTGGGATATGGGGCCCAGTGATGGAGCCTTCCTCCCCTGTTCAGGCCACAATTGAGATGGTATTTATAATGTATAACTAAAATCTGCAATTCAATCAATGTTTACCTATGTTTTTTTCTCTAAACGCCAAACCTGAGCATTATATTATTTCACCACATTGTATTTAATCTAAACAGTTTTGTAATCTGTTTTTTAAATAGCCATGGCAAGAATTGCTTATTAACTGCCCACAAGCATGGCCAGTGTCACCAACAGAAACTATAAAGTATGTAATGGGTGTGGGCTCTGCTTTATGAATAAGAGTGGCTGGAGCTTTTGTAACAACCAGTAAAATTACATTGTTTGAGCTGGTGGTGCTGAAACATGGTGGGTCCACCATACAGCTTTAGGATGTATGATTATACAATGACAACATAAAAACACTCGAAACTCATAGTTCTTTCACTTCTTCCTGTACAATCAGCTACTTTGAAAAGTCACTTTCATGTTTTGTTGTGGCTCAGTTGCTCTGAATCAGTGATCGAAGTGGGCTGGTATACAGTGGTATGCCACACCGCCACTTCTCTTACTGCATTCATGGTAAAACTTAAATTCCATCCACATTACAGTTTTCTTACCGCCACTTCTAAATTTTCACTTTGACCACTGTGTGTCTATATATATATATATATATATATATATATATCACCATATTTATAGGTTTTGATTTCTATAATATTACACTATAAGGCACCCTGCCTTCTTTTATTCTAGATTTGTCTCCAGACATACCATCTGGCATCACGGAACGTGGCAGCGGCTTGTAAATTAGACAATGGAATTGGTGTTTTGATCTTGGAACTAGCACCATTTATATAATTTTTTGTACTATATATATATATATATATATATATATATATATATATATATATATATATATATGTGTGTGTGTAGTACTAGTGCATGGCCACATGGTGGCGCCATATGGTAGGAGACAACAGATTTATAAATTCAACATTTTCGTATACCATCTATAAAGAATTCCTAGTGACTGTAGTTACTTTCTGAGCTACAGGTTACTACAAGGACACCACTTCCAAATGGCAAACCCCCAAAAAACATTGTATTGAGTATTATATCTTGCACTGTGCATGACTTACACCCATATTTTGAGTTGCACTTGCGCCCCTTGTGCTTTAAGAAGCAGGTAAGGGATATTTACTTACAACTACAGCACAATAAAGGCATGCATTAAACAATTCTAACCTGCCCCCTTGAGATGTGTTCTATTTTTGTTACACATATTTAGAAGGCGTTTAGTTGTGCATCTATCAGCCAGGCGCAAGTTTGCAAGTTGATGATGGTGACTGATGTATCTCCAGATGTATCTATATACATTGTAATGTAGGTTGCACAAATCTTTAGATCCTACTTCCCAACTTTCTATTCTTCCCATCCAGGAAATCCCGGAGGGGAGGTGGGGTGTGAGGACAGAGGGGGTTGGGGTGCGACAAACCGCATAATTGTGCCCAAAATGTTGCGATTCACAGCGAATCATGGAGTCTCTCATTCTTCCGACTTCACTAGGAAGCGGGAGGATGGCCTGCTCTCCCGGGAGACCTACTCGGAATTCGGGAGTATGCTTCATGCTTAAAGCACATGTATGCATTTACGTGTTTATTTTGAATTGCACGTAAGATATAAGCAACTCAAAACATATATGCTTTTTTTGTGCAACATAATTTACACCTTGAAATTTTGGAGGAAATGCGTCCAACTCTAAGTGAGCCCCATTATTTGTGTTTTTCACTGTCCAGCACTGCGGAGCACTTTAGTGCCTTAGAAATCAATAGCAATAATAATAAAAAATAGGATGCGAAACTGCTAAAGAGATATGCCACCTTTAGATGAATTTACTTTATTGCATTGTACAAACAGTACATACTTTCTTGTACGTTTTACTAAACACATTACTTTTCTATTTAGGGTTATCCCTGTGCTTTTTAGTAATGATTTTGTATCATCAAATAACGTGGTTTACTTTATAACTTGGAATACCAAATAGTTCTGTTGTTCTCAAAAACAGAGGTCAGCACTGTATTATATCCCAGAACAATGCAAATAGGGTGGAGACTTTTGTGAATGCTCTACGAGAAAATATTCAACTACACCTGTCCAAACCTTTAGGAATATTCCATTTACATGGCAGCCCCATGAGTCTGTATTTTTTGAGACTTCTGCTGACACAAACAATCATCCTGCAAACAGAACTGTTTTGGCCTGATCTGGTCTCATCAGTGCAGGCCAGGTTATGTCAAAAGAACTGTAGAATTAGATTAACTAGAACAATGAGCATCATTAAGGAGACTTTCAAGTAATCATCCAAGAGAAGAAATATTTCAAAAAACCTCTCTAAAAGCAGTAGTAACTTCGGAAGCCCAGTGGGTGGCTCACTGACTCACAGGGTTACCATATAAATAAACTTTTCCAGAATACATTTTTCTTTTGGACTTATTTAAGTGTAATTTATATTGACATAGCAGTGTAAATGATATATACGTCTACATACATTGCATTACAGTTATCTGACCGTGCTCCATCAGGACGTACAGTTGAAGAATGAGCTGGGGGGCACTTTCCAAATAAGTTTTAAAGCACCTCAACATACTCAAGTCTGTCATAGTTTCCACAGCTTTTTTCTTGGTGTCCGCATGATTCTCTCTTCTGGGATCATATGTGGCTTTGTATCCATATTTTACAGCATACCAGTACCTGCATGTGAATATATAAAATATATGTATTGTGTGTACTCATAAAATTATCATCAGCAACAGCTATTTATATAGCACAACTAATTCTGCAGCGCTGTACAGAGAACTCACTGACATCAGTCCCTGCCCCATTAGCGCTGACAGTCTAATCCCCTAACAGAGAGACAGACTGAGAGAGACTAAGGGCAATTTAAAAGCAGTCAATTAACCTACCAGTATGTTTTTGGAGTGTGGGAGGAAACCCACGCAAACACGAAGAGAACACACAGACTCCACACAGATAAGGCCATGGTCGGGAATCAAACTTACAACACCAGTGCTGTGAGGCAGAACTACTAACCACTAAGCCACCGTGCTGCCCATAAGATGTATGATACTGAGCCAAACTCAGTGACAGAGCTTGAATGTACGGAGCAAAGGACAATGACCTCAAGATAATGGGCTTACGAGGTGATTGTAGAGTTGTTTACACACAGTCTAGTGGCATTAATGGAAACTGGAAGCACCAACTGTTCAGTCTTAGAAACGTTAAGTTTCAATGAGGATCTCAAAGAGCTCAAGAACAGCTCATAGTCAATGGTGTTAGACCTTAGAGCAGAAAAGAGTCCATGGGAAAAAAAGAGATGTAACAAGGAATATTTGTACCCTGAGCATGCAATTAATTTTTTTTGTAATTATATCCCGAACTGCAAAATTTTTAACAATGTCACCCCCTTTTCCACATGGCATCAAGTCATTCAAGACTACACCAACCATGGAGCAATACAACATTTGTAAAAGTAATACAACAGCACTATGCAGTTGTCCATACGTACAGGGAAAAAAACTACAAGCAGATGCTGAGCAGAAAACCTTCATTGTCTATCATTTTGCACAAATCTGGTCCCTCCTCCACTTGACCTTGTTTCCAATGTAATATTCTACCCCTCTCCAATACTTGTCTGGACTCCTGCCTCTGCTGTCCACCACTACTACACCATTGGAAGGAGACACAGAGTTGGCTCAGTACATTTTCCATGGGAGAAATGTAAATATTGAGCTTTTATTACTAGGGTTCCTCCAAATGATTAAGGAAGCAGGGAGGAGGCTGAACCTGCAAAGGAGGAACTTAAAGCTGCAACGTACAATTATTTTCACTATCGTGCCCCTCTCTCTGACCATATTTCTCGAGCTCTGTTCCTCTCACAGCCCCGACTCAAAACCTGGATAAAGGGGGGTGACCGGTTTGTGATTGGCCCTCTGGCTCACGCACACATTGCTCCACTGACTTTTTTAATAATGAAACAGCAGAGCCTGTTAGTAACATTTACTGTAGGTAGTAGTTCAACTTTAAGGCAGCTGGAAAGATCTACCACTTATTTGGTTATACTATAGCTATACAAATAGAAACCAGGTTTGTTTTTCTAGATACAGGATGTGACTCATAAATAAACAACAGTAATGTATTACATAATAAAGATAATATTATTAAATCACTAAAAAAAAGTTTCTTCAAAATATAATAATAATATGGGAATGACACCCAGCAATATTCACCATATTTGCCACTAAGTCACAAATCAGGACAAAGTCTCAGCTCCAAAAAGCATAGGAGGTGTGGCTGTCGGAGGTGCAACGCCATACTGACATTGTAGCCTGGATCCACACCAGTATCTCTAATTGCCAGTGAGAGCTGCATTGGATGTATGTCCGTATGGCTAATCCTGTTAATGAGCAGTCCTATTTAGTAAGGGTACACCATCTCTTCTATATTGTATGTATGCTTATAATATTACATAAGTATAAATATATGATGTATATAATACTGTTTTGATATAATAACAAATCACTGTTATTCATTGTTCTTCTCCCTTATGGTTTAAATACACTATTTCGGTTTTCTGCACTAAAAAACGATCTAATAGATAAGAGCACTAGCTCCATCCTACATGTAGATTTCCTAGAGCTCCTCCATTCCTCTTACAGCTCCGGTGTTTGAGCAGAACCAATAACAAGCTGCAATCTCTTGATTGTGGCTCTTGATTGGTCTTCCCTCTCACACCCCTCCTCTAGCACCATTTAAAGTTGGTGAAGTAAATTGGTTTTGCTGGTTCTGTACTACATTATATTGCAGCCCTGTGAAAAATGACTACCTTCAGCAAGTCCATGGGCTCTGGCTATGGGAAGGGGCATCTTGCTAAAATCTTTTATGCAGGTGGAAGTGCAGCTTTAAGATGCACGTAACTTCGAAAACAAATAAGCAAACAGGCATCTTTTACGTTTGGCGTTAAATCACCCCCTAGATTGATAATTGAAGGCATTCATTCTAAAAAAAAAAAAGGTGACTTTGCCATATGCATGCATTAAAATGCTTAAGAAAATAAATCATACCACCAATTAACAGCATTTAATACATTTATTTTTATAATGTACAGTATGGACCTCATTTAGAGTCGGACGCAAAGTCCGTTTAAGAAGTGTAGGAGTGGAAGTGTGCCGCAGCTTGGTAGGGTATTACGAGTGGCAAGCAACCCCATTTGCGTCCCACTCTTAATACCCTATCGAGCTGTGAGCCGTTCCTGCAGCTAGCTAAAGCTTACGCTACCTAATTACTGCCGCACAGCTTTAGCCCTGTTTTGACGTGTGTTGCGTCTGCGCCTCACTGCGACTAGGATGTCTTTACATGGTCACGCGTTACAATTCCGCGTTCCTCCCATTCTCTCGTAGTGAGTCGCAAGCTGTTGCAAGTGTTAATTGCATCCAAGATGCAGGCGGATTTGGGGCTTTCTGCACACGCGTGGTAATGTTTTTTGCTTAGATGCGCCTAAAACGGACTTTGTGTCCGACTCTAAATGAGGTCCTATATCTCCTGCTGGCATCCAAGAAACATTGTTACTGCACCATCACCGTCATCCTCAGTGTTCCTCTTAGCCAATGTTTCACTCACTTACCTTAGCAAGGTTCCAGCTTGAAATAGATGGACAACGAGAACCCATTTCAATCTGCCATAGCTGCCTTCGTCGCAATCATCTTTAAACCAAGTGTAACTAAAAGCTTGGACTATTAATGTGGATACCAGGACAAAAAATATGGTAAGCAGAGAAAAAAGGTAAAGTTCCTGCTGAAAGAATTTGAACGAAAGCAACAAATCTGCTCCGATGTCAAACAAGAAGGTAAAAATCCCAAAGACGGTCATAAAAAAATTCCATTTTGTAAAGCTCATCCTCCTGAGTCCAGGCGTGATGATGTATTACGCCATTTTTAAATAAAACATGTTAATATTTTCTTTCAGATGGCGGTTTTAGTAATCCATGGCTGTCAATAACTGACTGCCGCTTCGCTTAGTTTGATTAAATAACTGGCAGAATTGTTCGCAAAAGTGTTCGGAGTTCATGTTTTCACTTGATAATAAATGAAAGAAAAACCTTCCAAATATTTTCAACCAAGAATCTTCCATGCTGTGTTAATCACATGGTTACAGCCATTCACAAGTAGACAAACCTGAAATTCAAAAGGGAAAGTGTTAGTTTGATTTGTAGGTTCTACGTGTTAAACTTTATTTTGTGTTGTTTATTCTGAAACACCTGAATCCCTGAAGCAGACATTGGAACTCTATAATGTTGGTGGACCTCTGCTCTGGTCAAATTCTCTCTCACCTTAGGCTAGTTACAAACTACAGGCTTTTCAGCCAATCAAACGATAAAAGCGACCGTTGGACCCAATAACACATTAATGTATACACTGCAGCAATGAACAATTATTCCAAATCTCATTGCATCGTTTCATTTGATTTTTAAGCCAGACTAAAAAATCTGGTTTAACGATGGAACAATGTCGTTCCAATTCTGCAGTGTGTATGCTCTCAGGACCGGCAGTGTCCATAGATCTCTATGGAGTGTGCAGAGTCACAATCTTTTCAGTCGATGGTTATGACAGATGAAGAACACAGATCTGGAGGTAAATCGTGTACAACGGGTATTGTGTGTACACATTAATTGACATGCTGATCGGAACTTTTTTTTTTGCCGCTGGTAAAATCGTTAAAGATGCTGCATTGGGAGAAATTTTCTGTAGTGTGTACCCAGCCTTATAAGCTGTTCAATATTTCTTAATAAATTGTATGCATCGTTGTTTAACACAACAATTATGTGTGACACCATCTATACCTAATGCACCATGGATAATATTCCAGGTTATTTTACTTACACATATCGAAAGCATTGGAAAACACATCTTTAGCCTGAACAGTTTATTCGATTTCAGGGATTGGTGAAGGGCTTAGTGCTGATATAGCTGCTTAACGTTTTTATTTGCTTTGCATCTTTTCGGGAGCATCTTATTGTAACATGTAGGACGCTCCTGTAGTACAGTTCACCAGTGTGCACTGCACAGAACAATGTATACTGCACAGACAAGTGTGTACCAACCCCTAGGCTGACATTGTTGGCACATTACATTGCACCTATAAGTATACAACAGAGGATTCCAAATACAATCCTATGAGATTCCAAATTATTCCACACAAAGGAGAAACACAGCAAATTATTAAGGGAAGCAGAGCATTTTATTTACTGTCTACATATATGTAGTGCTTGTCCTATGAAACCCCATATTCACAATTAAATTATAGCTTGGTGTGTTTTATCCCTCAATATACTTTCTGGTACTTTTTAATGTTAAATAATCTATATTCAAAATGTACTTAACATTTCCCTAACCATTAATTACTGTAAGGCTGTATAAAATATAAAATCATTGTACCAAATGAGACTGTACATATTTGCGTTATTACGTACATTTTGTTGGTTTTACCTTCTGATGTTATTAAAGGTGTCAGCAGTGTTAATGTGGATGTTAAGCCACAACGATTTTGAACTTAAACAGGTTGCTGTTTATTGAACTTGAATAACAGTAAATATATGCTGGTACTCACAGTCAGGGCCGCCGAGAGGGGGGGGGAGCGGGTACTAATTACCCGGGCCCGGCATGTCAGGGGGCCCGGCCCGGGCCCTTGCGCTGCTGATTTTTTTTAATTTTCAAATATTTTTTTTCAAAACGTTTTTTTTCCTTTTCTTTTTTTTTTTTTTTTTTTTTTTTGGCAGGGGGGGGGGGGGGGGCTCGGTCGTTGGTGGGGGGAGCAGGCTAGTTTAAAAAAAAAAAAAAACATACTCACCTGATCGCGGAGCCGGCATCCCTCCTCTCTGCTGCTCTGTGCTCTATTCAGACTGTCTGAATGCTGGGTGTGATGTCATCATGTCATGCCCAGCATTCAGTCAGTCTGGAGCAATGGAGCACAGAGCAGCAGAGAAGACCAAGAGAGGAGAAAAGGTAAGTGAAGGGAGGAAAACGAGGGGGGCACAAAGGGGTTAAAAAACGGGGGGGCAGCATGACAGAGGGGTTAAAAAATAAGGGGGAGCACAGAGGGGTTAAAAAACGGGAAAGCAGCATGTCAAAGGGGTTAAAAACGGGGAAGCAGCATGTCAGAGGGGTTAAAAACGGGGAAGCAGCATGTCAGAGGGGTTAAAAACGGGGAAGCAGCATGTCAGAGGGGTTAAAAAATTAGGGGGAGCACAGAGGGGTTAAAAAACGGGAAAGCAGCATGTCAAAGGGGTTAAAAACGGGGAAGCAGCATGTCAGAGGGGTTAAAAACGGGGAAGCAGCATGTCAGAGGGGTTAAAAAATTAGGGGGAGCACAGAGGGGTTAAAAAACGGGAAAGCAGCATGTCAAAGGGGTTAGAAACTGGGAAGCAGCATGTCAGAGGGGTTAAAAAATGAGGGGGAGCACAGAGGGGTTAAAAAATGGGAAAGCAGCATGTCAGAGGGGTTAAAAAATGAGGGGGAGCACAGAGGGGTTAAAAAACGGGGAAGCAGCATGTCAGAGGGGTTAAAAAATGAGGGGGAGCACAGAGGGGTTAAAAAACGGGAAAGCAGCATGTCAGAGGGGTTAAAAAATGAGGGGGAGCACAGAGGGGTTAAAAAACGGGGAAGCAGCATGTCAGAGGGGTTAAAAAATGAGGGGGAGCACAGAGGGGTTAAAAAACGGGGAAACAGCATGTCAGAGGGGTTAAAAAATGAGTGGGGGCACAGAGGGGTTAAAAAATGGGAAAGCAGCATGTCAGAGGGGTTAAAAATTGAGGGGGAGCACAGAGGGGTTAAAAAATGGGAAAGCAGCATGTCAGAGGGGTTAAAAACGGGGGGGGCAGCATGACAGAGGGGGTGAAAAAATGAGAGGGGCACAGATGGGTTAAAAAACGGGGCAGTATGGCACAGTGGGGTTAATAAACAGGGGTCAGCATGGCACAGTGGGGTTAAAAAATGGTGGGCAGCATGGCACAGTGGGGTTACAAAGGGGGAGGAGGCATGGCACAGTGGGATTGAAAAAGGGGGGGAGCAGCATAGTATAGTCTGATGAAGGGGAGCCAGATGAAGGGGGCAAAAACAGCATGGAGGGCACAGTGTGATCATAAGGCATGGCGATGATGAAGGGGCACATTATTGTAATATTGGAGCTGGAGGAAGGCCTAATTATTAATCGTGGATGGTATTGATTTAACGCCAGGGTTGTTTGGAATTATCTAAATGTAGCTATTTTTTTCCAAATAGGGCCCCCAGCATTCCAGGATCCAGACAAGCCGCAACTAAAGAAACATGCAGCCACAGGTGGAGAAAGTGAGAAGAACAGGTAGGAGAGAGCAGGACAGTATGTGAAATGTTGTGATTCTAGTAGGGACAATACCAATTTTTGGTGAATGTTGTGCCCAATGTAAGGTGTAGGCCAAGACTGAACTGTTTGTGTACACACTGCATTGTTTGTATACTACACTGTGGTGGTAGATGTCCTGAAAGTCAGGAGTGCTTGAACATATGTGACGCTCCGGCGAATTGAGAGCCTAGTGGTTTTTATGTTAGCCACGCCCCAATGGCACGTTTGCCACGCCCCAAAATGCATGACCACACCTCCCAAAATTTTTGCACTGCCGTTTGGCTAGCTACGCCCCTGAATGCATGACCATACACCTAAATTTTTTTGCGCCGCCGTAAGGCGGCGCAAAAAATTTTTGGGGCTTATTTGACTATGAGGGGGGGCCCCATGAATTTGTTGTACCCGGGCCCTGAATTCTTCTTGGCAGCCCTGCTCACAGTAGTTGCAGACTTGTCAGTACAGCAGCAGTTCAGGTTGTAACAGTATTATACAGATGGATATGCACTCATATAGATATACATATGCAGGCAGGTTCACTAATACACTGTTATACTGCACATCTGTGCAGGTAACTTATTATGTAGGCACAGACTCTCCTAATACTATCAAGCAGCCTCTGGTCACACTATGAGGGCTTTTGGTAGCTTTATATTACACTATGGGCTAGATTTTCTAAACTGCGGGTTTGAAAAAGTGGAGATGTTGCCTATAGCAACCAATCAGATTCTAGCCTTCATTTATTTAGCACCTTCTAGAAAGTGACAGCTAGAATCGGATTGGTTGACTAGCCCTTTGGCCTATGGACCAGGTGATGTCCCATCGCATATAGGGGGCACCTTTAAGCCCCTACTATGTACATGGGAATCTACACCTGGGGGTAAATGTATCAAGCTGCGGGTTTGAAAAGTGGAGATGTTGCCTATAGCAGTCATTCAGATTTTACCTATTATTTTGTAGAATGCACTAAATAAATGACAGCTAGAATCTGATTGGTTGATATAGGCAACATCTCCACTTTTTCAAACCCGCAGCTTAGTAAATATACCCCTAGGTGGGCAGCTAACACTGCTACATCCGTTCACTATGCAGGCTCTAAAGGAAGTAGCGTTGCAAAGCTGAACTTCCAGTTTAAGGGGCTTGTACATGCGCAGTAGCGCTTTTCAGACAGTGTCCCGGTGCCCTACGTCCACCTCCACTAGACCTCCGAGGATTACAGCGGTAACCATGCCAACGCAGGAGACAGAGCAAAGTGCTCCATATGCCTACACATTTGACTTGCTTAGCAGTGTAGTTTGTGAACGTTTCTTGTTCCATGTCAGTGTGTCTGATGCATAATGCAGTTAATAACATCTATCTGTCTCAATGGGCGTGCATTGTAAATACAATGAGAAATGTTAGCTTATGCATTTAACTTGAACGCAATACCTACAGTCATGGCCAAATGTTTTGAGAATGACACAAGTATTGGTTTTCACAAAGTTTACTGCCCCATTGTTTTTAGAACTTTTTGTCAGATGTTGCTATGGTATGCTGAAGTAAAAATTACAAGCATTTCATAAGTGTCAAAGGCTTTTATTGACAATTATATTAAGTTTATGCAAAGAGTCAATATTTTCAGTGTTGACCCTTCTTTTTGAAGACCTCTGAAATTCGCCCTGGCATGCTGTCAACCAACATCTGGGCCACATACTGACTAATGGCTGCTTATTCTTGCCTAATCAATGCTTGGAGTTTATCAGAATTGGTGGGCTTTTGTTTGTCCATCCGCCTCTTGAGGATTGGCCACAAGTTCTCAATGGGATCAAGGTCTGGGTAGTTTCCTGGCCATGGACCCAAAATTTTGATGTTTTGATCCCTGAGCCACTTAGTTATCACTTTTGCCTTATGGCAAGGTGCTCCATCATGCTGGAAAAGGCATTGTTAGTCACCAAACTGTTCTTGGATGGTTGGGAGAAGTTGTTCTTCAAGGGTGTTTTGGTACCATTCTTTATTCATGGCTGTGTTCTTAGTGAGCCCACTCCCTTGGCCGAGAACCAACCCCACACATGAATAGTCTCAGGATGCCTTACTGTTGGCATGACACAGGACTGATGGTAGCGCTCACCTTTCCTTCTCCAGACAAGCGTTTTTCCAGATGCTCCAAACAATCTGAAAGGGGATTCATCAGAGAAAATGACTTTACCCCAGTCCTCAGCAGTCCATTCCATGTACCTTTTGCAGAATATTAGTCTGTCCCTGATGTTTTACCTGGACAGAAGTGGCTTCTTTGCTGGCCTTCTTGACACCAGGCCATCCTCCAAAAGTCTTTGTCTTACTGTGCGTGCAGATGCACTCACACCTGCCTGCTGCCATTCCTGAGCAAACTCTGCACTGGTGGTGCCCCGATTCAGCAACTCTCCTTGAAGTTTGATTTAGGTGCAATCTTACTAGCAGCAATATCCTTGCCTGTGAAGCCCTTTAAGTGCAAATCAATGATGACTGCATGTGTTTCTTTGCAGGTAACCATGGTTAACAAAGGAAGAACAATGATTTCAAGCACCACTTAAGCTCCATTTAAAGCTTCTAGTCTGTTATTCTAACTTAATCAGCATGACAGAGTGATCTCTAGCCTTGTCCTCGTTAACACTCTCACCTGTGTTAACGAGAAAATCACTGACCTGAAGTCAGCTGGTCCTTTTGTGGCAGGGCTGAAGTGCAGTGGAAATGTTGTTTTGGGATAAAGTTCATTGTCAAGGCAAAGAGGGACTTTGAAATTAATTGTAATTCATCTGATCACTCTTCATGACATTCTGGAGTATATACAAATTGCCATCATAAAAACTAAGGCAGTAGACTTTGTGAAAAATAATATTTGTGTCATTCTCAAAACTTTTGGCCACGACTGTACTTCTTGTTTTCCCACAGATGTGTGAGCACATTTGTAAACCCATATATAATCACAATGGATAAGTATTAAATTAGAAAGCCCAGAGGATAAGAATAGGTGGTAAAAATTGCATCAAAATATTGAAAAATAGGGACTGTTCCTAAGACATTTACCATGGGCAATTTTTGCCCATGGGAACTAAGGACCGCTGCCAACTATGCCATGTGACAAATCCCTAACATTGCTGTAAAAGGGTGACATTCAATACAACACGACTCCAGGGAAGTACCGCAAAGGTGCCGAAAATAACCAGCTAAGCACAATGTAACTGATCCAGGCATTTTAGAAAACAGTTTATGTTTAATTACTTTAGATCCAGCTACAAATCATTACACATTTTCACAGTCTGCTACTACAGACAGGATTTAATTAATTGCATTCAACATGATCAGTTCCAGAATACAAAACGTCCCGTTCCTGAACGTATTGCAGCTGCTTGTGCTGAGTTTATTGATAAGAAATGTGTTTTAAAACCTCAATTACTTAATTAGGTCAAGCTCAGTATATTACAAAAATAAACGGAGAGTTTGTGACCAGTGTATTTTGAGATTATGTTGAAGAGTCAGTACACAATGTAGGAAATAAGGTGGGATAATGACTCCATGATCAGCTGAAATCAATTTTTTTTCTGGATTTAGTGATAATATATTTGGGGCAAAAGGGGCTCGCTGTGGTCACCCTAAAGCCTTTAACATGAGCCACTTTCAACATCTTCCAAAACTAGGGTTACCAGATGGGCCATGTTAGGACACTGAGGGTGAAATTCAATTGGCTGCGTTACTGTAAAAATTAACGCGGCCTGTACACTATTACCGTTATTACGGTACTAGTGCGCTTAAATACCGTTGTTACGGTAGCTTCAACGCCGGCTGTTTGCTCGCAACTCCCTGAGCTGCAAGCAGAATGCCGGGTTAACTTTACCGTAATAACGGTAATAGACTTATCGCGGCGCTGCTTTGGAGGGAATTGAATTGCCCCCCCGAGACTGGTGTTCTCGAATGCCGCAATTATCTGACAGTAGAATCGGTATGTGTGACCTGGAAACAGTGCGTCCCATTGATTTTAATGCTATGCTCACATTAAATACAGCAGTTTCCTGGACAGAGCTTAGCTCTATGGTAAAATGTCCGTTTAATACTGCCCTAAATCTGGACACATATGAAATATACATGCTTATACCTCCCAACATTGTCCTGGTGCAATTAAATGGGGGCGTGCACAGATCACATGGAGGCGTGTCATGCTCTTCTCTCCCTCCCCTACCCTAACACCATAGAGAGTAGGACATACATCCTAACATTCCCGGCAGTTGTGACAAAGGTGTCAGCTCGCTGTGCAGAGGGAAAGTCCCCTCTAAGGCTGGGTACATACTACAGAAAATTAGATTTTACCAATGACTGAAAAAGAAACTATAAACTTGTTATAGTTAGGCTGGGTACACACTACAAAAAATTTCTCGATATAGTTAATGATTTTGCCAATGACTAAACAAAATAAGTCCCAATCAGCATGTTGATTCATGTGTACACACTATACATGTTTTACATGATTTACCTTCAGATCTGTGCTCCTTATCTGTCATAACCAGCGGCTGAAAAGATCATGCACACTCCATAGAGATCTATGGACACTGCTGTACGTGAGTGCATACACACTGCAGAATTGGAATGACATTATTCCGTCGTTCAACGACCTTTTTAGTTTAGTTTAAAAATCAAATAAAACGATACAATGCGCTTTGGAACGATAATCATTCATCGTTGGAGCATACACAGTGATGCAACATGTGGCCGAACGCTCGTTTATCATGTGAATGGCCCGACAATGGGCTGAAAATCCTGTAGTGTGTACCCAGCCTAACAGGGACTGTTCCACCTAAATTGGGATACTTGGGGGGTATGGATGCTGCATGGCTGCACAGTAATTAGTAACATCTGCAGACATATAAACATCTTGTGCAATTCACACATCTCATACCAACTCCACATATCCCAACTAAGACATATGTGAGAGGTTACTGGACATTTTTACTTTTAGAGATAAATGATATAGATACTGTACATATAAATAATATATAACAAAATAAAGAAAGCTGTAGAAAATAATGAAATATCCTTTTAAATAAAATCTTAAATGCCAAAAACGTCCTTACCTTGCAGTTTATTGTTTGCGTGAGAAAAGTAAATGGGAATACAATGAATTCTGTCAGTGAAATAAAACTCACATTCTGCCGTGCCCAAGAAGGAAGCAGTGTGTAAAGTATACACACACCATGACAATGAAGGAAGCACTCTACGGGAATGGGCAGGTCTAGCTGGTTTCATTTTACATTCAGTTTCTTTAGAAACAAGTCAGGTGAAAGGTTACACTTCTACGATTTAAGTATTGATCATGTGACTGGAAAAAAAAGAAAGAATGCAGCGACCTGAACACTTCTGATCTATTAAATGGCATCTTTAATCATTGACAACGGTGTATGTGGAGGTTCTCTTACAATAAGAGACTAAAGAACTTGTTTAAAAATTGGAAAACATAACATGGAATTGTTTTGCATTTAAACATGGATAACATAAACCACTATTGTGTTACTCATCCAAGCTATGGCAGCCACCCACTAAACTACGTGGACAATTCAAAACCTTGAGTTTTATTTCACACTTCTTCTCGCTCTTACCCTGGTACATAGGCAAACCGAGGGGGGTTTCCTAGTGCCTGGAAACCCCCTCCAAGCCTGGGGCACTGTATAAGTGAGGTGGCTAGACCCTGCCCCCGCTTCACACGGCTCTGCTTGAAAAGGGAGAGCTGCGTGCACCTAACAGTAGTACATGCAGCATTGCCCATGTATATTACAGGGATAGGAAGAGTTGGAGAGCAGCCAAGCACTGTCTAATATTATAGCCATGCCCCCATGCATGCTGGTCAGGCCCACTGGTGGCGTGGTGTGGAAACCCCCCTCTACAAATCCTGCGTTTGCCCCTGTGGTAGGAGTTTTACAACTCCCTAGGCCTATGGTATCCAGGACATTGGACCCCTAGATTCTACTAGTTAGGGCAGACTCCGGACAAGATGCCCATGGTACAGAAGTTGTTTTATAAGGCACCCTACCACCGATCCCCCACTATCCTCCCACCGAGCCCCCACAATCCACCACATGCTCTGAGCCCCACATATGTGGTGGCTCGTTATTGATTGTGGGGTCTATTAATGTAATGTGGGGTTAGTGAGGCTATTAATATATTGTAGGGCCTGTTAATGAAATAGGGGGTCTTTATTAAATGTGGGGGCTACTAACTGAATGTTGGGGCTTATTGGGGGAAGTAGGACAATTTATTAAATGCAGATGCTATTAATTTGTTATTGGGACTCGATGGGTGGGAAGGAGGCCTACTTATAAAATGGGGTTGCAATTAATTTAATGTCAGGGCTGGTTGGGGTTAAGAAAATCTGCTTAATTAATGTAAATTATATTCAGTTAATTTTGAGGCTTATTTAGGGAAAGGAGATACAATTATTAAATGTGCACTGTATTAATTTAATGTTAAGGCTCATTGGGGGAAAGGATGCATAATTATTAAATGTCCAATGCTGGTGGTACAGTCCCAATTTTAAGGAAGAGTTCCCTATTACTTTTCAAGGGGTATGCTGCTCTATTAGTGAAGGGGGAGCTGCGTGCACCCAATCCACCACAGCCCCTTGATTAGGAAGCAGTTTGCACTCGGATTAAGCAGACCAGTATTATTCAAACTGTCGCCCTCCAGTTGTTTTGCAATTACAAGATCCACCGCCCCTTATATGCTGGGGCTTGTAGTTGCACGACTGCTGGAGCTTGCTGGGGGGATGTCAGGTGAATTATCTTTGGGAATATGATGATGTCTGAGGGTGCAGCAGGGAATTAAGTTCTGTTCTATCTGTGAATAGAATAATATAAGTGGTGAGGAACAGAGTTCTATGTTTATGCTTATGTGGGAGAACATAAGATTGCTCAGTGCTATCTGTCTGGGGGAATTTACACTATATGGACAAATGTATTTTGCTACACTTGTTAATTATTGAATTGAGGTGTTTCAATCAGACCCGTTGCCAGAGATGTATAACATCAATCACCTAACCATAAAGGGGTATATTTACTAAAGTGCGGGTTTGAAAAAGTGGAGATGTTGCCTATAGCAACCAATCAGGTTCTAGCTGTCATTTTGCAGAATGTACTAAATAAATAACAGCTACAATCTGATTGGTTGCTATAGGCAACATCCCCACTTTTTCAAACCCGCAGTTTAGTAAATCTAGCCCAAAGTCTCTGTTTGCAAACATTTGTGATACTAAATGAGTCATTCTGAAGAGCTCAGGGACTTCAAGCGTGGTACTGTGATAGGATGCCACCTCTGTAATAAGACTTCGTGAAATTTCATCCCTGCTGGATATTCCACAGTCAGCTGTAAATGATATTATTAGAAAGTGGAAGCATTTTTGAATAACAGCAACTCAGCCATGAAGAGGAAGACCACGTAAAATCACAGAGAGGGGTCAACGACTGCTAAGGCGCATGGTGCGAAAAAGTCGCCAACACTCTACTGATTCCATAGCTGAAGTGTTACGAACTTCTACCAGCATTAATGTAAGCACAAAAACTGTGCGGCGGGAGCTTAATGGAATGGGTTTCCATCAGGGCCATCTTTTCCATTGGGAACGATGGGCAGGTGCCCGGGGGCCCAACGGGCAAGGGGGCCCCATAGGCAGGGCTCCTAATTAGAATAAATAATCCTGCAAAAGAAAAAACCTGCAAAAAAAACCTTCAAGGGTCACTGAGCAAGTACATCTATCTATCTCTATCTCTATATATCTATATCTATATCTGTATCTCTATACATATATATATATATATATATATATATATATATATATATATATATATATATATATATATATATATAGGGGCCCCGGTGCACTGCTTTGCCCGGGGTCCCATAATGTTGTTAAGATTTGTCCTGGTTTCCATGGCCGAGCAGTTGCATGCAAGCATCACATCACCAAGACCAATACCAAGGGTCGGATGGAGTGGCGTAAATCACACCAACACTGGACTGTGGAGCAGTGGAAACATTTTCTGTGGAGTGACGAATCACCCTCTATGTTTGGCAGTCAGATGGGCAAGTCTGGGTTTGGCAGGTGTTGGGAGAACGTTACCTGCCTGACTGCATTATATCAACTGAGAAGTTTGGTGGAGGAGGGATAATGTTATTGGGCTGTTTTTCAGGGTTTGAGCTAGGCCCCTTATCTCCAGTGAAGGGCAATCTTAATGCTTCAGCATACCAAGTCATTTTGGACAATGCTATTCTTCCAACTTTGTGGCAGCAATTTGGGGAAGGCAATTTTCTATTCCAACATTACTATGCCACAGTGCATAAAGCAAGGACTACAAAGACATGGTTTGATAAGTTCGGTGTGGAAGAACTTGATTGGCCCGCACTGAGCCCTGACCTCAACCTCAAAAGAGTGGAAGCTGTTATCTCAGCAAAAGGGGGTACAACTCCATATTAAAGTATATGTATTTAAAACAATGTCAACTTTTCTGTACCAGTCAAAAGGCCAGGACCAAGAAATAAAAAGTGATGAAAGAAGATTAAAAGTGCTTAGTGCTCGTAAAGTACTCTGTTCACAGTGAGGGTGGAGCAGGTTCCCCATCACCAGTGAATTTTTAGACACCCCTGGCTCCCTTTAAACCAGGGCACATCAGCACCTTGGGCTCCATACACCACTAGCCCTTTGGCCTATGGACCAGGTGATGTCCCATCGCCTATAGGGGGCATCTTTAAGCCCCTACTATGTACATGGGAATCTACACCTGGGGCTAAATGTATCAAGCTGCGAGTTTGAAAAGTGGAGATGTTGCCTATAGCAATCAATCAGATTCTAGCTATTATTTTGTAGAATGTACTAAATAATGACAACTTGAATCTGGTTGCTATAGGCAACATCTCTACTTTTCAAACTCGCAGCTTGATACATTTACCCCCAGATCTTAACGTAATGGTTGAGAAGCGATTAATGTACGCAGGGAATTGAAATCTCCCTGAATCGTTCTCACTATTGTAATGAAGAGCAATAGACGTTGTGACACCTCTATAATGAAAGCTCCATGTATTACTCATCATAACAATATAAGTGTGTTTATACAATGTAATAGTATTTCCAGGCAGTGCACAGCTGATAGATAATACAGACACCGCTGACCAGCAGGTTTGCAGGCAGTGACAGTGTTAACAGCAGTGACATTCCCTGTTGGCCACGCCCACTATGACGCTGTGAGCGGTGATTGGTCCATACTCCAGGCTGCCCACTGAACCGGACTACCATGGCGCTGTCATTTTTGCCCCGTATAGAGCAGTTGTCCTCCCGGGTGATCCGCGTACTGGGCTGTAACCCCGGGGCCATGACACTGCAGGGCACCAACACATACCTGGTGGGCACCGGCCAGAGGTAAACACAGATCGTCTGTACAAGGCCATGTTGTGCTGCGCCCCTAGCGGACTACAGTGATAGTGCATGGGGTGATAGTGAGCCTGTGATAACTAAGCAGATGGTTGGGGTTTATGGAGTCTGTAATATCACCAGCTATTGTTGTTATGACACCAGGGCAGCGGTGTGTAACCCCCCTCTTCATTCTCCTGTCCTGGAACTGCACACTGACCGCCTGTGTCAGGGAGGGACTGCTGAGACTTGTAGTGCCACAACAGGTGGAGTGCCACTGTCTGTCTTAAAAACAAGTAGAGACATCAATAAGGGGGTCTGACCTTCCATTGCAGTTCAACACTCGTGTTATCCAGTGAACATCTCCTGCAATAATGTATCTCCAACTATACAGCACTTTACTGAATGTCACTCTATCCACCCTCTGTCTCCACAGATCATTGCCTCATTTGCAGAACACAGGCCTCTTACATTATATTACATCCCTCTTTCACTTAACATTCAGTTTTGGGTAGATGGAAAATTCTACATCACCAAAGTTATAATGTATTCATATACTCTGCATCTGTGTGCAATTTTGTGTGCGACATGTCCATTTATTTGCCAGTTGCTGTTTCCTATTCATGTCTGCAGCTGAAATATAATATCATTTACAACTACTCAACAAAATGTGTTATTTAATAATTCCAACTATCGTGTCTATATATAGCTTTTATGGTTGCCACTAAAGTTGTTGCATTACGTCACCAAACACAATAAAATCTGTTCAACATATTTGTAATTCCATTGGTGTGTTTAATGTTTTAAATGTATTGTAATCAAAGAGTGATTTAATACAATGTGGATCTAGTTTAAAGTTCTATTTATCCATTTAGGAGGATACTTATAGACACTGGAGAACCTGCAGTCCCAGAATACCTCAGCTGCCTGAAGCAAGCTCTTAGTGAATCCAGCACTGCCATCCAGGAAGTGATTGTGACTCACTGGCACCATGACCATTCTGGTGGTATAGTGGATATATGCAGGGATGTTGTGAATGGTAGGCTATCGTTTCTTTACTGGTTGTTAGATTAACTAAAGTGAAACTAATATAGACATATTAGTGAACTGTCCATTTATCCATGCATGTAGCTGCATTGTTTGCCTTTAGACATATTTTGTTTCAAAGAAATTAGACAATCAGAGCAATAACCATAATTTTTTTGGGACATTTTTCTTTCTGAACGTATGCAGCACACTTACCATCATGAAAGAGCTCAGCACTGCAGCGACTAAGCACCAGAACAGCATACTTTATGTATAAAGTAAGGATTCAATTAATCTCCTTGTCTCATTATTTGTTAAATGGATTCTCATCATACCAGTCTGTGGCCAACCTCACATTATAATATCCTGCTCACTGCTGATATTAGGTAGGGCACATTCCCACCCTCAATATTGCCAGAACACTGTGTGATATGTTACACTGACTGCACATGCGTGGACTTGGTCACAGGTAACTGTGCTGGTCATACAATGCACACATATAAGAGTGCTGTGGCCTTATAATGTTAATAATGTCATATCCTCAGTGCTCCCCTTCTGTATGTTGCCTATACATAAAGTGTACTTACAGGGGATGAGTGTAGGTATTACTGCAGAAAAGCTCATAGGATAACTCCTGATGAAAGACTTTTGTATCCATTTGTTTGTATATGTCTTTTGCATATTGAATACTAACAATGGGCCATCAAAGTACATCTGTGTGCAAATACCTTAATTTTTTTTAAATAATAATTGATCACTTCTCTTGCCAAAGGGTCAGACCTCCGTGTTAGTAAACTTCCTCGCAACCCCCACAAAGAAGAGGTCATCGGAACAGGCGAGCAAAAGTACAAGTATCTTAAAGATGGAGATATGATAACAACTGAAGGAGCAACTCTGCAGTAAGTGCACGGACACCACAGGTAGAAGCCTAGTCACCATTTATGTCACAGAACATGGTTTAGTGTATGTAATGTAGAATGGTGTAGACCTACAGCACTGTGATCTAGCACTGTAAGTATTCATTGTACAGCTGTTACAAAAAGGCCCACTGCTTCTGATGTATAAAGCCACTGGCCGAGAGTCCTGTATACAATCTACCGGGAAAGACCTGAACCTTCATTCACAAACTGACTATAACTCCATTGTAATTAGATATACCTAAGTTGGTAGTGCTTAGTTCTTAGTAAGATTTATTTCTAAAATGCTGCTCAGCCCCTGTTTGTCCCTACTTGAACCTTTTTTGAGTTAAAATATTCTAAATATTACTAAATTGTAAAAAAAAAATAATAATTCTAAAACTTTGGGCATAAACTTCTTACTATGATTGTGTATTATCACTTCCTATCAGGCAGTGGAATCCTGAGATTAGGCAGCAGTGGTGTTGGATGTTATGCATAGTTCATGTGAATTAAATATACTAGAAAATATATCCTCTATCAGTGCACTCTTCCTTTTTGCTGGAGATCAAATGACTTATTTACAATTTTTTTTTCTTTATCAGTTTTCAATTTTAGTGTTTAGTCTCTTAAAATTGCACCCTCTATGCAAGTGTGTTTTAATTAAGTGACCTGATGTAGGACCCTGCTGTCCCTCATTACACACAGCACCTGCTTTGTTCCAGTGTGTGTACAGATAATACATCTCCTCATTTACAGTGTTGGGGAAGTTCGTAATGATGGCTAACAAAAAAAAAATAGAAATAAATGTAATTGTTCTTTTAAATCTGTCATTTGTGATTTTGATTGTGTGGGATGTAAACTGTAAGGCTTAATATTTTTTTTGAAATACAGTGCTAATTGTACAAATGTATTGTAAGCCATAGCAAACAGCCCTCCAAACTCATGTTGTGTATAGTCTCTAAAATATTTAGATTGATGCATGTAGTTTAAAATCTGTCATTCTAGGAACAGTCACTACTACTGTCCATGCTTAGAATCTTAATAGGAAGGACTTTTTGGGCTGATGTGGTCCCAGATTGGAATTGTGCTGTGTGTGAAGTTACAAACAATCAATTTCACCTAAATCACTCTGAATTAGGTCATTATGTGCGTGTCCATGTTGGTGGCCAAGGCTAAAGTATCGGCCTTTAGTAGCTATCTTAGTACATTTATATTATACATGGTTGATACTGCTTGGCTTTCTTTGCTGTAGAATATCTCAATCATTAACTTGCGTCAACCTTTGTCCTATGTGTATCATTACTGTCCATGTCCAGCATACATGGTACGGCTTAAAGACATACAATGCAAGAAAATACATCCTGTTTGAATATGAGCGTGCAATCTAATTCTGCTCAGCCAATAAAGGGTATCAGTGTAACTATCTTATCTCAGAAAAATCAGGAGATACTTAACTAGTCTTTGTTTTATTTTTAGAGTTCTGTATACACCTGGACATACAGATGATCACATGGCTTTACTTTTACTGGAAGAAAATGCCATCTTCTCTGGGGACTGTATTCTTGGAGAAGGGACAGCTGTGTTTGAGGAGCTGTATGACTACATGAAGTCTTTGCAAAAGCTGCTGGATTTTAAGGCTGACAAAATTTACCCAGGTTGGTGTAGTATACTGTGACATGGGTGTATTGCGTCGAAAGAAGTGGTACTCTTATGCACATTACACCAAGAGAAATGGTAGCACGCCGACTGGGAGGTTGTGATCAGCCTGGGAGGGGTGTGGCCAGTCTGGAGTGGGTGTGTATAGCTCTTAACAAGTGACAGTCCGCCTCCAAGCCCCTACATTCTTTGTTTACTGCGTGCATCTCGTCCTTTGTGCTGCCCGGCTTCCAAATTGTCTTGCTGTGTGGGAAACTGGGACTGAGTCACAAAATTCCCTCACCTTGAATACAATTAATGTCAACCCCTTTCTCTTCCCCTCATGCAATATATTTCCCTCCATTACCTTCCCCTCTTCCCCAATGCAAGTCATCCCCACCCTCCCTCTCCCTCAGTGCAGATAATTGTGCCACTCTCCCTCACAACCTGTAATTTCTCTTCCCAATAAAAGTAAAAAGAACTCAATTTCCTGTGCTGCTCCCCTCTTACGTGATTGGTGCACACAGTCTCCCCAGGCTGTCAGTCAGAGGTAGAGACTTTAGATTCTCTCTCTTCTGTATAGTGAGTGTACTGTGTGATGATGTCAATGCACCCGCGAAAAGAGTACGAGTATGGAACCCCCTATGTCCTAATGGGAGGTGCAGGGTTGTGGCCATAAATTTCAAGGCCGCCTAACTGGATGCATACAACCATTTGGTAATAAAGCAAAATTAATTGATCTTTTAGTCCCCCGGCTACCTCAAGGCTGATGAGCTCTCATACAAGCCTAGTGAATCATTGTCAAACTGGTTTTTTTGCCCTGACTGATTAATTCCGATCTGATTGTAATTGTCACATCAGTGTGTTAGTGCTGTCAGCACATGATTCACACGTAATCCAGCTGGATTTATGGGGAGTGCTTGGAAATGATACTGTTATGTGTGATTGGATCATTTTCAGGCATTGTGCATCTTTAAAGGGCACACATACAGTGATATGTACCTAGTTTCCCAATGTCTCTGGGGATATCGAAATGTGTGTGGTCAGCAATAATTTGTGGAGAACGATAGACTCCGATTTATTTTATTTATTTATTTATTAATAGACTTTAAATTCAAGTACAAATTTGAAACAGATGCTATACATATGTCAAGGTAGAAAATTAATGTTTTCAAAAGCTGGTTAGATGTCACGATCACCTGAAAATATAATAATTACATGAGGGCTGCCTTACTTACATTAGTGGCCCAAGGCCGGGAATCCTAACACTCAGCCCCGGCAACTAACAGCAGGTGGGATTCCGCTACCAAACTTGTCCATCACATTAGGTGCTGCCTTTCAATCCACTGGGATAGCTACATGTTGTGATTTTTGCAAAATAAGATATGGGATAACTGAGGGTCCTCCCCTATGGGAGGGGGAGTAGTAACATTTTCTTAAATTAAATAAGTGGGTACTTTCTGTATTATATTATATTTTTTTGGTCCTTTATTATGTTCCAAGTTTAATAAATATTATTATTGTTAATATGTTAATATTATATTTTAATAAACCACTTATTTATGTTTTCACCTTTAACCTTCAGGTCATGGCCCAGTTGTTCAAGGTGCAAGAGCCAAAATTCAGGAGTATATTTCTCACAGACAGGCTCGGGAGCAGCAAATTCTTCAAGCTTTGCAAGAGAATTCGGGCAAATGGCTGACAGCCATGGAACTTGTTAAGATTGTATACAAGGTAAATGGCCACATATCAGCAACTTGTTATAGTTAGTCTGGGTACACACCACAAAAATTTCTCCCGATGCAATATAGTTAACGATTTTACCAACAACTGAACAAAAAAAGTCCCTATCAGCATACTGATTCATGTGCATACACTATACACGTTTTACACGATTCACCTTCATATCTGTGCTCCTCATCTGTCATAACCATCTGCTGAAAGGATTGTGACTCTGCACACTCCATAGAGATCTACACTACCGGTTGTGAGTGCATACACACTGCAGAATGTGCCTGACATTGTTCCATCGTTGAATAAGATTTTTAGTCCAGTGTAAAAATCAAATGAAACGATACGATGTGCTTTGGAACGATAATCATTCATCGTTGTCGCTAACACACTTAGCCGATATGGTCCAAACGGTTGGTTATCGTGTGATTGGCCCTATAATCAGCTGACGAACTTGAAGTGTGTACCCAGCCTTAGACTGTAGAGCAGCAATTCAGAAAACCTCTAGAAAAAAAGAGGCAACTGTATTCATTTTGTTCTTGGGACAACATATGAAAGATGGTTGAAAGGTCAATCTGTACTCAGGTGGATATAACAATCCAGTGTAATAACAGAAATTCACAACATCTCTGAATCAACACAGCACATTCAGATCACACACACACAATGGTTTTGAGATAATTTACGTTTTTGCACTTTGATAAAAACAAATTGCTGCAAACGCTAGAGCAATAAAAACAATGGTATTTCCTTGTAGAGGTACTGGAATATTACAATGCTGTTTGTAGGATTGTTGTCTTTTATATCTCTTATTAAAAATCCTCATAGTTTCCTATGCAGAAGCATAATTAATACTAGATAATTTGGGGATTGGGCTGCAACATGACGGATGAGGTTCAATGTGGATAAATGTAAGGCTATACGTTTAGGGACTAAATATAAGGTTACACCATAGGTGGGACAATCATAGACAAATAGAAGGGGAGGGGGTTCCTAGTGCCTGGAAACCCCCCTCCAAGTCTGGGGCACTGTATAATTGAGGTGGCTGGACCCTGCTCCCACTTCACACAGCTCTGCTTGAAAAGGGAGAGCTGCGTGCACCTAACAGTAGTGCACGCAGCATTGCCCATGTATATTATGGGGATAGGAAGAGTTGGAGAGCAGCCAAGCACTGTCTAAAATTATAGCCACGCCCCCATGCATGCTGGTCATGCCCACTGGCGGCGTGGTGTGGAAACCCCCCTCTACAAATCCTGCGTTTGCCCCTGACAATGTTGATTGAATCCATGATGGAAAATGATCTTCTAATCTTAGCATCAACAACAACAGTATGTAGTATCTGTGTCACACCTTTCTTTAACAATATTCCCCTATCGATGAAATGATAAATTTTTTATGACATTGCTGCCTGTACGCGTGAAACCATACCCACGCCTGACATGAAGTAAGCTGGGAAGGGTGGGCAGGAACTTATAAGGGCGATCCGCGGCCACGTGTAGAAAGGTAGCTGGTCCCTGGGTAAGCATTGGCATGATTGTACAGAAGTGCAAATGTGAATTCAGGAACAAAAAATGTGGATGAATGTGGGCCAGCTTTAGTGCTGTGTACCAGCACAGGATAGCCACTAGGGGGCCCATAGGATAGATCATCTGCTATATGAAAACCCAATAGCAAAAGAAATATGTAATGTGTTCCACAAACTATTAACCAGACAACATCATTTTATTTGTGTCATGCAGACGTCCTACAAAGTGAATATATTTTTCTGTACCACAACTTTTGCATTGTTGATTTTTTTTTTTTCCCTTCCATAAATAACAAGTATTTAATATTGCTTGTATTGTTGTCACAGGATACTCCGGAGTATTTGCATCCAGCTGCAGAAATCAACCTTACTCATCACTTACAGAAACTACATAAGGAAGAAAAAATAGGTACATTTGTTTGTTTATTTATGTACGTACATATTCTGTTATAAATAGGGGTAGATCCAGGGGGAGATGATTGAGGCGATCGTCTTCTCTAGCACACTGCCCCCTCCAGTGCGTTGGGACAGTCGTCGCCCCCTGAGCCTTTTTCCTCACTGGCTGTGGGGCGTGACATCATCACGTTGCGACGCTGTCAGCGAGGAGCTGCGCTGAGAGGAGCTGCTGGCAGAGTATAACACAGAACCAAAGACCATAGATAGGTAAGCAAAGAATTGTGTGATGAGGGAGCAGCAGTGTGATGAAGGGGGGACTGGAGAGGGGGAGCAGTCGGGGCTAATCAATAAACCGCCCCCCCCTTAAAGAAAAGCCTAGATCTGCCCCTGATTATGCAGTATTTTACCAAGAAGAAACACATTGACATCTCATTTTCAAGTACATGCAGGATCGGAGTCTGTGCTCTCTGACAGGGATTCCCATAGAATAGTGATATCACTCCTGGATCCTCACCCTTTACTTACACCGTCGCCAGAGCCGCAGAGCCAACATCCACATTCCTACATGAACCAGAGCACACCCTTCTTTTTGTTTTGTTTTTTAACCTCAATGGTTTTTATTGAATCTTTTCCAAAATTTAGGGATGCAGCAAGCCAGAAGCGAGGGTGGGGTGTAGTAGAACATAGAAGGGGGTGGTACATAGGAGGGACGGACACATTATTGTAGTAATACAGATACATTTTGTTCCTTCATAATTGTTTTAGATATAATTTTGAATTTTAGTTGTTCGCTATTGTGTTATATTTGTGTTGTGTGCTATGGTTTGATTAGGGTAAACAATCTAAGAAGTTGTTTGTCTGGATACTAGACAACCCTTCTCCGTCTGTCACATACTAGTGCAATATGTACCCGTGTATAACTGGAGAAGCGCCAGTGGAGTAGGGTAAGCCTAAAGTTTCTATTTCCAAGCTATATTGGATTTGGGAAACAATCTTGCTAATAGTTCGAAGTGAGGGATTTTTAGAGCGACCGCTTTTTCTATTAACAAGTCTGGGGGGCTATGCAGCAAACCCACCTGCATAAACTAATGTATTTGAGTAGAATGCCCACACAACCTTTCAATGCCACCGTGCCCATGCCCAAGACTAACAGGTTATCTAAGTGAGGACACAAAGCACCGCCAATAAGGATAGATACACAATGAAGAATTTTCCAACCGACGTGTTATCAATAATGACTTTCCCTTCGACCGAAGTTCCAAACACTCAGATGATTAATGCGTACACATTAGTCACGTGTTAGACGATTAACGAAAGAGCGACCCTCCGGGAAATGACTTTTCACCACCATATTGTCGTGAGCAAAGATTAGAAATTTGTGCACACTTAAATGACTATGAAACGATATCGCCACAAAATTTAAATAATGGGCAGAGCATGTTCAATAGTAACCACCCCAAACCTCATAAATAACGTGTGTTATATACAAAAATGTATTTAATTATGGCAGACAAATGTAATACACGTATTTAACCTTTTTATGAATGTGTATTGAGTGTACAATAAAGTGACACATAGCTATAATTAAGGAGGCAGACATAAGCAATAGACATATAAATAAAACTTTGTTTGTTATAAGACTACACTGACAAAGGTTTATAATTAAACTGGCAGATATATGCTGTACGCATTAATGTAATAGACACCTGTTATTGCTTTACCGCTAGAAGCACCTAATTACAAAATGAGTGACGTGCGGTCACCACAACACGTGGAACTGGTACAGGCATCAGAAATTAACATACACACGCCCCCAAAGGAGTCACAGCTCGAGGAACTATCAGCACTTGGTCATGGATCTATTGGAAAATTATATGGACTACATGATCGTTGGGTGGATTGGTCGGAAAATGTTAAACAGTACGACCAACCAAATGAGTCGACAATCAGCACATTGGCACGACTTTAGCCCACTATACACACTAACCCGACTTGCGACCGTATGTCGGCTGATTTGCCCAATTATTGGACGAAAATGCTTCAGTGTGTAACCAGCCTAGATGATTCCACTTTCTTCCCAGCGACGCCCTCCCCAATCAGTGGAATCTGGTTTTGAGACAAAGGCCTTCCTGCGCCATCCTCCGTTTGAGCACATGTATGTAAATGTAGACATATATGGTGTCTATGCACTCAGCAGTCTTGCTGTTTGATATAGTGCAGATGATTTAAATGAGGTTTTAAACAGTGTTTTGTAATTTTTTTTTATTCCTTATTTTGTATCTTTTTTTTCAGTTTGAAAATCTTGAAATATCTTTTTTGATTGTCTGCAGCATGTAGTTTCAGAAAGTACATGGGTTTATAGGGCATCAGAATTGTTTTGGAATTGTAATTTTAAGCTTTTCTTTTGGTGGATTTTAATGGTGAATAGTGCTTTCTAAGCACTATTAGGCTTGTTGGCTCTGCTGCTGATGTGAGAGCTACTTATGTTGATATTCACAGGAGTGGGAGAATTTTGAACCTGTATCGTGTCACTTTTTTTATCAAGTGAGGACAGTTCTTGACCTAATCACACTGTGTTAAATGCTTGTTGTTTTTCCTCTAGTGTCTAAAACATGATGTGTAGATGGATGTTGTCATGTCCCGCCTCCCAGTTAGTGATGTTGTAACTTAGAACAGAACATAAAATCTGAGTAGAGTAAGGAAGGTCTAGTTATTCAGTGTCCACCAACAATGCAGTAGAATTTCCACTGTGCTGGAAACTTATCCACAATGGTTATAGTTCCAGAGTACAGAAAATTCAGTTATGTGATTGAAAAAGTCAGCTCTTCACATTGTACAGACAGCTGAGAGATTGTGCACAAGTACACAGTAAAGAACAATTAATGTAGCTGTATACTTTAAGGAACAAATTATTACAGTCATAATGGTACTAAAAGCAGAAGCTACCATACTGAGTCATATTGAGAAGCGAGATGCAAATATATACCCAACAAGATTTTTCTACTGCAAAATAAAGTGTTCAGGCAGTAAGAGAAGACGTTCCACCACATATTACAGCACAGCAAGCTATATTACAAAAATACCTGAACAAATTAATCAGGATGCCATGAGTGTAATAGTACAAACGCTGAATACAGCACAAACTAGTTATGGGAGTAATCAAAATACTGCAAAAGACACCTGCCAAAATGTTGCACAGGCCAATAGGGGGCGCCCTCTAGACAAAAAAGTAAACTCAAGTGAGAAATAAATAATTTCAAATGGAGAAAGAAAGAAAATGCCACAATATATGCAGCAGTCTGGATCACTGGCTGAGCAAATGAAGAACACTAGAGGAACGAATAGAAGAAGTGGAAGTTGTATCTGACAATACGAGGTTTCCCAGAAGCATTGTATGGTGTGTGCAGGAGTTTTGTAATGTGGTTGAGTTGAGTACTGGGAAAGTACTCCGTGCACTTCTATAGAAGAAACAAAGGTAAAATAATGATTTATTACATACTGACCACATGCAGTGCTTCAAAAGTAATATTTTTCTGTGGGAAAAACAGGTGGTTGTTTTGCAAAAGATTATTACTCAAAAGTAATATAAAACTTTTCTGAAAGAGAGGTAATATGCAGTTATCTAAGTCTAAAAAATATCAGGAGAAAGAAAAAATAACGAGAGAATATTGGTCATAGATCATTAAGATAAAGGCACAAATACCACTGAAGACACATTTTTGCCACATATGTGAAACAGGGACAAAATTTAAAATTAACAAGTTATGTCCATTGGTCGTGGATCTTCAAGTCATTAGACTGGACAACTAGAATGTTCAGGAACTATGTTCCAGTGCATTATATGTCTGTGGTGACGACAGATGGAATTTCAATAGTGGAAGTAGGTACAATACAACTCA
Organism: Mixophyes fleayi; assembly: GCF_038048845.1. NCBI lineage: Eukaryota > Metazoa > Chordata > Amphibia > Anura > Limnodynastidae > Mixophyes > Mixophyes fleayi. The sequence continues at coordinate 232,912,001 of NC_134406.1, read as the reverse complement.
AGCCATATGACGATCAGGACTGTCTCCAGTTTTTAAAAAATTATATATGTAAAGTTAAAAGGAGTGAAGACATATTATTTAGTGCGTCAAATCACTCTGGTATTTACAGAACTGGCACAAAGCCACGAATGTGCCAATATTGTTTGATGTGATGAGAGTGAACTGAGGCAAGAATATTGTTTTTTGAGATTGAATTTACTATGGTCAACACAGATTACGTGACCAGAGAGGTTAGTTACAATTCCAACCACTCAGTCTTATTAAAGCAGTATTCAAAATGTCATGGAGAAACCAGCTTATACAGAGAGGGCATTAAAGTCTGACCAAGCAGAAAGACAGATAAAGGCTGCAGCTTCTCACCAACAAATGAAAACCTGGGAGCTAGTACCAAGTACATAAGAAATGAAAGTTATGAAGTCTGGCTGTTTTTCTGTCTTCGTGTCTGTTGATCTGCTTCTCGAATGGGATGTACAGAGAGATGTTATCACTTCCTGCCTCCATGTCAGTGATGTTAGATTAGTATGTGCTAAGTAAAGGCTCTTGTGAAAGGTTTTAATGCAGGGTTTCCCCTGCTACGTGCAGCCGCTTTACCCAGGTCTCTGCAGGCTCTGTAATACAGAACCAGCAAATCAATTAAGTTAAACCACCTTTAGATGGCCATCCAGTATCCAGTTATCATCATCATCAGCTATTTATATAGCGCCACTAATTACGCAGCACTGCACAGAGAACTCATTCACATCAGTCCCTGCCCCATTGGAGCTTACAATCTAAATATCCCTAACATACACACACACACACAGACCAAGAGAGACTAAGGGCAATTTAATAGCAGCCAATTAACCTACTGGTATGTTTTTGAAGTGTGGGAGGAAACCGGAGCACCCGGAGGAAACCCACACAAACACAGGGATAACATACAAACTCCACACAGATAAGGCCATGGTCGAATCGAACTCGTGACCCCAGTGCTGTGAGGCAGAACTGCTAACCACTAAGCCACCGTGCAGTTATAAAAAGTATATTAAAATTTCACTATAGTTCAAAATTGCAGAAATTGTAACGGTTCCATTATTGGGGGAACACAGGCAAAGAGAGAAAAGAAACACAACGAGGCCGGAGGAGATAATACAGAGGTTGATCAGTGTTCTTCTGGTAGCTCGGGTGTTGGGACATTCAAGCCACATTTAATACAGTTTGACAATTGTTTGGCATTGTTAACTTAAAGCAAATTTTTTTCACTAAACATAAATCAGTTATTCTAATTACCACCCCACTGCGCCTGGAAAGGTGGGATGGGGGAGGGGAGGGATGTTCTAATGTTGGCTGAGTAGAGTGTTCACATGCAGCTCATGTAGACCTGTAGAAACTCCTGTTGGGAGGTGAATGTTTTGCCCTTGTTAGAATGCTGGTGTAAGTACCGGCTGATAATGATGACTTGGCTCAAGTACGTTTGTTTTCTCCAATTTACTCCCATTTTTCCGCCACTCTACTTCCGTCCCAATGTGTAGAAATGCTCTGTTTGGGAAATAATCGTTTCAATCATGTCAAGAGGTAGTTTAGATATTATATCTATTTCTGAGTCATGGTACAACAAACGCTATGACTGGGACATTCCCGGTTATACTCTGGTTAGAAAAGACAGAGTAGAGAAAGAGTATTTGTGTAACTCTAGAAGTCATTGAGAGATTTTTTTAATAAGACAACGTATAGACCTCAAGCACCAGGTGAGGGATCGGATGGCTAAATAGATGTAATCACCAAGATATCAATCAAATATGAGGTGACAATTATGGAAGATTTCATTATGCCGGGTGTGGACTGGAATCTTCAATGTGCTAAGCCTGTGTACACACTGCAGTGTTTTCAGACAAGTATTGGGTGAGTCCAATGAGAAACGACTGTCCGGTCCGATATTGCATCAGTGTGTACTCTCCACCGATGACCATTCCAAAGCACAGATCATCGTTTGATTTGACTGTTCAGCAGAACTATAAATCTTGTTAAGCTATGGAACAAGGTCCTTGGAATCCTGCAGTGTGTATGCTCTCACAATCAGGATCTCCATACAGTTTACAGAGCACTGATCTGAGGGTAAATCTTGTAAAACATGTATAGTGTGTACAGATGAATCGGCTTGCTGATCGGGGGTTTTTGTTTTTTTCAGCCATTGGTACGATCGTTGTAGATAACACATTGGTCGGAAAATTCTCTAGTGTGTACCCAGCCTTAGTCAACCAGCAGTAGTTGTATGTTCTTAAAAAGGATTCTGCAGAGGCCCATTATGCATAATTCACATTAAACACAGTCTGTGAGTCCACTTATACTCAATATTCGAAGAACTCACAGACTATGTTTGAAAAGCGATTTATGCTCACTGATTTTCTGACACAAAGATATTAGGTATATGTAAGCACACTTATCCCAGCATAAATACTTATGGAATACTTGATTGTTTCTCCTTATTTATTTGTGAAAGATTTAAGATCGATACCAGTGTAATTTAATATTATTTTTTCATTTATTGCTGTTTGTTTTATGAAATTATGTATCAAAATTAAAAAGTATATTTTCGCAAAGATGATTTTTTTTATATATAATGTATTGTGTGAGCTCTTACCTGTTTATACTGTAGGTGAATTAGTGCTGTGAGTTTGGTAATTTATTCGGTTTAATAAAGACCTGTGTTTATGCCTGAGAAGATATCACCATTTCTGTATTGATATCCTAAAACACATGAGAAGCATGCAATACATTTCTGCTGGTCAGCAGTTTGAAGCAACTACATATGTGTATGGGAATTGCGCCAAGTTGCCAAAACTATTTTTCTTTTATGCAGGTATTATACTGAGGGGACTTGCGAGATTAGTGAATCGGGGATGTATGTTAGCGGCAGACAACCCATTGTAATAATTATTGAAATGCAATATAAAAGAATGGAAGCCAGATAAAGGAATATAAATTAGCAGTGAATAAATAGCAAAAAGTGGACTAATTAGTATGGATTGAGGGGTGTAAGGGAAATAACCGATAAGGAGGAGTAAGAGAAACAATCCGTATAGAGTATAGTGAATGATTTCAAATGAGAAACTAGAAGTGAACAAACAGCAGACACTGAATTAATCAATCAGTATAGACTGAGGGGTGTAAGAGCAACAATTAACAGGCAACAAGCATTTAAAAGAATGTTACAATGTATCTCATTATAGTGTTAACTGTGGAAAAGACTTAGGGCTAGATTTACTAAGCTGCGGGTTTGAAAAAGTGGGGAAGTTGCCTATAGCAACCAATCAGATTCTAGCTTTCATTTATTTAGTACCTTCTATAAAATAACAGCTAGAACCTGATTGGTTGCTATAGGCAACATCCCCACTTTTTCAAACCCGCAGCTTAGTAATTCTAGCCCTTAATGACATTAGAATATACAGCAGGATCAGAGATTTAACATTGATAGGGTTGCAATATTGCAATTACATATTGCAAATATGTAAAATGCACTTTTTGCATGGAATATACAATAGGCTGATTTGTGATTATTAACAGTATATGAATTAAGGGATATTAAGCAAACCCCTCTTATTTATCACATAGAGAGCTGCTACTAAATCTGAGTATGTGGTTAAGAACTGCAATAAAGCAGATTTGCCTTGAAAAATGCAAACATTAATAAAAACATAAGGAGGTTTGAGTACATTAGAAACAATGAGCTCTAGTCATTCACATCAGTCCCTGCCCCATTGGAGCTTACAGTCTATATTCCCTACACACGCGAGGGTACATTGTAGACAGCAGCAAATTAACCTACCAGTAGCACCCGGAGGAAACCCACAGGGAGAAAATACATGCATGCACTCAGAAGATATGGCCATGGTTGGAATTGAACTCATGACTCCAGTGCTGTGAGGCAGCAATGCTTACCCATGTGCCACTGGGTATGAGGCCTAATTGGGATGCTTGATGCTACAAATGTTCCAAGGAGGGCTCCCAGTGGAATAGGCATGCACTAAATTATTATTTTGTGTACTAAAATGTTTGTTTTTTATGGGAGTGTCATTTCTGTTGAAATGAAGTGTGGCAGCTCTACCAAAAAACAACGAACAATGGGAGAACTTTATAAAAATTAGTGCACACACTCTTACCCATAGCAAACAGTCAGATTTTCAGTTGTGGCAGGAAGGGTAGTTTGCTCACAAGTGGAGCAAATGGGTGTAAGTAATTAATTAAGGGTTCAGCTAGTTAGTGCTGAGGAGGAAGCATAAATAGCTGGATCTGTGTTGTGGGCGGGGTGATCGACGCCGACCAGTGGCTGGTGACTAGTGAGGGGACAGAGTGTCTAGATAGCTAGCAGGGTTGCATGGAATTGTAAATACTTTTGTTTGTGTGATTACTGTAAAAGTTGCTGTCTGTACCACCCTGACATCCCTGAATAAACTACAGCAAAGTAGTTCTGTAAAACTGTGTCAGCAGCATTTGTTTGGTGTGCCTGTCACACAGTTTACAAAATGAAAGGAAACATCCGGTTCCAAACAATTACACTACCTTTTTCCAGTGCCAGTTTTCTCATCTGCCATTATATTGCTCTGTGATTGTACTCTATATTACATAGGTGAGATGTATTATTTGTGCACTTGTTTGATTGCAGTACAAGAACAGAACCCCACTGTCCAATGGAAAAGTCGCTTATGAAGAACAGGAAACGACAGAACCTTGGTGAAATCAACTTCTGCAAAATGCTTAACTGATTATGAGCAAAGAACAGATAAGCAGATGTCTTGTCGACTTTCATTAAGCGTTTAAAACTACTAAAAGCCTAATTTCATTTTGCTAATTGTATTTAGTTAAAAAAATGTACTTTATAACAATTTTTTGCTGAACGTTTAATTGTATTTTCTAATAAGTCAAGTGCATTGAAGGTCTCGGAAATTATTTTATTCATATTATGCTAAAATTGAAGAATGTTCACCAGAGTTCAGAAAGACATAGGGCTAGATTTACTAAGCTGCGGGTTTGAAAAAAGTGGGGATGTTGCCTATAGCAACCAATCAGATTCTAGCTTCCATTTATTTAGCACCTTCTACAAAGTGACAGCTAGAATCTGATTGGTTGCTATAGGCAACATCCCCACTTTTTCAAACCCGCAGATTAGTAAATCTAGCCCTTAAACTTATCCACAGAAGTCTGTATCGAGGTTCTTTAAAACGCATCCTAATATAATCTAGTAGAGCACCAGATTGTAACCGGAATTCAATTGGCCGCTTTACTGTCAAAAGTAACGTGGCCTGTGCACCATTTCCGTTAATACGGTAATTTTAACCTGGATTTCTGCTCACGGCACTATTGCCATATTAACGGTATTAGTGCGCAGGATGTGTTCCTTTCGGCAGTAACGCGGCTAATTGACTTCCCCCCTAAGTGTCTTAGTGCCTTTTGTTTCAAAGTGAATTGCAAAAAATATGAAACAATTCCGGTTATAAAACACTTTTAAGGTTAAATTGATAAAAGTAAAGGCTAAGAGTTCATGGGTCAATCTGGTTGCAACAGGAAGATTTCTAATTTCAGGATGAAGATGCATAAAAACAGATTTGGGAGTATTCAAGAAAGAAATGCAGAGGTGAAAAGGGTAGTGTTGCCCATAGCAACCACTCTCCAAACTGAACTAGAAAAATAGTTTTGCTACAGGCAAGATCGCCTTTTGTATCAGGTTTTATAAATATCCTAATCCCCCCCCCCCCCCCCAAAGCATTTATTTTTCTCTTTGTTCTGCATATGTGATAACCAAGAAAACAAACCTGTATAAATTGTGTAAATAAAATGATCGCATATTGCCTGTATTTGTACATCCCAGTTTCATCTACGTACTGCTATGTTCAGTGTAATTGCTGGACTGCTAATGCTGTAACCTTCCATTTGTACAGACTGATGTGCCTGTACTTGTTTATAGTCCACTGATGAAGACTGGAAGGATATAATGTACATTTTTACGATGTAATATACTGACCATCAATATATATTATAATATACTGTAGACTGAATTTAAAGACACAGCGGGATACATTTTTCATGTACATGTTTGATGAGACTGCTAAAGCCTGCTTGGTACCTAGTAAAAATATATGTATTATTATTTCCTGTCTGGCATGTCATGTGAGTTATGTTTCGGACTGTATCGAAAAACAAACCGTTTGTACTGCCAAGTGTAATTTAAGATACTCACCAAGGCATGAAATACACATGCTCATAGGAAGCTATGCACACACGTAAATTAAAGAAACATACTGCAAAAAAATAATGCAACACTTATCACAAAATATTTCCTTTAGCAAAATATAATATGGCAGACACAGACGATTAAAAGCATTTATTTTTATTGTTCATTTATATAGCGCAGCTCAGATTATGCAGTGCTGTACAGATAGTATGTAATGGTTCACATGAGTCCCTGCTCCTTGGGAGTTTACAGTCTAAATTCCATAACACACACATGCAGACTAGGGTCCATTTTGTCAGAGACCTCTTAACCTACTAGTATGTTTTTTGGACTGTGGGAGTAAACCAGAGGACCCCTAGAAAACCCTATCAAACACAGGGAGAACAACCATACTCCTAAGATAAGACACCTGAGGGTAGATTTATCAAACCTTCTAAAATTCAAAAGTGAAGTTGTTGCCCATAGCAACCAATCAGTGTAGCTATCCTTTATCTAGTCCTTTCTAGAAAGTATAGCTAGAATCTGATTGGTTGCTGTGGGAAACAACTTCATTTTTTGCTTTTTAGAGGATTCATAAATATACCCCCTGGTCTCTTCTCTGATTAGGGAGAAGTCCCTAACGTATAGGACTCCATAACTGTACACTGCAATGGTACCCTGCTCTGTTGGTCTCTTGTGGGTTATGTATAGACCAGGAAAGACTTTCGGTCAGGAATGCATGGCCCAGAAAATGTGTCATTGTGGGAAGCTCAACACATTACATTGTGGGAAGCTCAACACATTACATTGTGGGAAGCTCAACACATTAGGTTACTGCATTCATGGACTTGGTTTGTAAATTAATCCCAATCAGATGTTTTTTGTTCATGGAATACTGCACATTTATACCATGCTAGTACATCACCCTATCGTCTTTTAATATAACAGAAATAAACCTTGGAATACTTATAATTTTTAGACAATTCTGGGTTATTTTTGGACAGCTCTGTCTTGCATTACTGAATGCCGGTGTTACTAGGTCCACCATAAAGAAAACCGTAAGTGAGAGAATTGTGCATGGGAGAGTGCCAATAAGAAGACTTCCTTGTTATACAAAGACATTGTTACCTGTCTTGGCTGACCTTGTCCACCTAGGTTATCCAGAAGGATGGAAGAATGTGACATTTTCACTTACATAGAATAAAATGAAACCCTGTATTCCAACAAAAGACACTTATCCCTAGGGGCATGCAATGGGAGATGGTGTATTATCTATGAGGAGGTAATTGCGTTATGTCAACTAATTCTCCAGGGGGATACCCTATATCCATAAGCAGAAGCTTAACAGGAATACACAACCCACAAGCATGAGACGTGCAGTGCATGTAAGACACAAGTAATGTCTGTGCTGTCACAGAAGGTGCCACCAATTACTAAAAGGGTTGTCCACACAAAGCTTCTTCAGGATACCCCAGCAATCTGATTGTGGTGCCATCAGTCTGAAGTCACCATAAATAGAATGTTGAGAAATTTCACGAGTGATTGCTAATTTTTGTCAAGTTAACTGTACTCCGTCATAGTAATGTTGCTACAAGTGGACTGTGGAAGAGAGCTGACTAAGTATAACAATAAAATTCTTGGTGGACAACCCAATTAAGCTATTTATTCATATAACGTCCCCCCCGTCGTCGTCCCCCGTCCCCCCCCCCCCCGAAAAAAAAAAATGTTACTTCATGTTAGATTCATAAAAGTTTCTTGTGTTATTTATTTAACCCAACTTTTATTATCTTTTAAAGATTAAATTAAGTGGAGTGTAATTTTTCCGAAGATAGCTTACCTCATCCAGATGTTGCCTATTAGTCTTCACAAATCAGATACTACTAAATATATCAGGGCCCTCTTAAGAACCTCTTGGGCCCCCGGGCACAGCAGTGCACCGGGGCCCCTATATATACAAAAATAAAAAAATAATGATTATATATATATGGGCCCTGCAGCCCAGTGGGGCCCGTCGGAGGCAGGAAAAAGAAAACCCTGAAAAAAAGTAGAAAATACTTACCGTGCTGTCAGCTGGCGATCCGGCTCCCTCCCTGGTCTCCTCCTTCGTCGCGCTCCGCAATGGATGTCGGGCGGCCGTGATGACGTCACGCCCGACATGCACTGCCAGCGCGACGGAGGAAGAGACCAGGGAGGGAGCCGGATCGCCAGCTGACAGCCCCTGGGCTGCAGGGCCCCCGGGCACCTGCCCAGCGTGCCCAATGGGAAAGACGGCCCTGAAATATATGTCTGCAAGTCTTTAGATTTATATGACATAACAAAAGACCAAGGAGAGCAAGAGCCCACCTGCAACGGGGGAGTGGGAGTTACCAATATACATGCATTCACACAAGCGGCCATGATACGTTATATATACTTGTAAAGAAGTGGAAGTTGCTCAATCAATTTATAGGCTATAGCAGGTGCTTGAAAGGGTGGGATTTTCAGGAACAAACACACAGAGAGATCCCCCACTGCTATAGCCAGCAACAGATCTGCCATTCCTACTGTAGATAAAAATGCAAAAGTCTTAGTTGCACACATTTGCAAATATATGTTAAAGCCACCCGCCACTCCACGGCGCTTTTGCTAATAGGGTGGTCCTAACTCTAAACAATGAGAGTCCCATATATTTGGGCCATACATATGTGTTTTTAAATTGAGAGCTAACTTACCAAAGCGGTACCCCAGGTTGTTCCCCCAGTTATATATACTTGATTGGTTGCATGGTAAAGAAACCTTCACGAACATAAAACTGGAAAGGGCATTGTTTTATCCATACTCTCCAGCAGCATTGCAGCACTTGCCCAGAGCTCAAATTACCACAATTTGGATAATCATCAACAAATACAAAGTCACGCTACAAGTACCAAATATATACCAATATGGGGTAATCCAGGTTGTTCCCCCAGTTTGGAGAACTTACTGTGGAGGGAGAAGGGTATTCGGGCCATCAAGGACGTCTTCGACCCGGGAGGTCGGATGAGATTGTTTCAGCAATTAAAAGATTAATATGGTCTGCCAAATTCGCAATTTTTTATGTTTTTCCAAATTCGCCATTATATACAATCTTTACCTACCTCTGTGGAGCTAAATGCTGAGAGTAATTTGATAGATGCCTTTGCTGACTTGATACATTTTTTGTCCACCAATAAATATAAAACAAAATATGTGTATATAGATTTAATACAATGTACAGGCATTTACCCTTGGACAGGGATTTGTAAGAGCTGGCATCTAACATCCCTGATATGGGTGACCCTGATATGTTACTCAAATATCATGAATCTGTCATGAAGTCCTTAAAGTCCACAGTATGAATCTGGACATTGTGTAAAATGCCAAAGAGCGAATGCCTCTTCTTTTATAATATGCCGCAAGATAAGTAGATTTTGGGAAGTCCTGAGTTTTATTAGTTCTACTTTTTCTCTTAGATTAAAGAAATAGGTAATCCATATGCTATACTCAAATCTAGATAAATGGAAACCAGGGGCCTGATTAATTAAGGATCTTAAATGAAGAGGATTCTTATTTCAGTCTCCTGGACAAAACCATGTTACATTGCAAGGGGTGCAAATGAGTGTTCTGTTTTGGACATAAGTTAAATACTGCCTGTTTTTTTCATGTAGCACACACATATCAACTTTCAATTTCAGTGTACAAATAAGCTATCAAGTATTTGTGTGCTACATGAAAAAACAGTCAGTATTTAACTTATGTGCAAAACTGAACACTCATTTGCACCCCTTACAATGTAACATGGTTTTGTCCAGGAGACTGAAATAAAAATCCTCTTCATTTAAGATCCTTAATGAATCAGGCCCCAGATCTGCAAGGTACTGAGCTTATTCCCCTATTAGTACTTTAGTACTTACATTAACTATAGCAAAAAAGTTATATTAAAAAAACTGGACAACACGCACACCACCATTCTTAGGCGCTGTGAAAAACTTACTATTAGAACATTTGTATTTTGACAGATGGGCAACAATACCCCAGGTTGAGAAGGGAGTGGAAAAATTCCACGGAAAATCGGGTAGATATATTGACATATAAAACACATCATGCAATTGTTAAAATCTACTAAACGGTTCTTATATAGGCAACTCAATGCTAGTACTAGCCTAGACCTTCATAATTGATATTGGCAGTCATATATTTGGCTGCTTGACATTTGTTGGGAAGAGTTATTCTGAATAGATGACTTAAACTTTAATATGAAGAAATGAGCGTGGATGGCACCAGCGCAGGTTGCTCTTATTAAGAGAGTAATTATTTTATTGTTGTTAAACTTTGAACCGATAACGGATGCTTGATTAACTTGACATCAACACTATGAAAGTTTTTTTGTTTTGTTTTTGTCAATAATATTATTTTGACTCTTGTTCTTCTAATTCTTTTTTTTCTTTTTTTCTGGATATTACACATCTTAATATTTAGTTTTATTATATTTTTCTTTGTATATTATTATATCTTAAAAACTGTGCTGAGTGGAGAGTATCCTACCTGAGCTTTATACGAAGTCTGGGATTCTACTATTGCTTCTATATGAACAATGTCTTATCTAAATTGATACTAGACACCACTTTATCCTTAATGTTTATAATTGTGTAATCCTGGTACATGTTAAAACATTTGGTTGCATTGCTGTATATTGCTCTGTTTGATACAATAAAACAGTTAAAAAAAAAAGAAATATTAAATTAAGAGTAAATTGTATTTTTTTGTCACATTAATGCAAGGATACCCATAGTAAAGACTTCACAACTGAAAACTATATAGCTCTTTGTAAACTTGCTTTGTTATAATACATATAGTACTTGTTACTTGGCCTATAACTGTGTCAAATCAAAATACCAAAAATACTATTAATATAGCTGACTTGCATTGTTGAATAAGCAGAAATAGGTGATCTAATATTTTGCTATGTGTTAGCATTATCTGCAATATTCTTATTTTACAGACACATAACTTAGGCTAGGTACACACTGGAGAATTTTTCGACCAATCTGTTATCTACAATGATTATTCCTACAACTGAAGGTCCGACCAGTCGGGTGATTCATGCATACATACTACACACAATTTACCTTCAGATCTTGTCACCTACAAGACCCACTCCCATTCCACTTATATCTCTAACCTCCTCTCCATCCACACTCCCACCCTTTCACTGCGTTAGGCCAACGACCATCGCCTTTTCTCCGCCCTGATCACCTCATCCCACGCCAGAATTCGCGATTTCTCCCGTTATGCCCCCTCCACTGGAACAACCTCCCTCGCACCATCTGTCTGTCCCCTAATCTTAGCACTTTCAAATGGGCTCTCAAAACCCACCTGTTCCTTAAGGCCTACCAGCCATCAACATAACCTTCTCCTTCCTTGTTCTCCTCACCTCCCACTTGTCACGGTAGGACTGCAGGATATTGACACAACTAAACATGGAGTCTAAGCACCCCAAGTTTTCACGAGGGGCCCCCGCAAGGAGGTATGGACCTGGCTGCATGAGGTGCGCAGGTCACGGTTCTCCAAGCTGCGGTAGTGTGGAACAGGAATAGTTGAACGAATCCAAACAGGAGCAAAGTACCCAAGGATAATGCAGAGAATAGTCAGAGGGAAGCCAGAGGTCAGAACCAAACAGACTAGAACGGTACCAGGGTTAGCACGAGAGAGTAGTCCGGAGATCAAGCCAAAGGTCAGAACCAAAACACAATGCTGGAACAGGAACAAGGCTGGAGCTGGTGAACCAATACTCCCCATATACAGCCAGAAGGAGGTTTAAATAGAATCCTTGATTGGTGCTGCGGTTTTCGGCGGTCAAAAGGCAACCAACCGCAAAGTAGGTAAAGAGTCTCTAGTCGCTCTGCAACGTAATGCGAAGCTCGGCGCATGCATACGCAACGTAGTTCCCCGGAACCAGGAAGAACGTCCCGTCAGTCCGTTCTCTCTGACGTCTCCGTCAGAGAGAACGGACAGGCGTCAGTCCCTGACACCTAGGAGAAGTGCGGAGACGGCGCCTGACACCACTTCCCTGTCTCCGCTTGCAATTGATCCCCTCCACTGACTCCTCTCGTGCCTGCTGTCTGTTTCCCCTCCTCTTAGTATGTAAGCTCTTATGAGCAGGGCCCTATTCCCTTCTGTCTCCATTTCTTCTCCTACACCACTGTACTTGCTGTGCTTAGAGATACCGAAGTCTCGTTTTCCTGCACCAAACTGTGAACTCTATGGAGATCATGATCGTGAGTGCGTACACACTACATGATCAGAAGGTGATTGGAACAAGATTATTAAACAGTACGACCAACCAAATGAAACGACAATCAGCACTTTGTAACGATTGTCGTTCATCATGTTATTATGTTGTTTATCGGGTGATCGGCCCGATAATTGGCTGAAAAACCTCCAGTGTGTACCTTGTCTTAGTGACACTGGCGAATCCAGAGGACGGTGATCGGGGCAATCACCCCCCCTCCTCCCCAGCAGCAATCTTTACCCCGTTAAATTGCGGTGTAGAGGTCCGATCATCAGGGAAATGGGGCGGAGCCATCCAGAACCAACCGATCAGAGTAAAGGAGGGGCATGACTGTACACAATCACCCCCTCCCCCTAAAAGGTCTGCCCTTGATTAGTGAACACTACTAAGGTCCTTTTACTCTGCTGAGTCTCTGCACATGGTGATTCATGTGCAAGAATGTAAGGATCCTAATCTAAGCAAACATTCACACTGTAAATATGATTAGATCTGTCAAACAGTAGCTCCAATCATTTTCTTCTGCAGTAAGAACATGTACATTTGTTAAACTAATGGTCTAAATTTAGCTTCCCCCAAAATCCTGCTGCTTTGTACCCTCCTGATTATACCAGTGCCTGATCTGCAATAGAGAATTAGTGGGGTATGCTGATTACATTGACACTACAGGAAATAAGTTGTTAGCAGTGACCCCTTTCATTGGAGCAATCCATGCTTCCTCCTTCAGTTAGCTGCACCATCCTATCCATATGTCATTTAAATGTGGAGCTGAGCACTGAAATGGATTCTTCATCAGAATAGCCACAGATAAGGATCAAGTGCATTTATTGTTGAAGTTATTTCACCATGACAAACAATGTTAGGAAACAAATATTTTCAAAGCTGATACTTGGCTGCCTTTGAAACCATTTCAGAGACATTTTACTTTCTTCAGTGGAACATAACCACCTTGAAAATAGTGTTATGTGTAAACAGTATCTGACCCTTCATTGTAATGCAAGACATAAAAGTAAACATAGCACTCAATCAAATATACATACAGTGGATATACAAAGTACACAAACCCTTATTGAGGTGTTATGTGATTAAGCCTAAAATCAAGATAACACAAGTCAGATCTTTTTCCACCTTTAATGTGACCTTGCAACCAACAAAATCCAATTGAAAAAATGAATAGGCCTTTTTTTTAGGAAAAGGAAGTAAAAATACAAAAAATCTACAATACCCTGGTTGCATGACTGTGCACACCCTTTCATAATAGGACTGTAGCTGTGTTCAGAGTGAAACAATCACATTCAGAATTAGCATACACCTGCCTGCAATGAAAATGATTGGGATTAACCCCAACTAAAAAATCACCTGTTCCTGTAGGGTTTCTTGTAGTTTTTTGGCTTGTTATACCCTCTATATTTACCAAAGGCATGTTCTTTTATAAACTACTGTACATAGAAGGTGAAATATTTGTATAGCAAGAGTTTTGTAACAGATAAAACTACTCAGTTCACTGCAAATATAAAACCCTGCAGTGATGGTCAACTGGTTCGTAATACAATCCATTCTGTCAGCTGCTCACAGCCAAATGAAACATCATATGATCACTGTACACATTTGTGGGGTTCACTGTCATTGTTAGACATGCAGGCTTCTTGCAAGTGACCTTGGAGTTTTGTGCCCTGTACTCTGGATTGCCACCCTCTCTGCCACATTTGGTGACACGCACTTAAACATTGTTGCCAACTGCTCCTAATTTCCAGGAACCATTCCAGGATTTAGATGGTGGGCGCTCAAATTTATAATACAGTATAATTTTTCTTATTCTGTGTATAAAATGCAATTCTCACTATATCTTCATATTCTCCACAGCTAATTTACAAACCCAAAGCACAAATGCCATTTTGTAATATAATATGCCTACTTTTGCGCAAATGCACCTGATGGCACGTGCAGAGGGTGCAAACATTTGCATCGTCTGATAGGCGGAGCCAGGTGAATCAGTACACTTACTTTTACACCCACATGCAAATCAGTATTTTGTTTCATGATTTATTTAAGCATTAAATAAAACACTAGACCAGTGGGGGGCACCAGGCGGCCTGCTGCGCCTTTGCTTTTGCCCCCCCCAGCTTGCTGCTCCCGATCTTAACAGAACAGGGCAGCCGACTTCTGCGCCACCTGACGTCCGCACAGTGCAAGGAGGTCACGTGACATAACCAGAGGAGGGTAGAGCTCACCGTGCCTCCTCTTTCCTCTATGTGGCCCCTTTACACGGCCCTCCAGCTATTTCACGCTGCCTATCACTGAGCAGTATTTTAGGCAAAAATTTTATTCAATCAACAGACGTGGTGCTGACAGAGTAGGATGTTACACTTTGATGCACTTTTGCACATTTTTCAGTCTCTCCACACATCAGGGTGCACTTTTACTTTGCGGAGGCTGCTCACGTATATATAAAGTAGGCGTGCGTTTGATGTGGTGTGGATGAACAATTGAGGTGCAGTTTTAGTAGATTTCAGGTGAGTAGATGATGACGTCCGACAATGAAATCGGAAAATGTGGTCAGAAGCTGGCTGCTCTCTGCCTGTGTGTGCAGTTTGAGTGCACTAGCTGGCGGCAATGGACCAGTAAGTGATCCAGACACTCAGCGCAAAGGGCAGAACAGCTGGATTTTGTTTAATTTGGCCAACCACGTGTGTCACCAAATTGAACTATATTCTTGTCAGTCGGCCACCGACCTGGACTGGCCTGTATATAGCCGACTCTATAAGCCACACCTTGAGGTGGACTACACATGTAAAATCAGAAAACAGGATGAATAAACTTGCTCTATTTTAAAAACACAGATCAACATTTTGGTGTTTGTGGATTTGGCGCCCATGCCTCTGTACAGCAGTAGCCCTCTCCACTCTCTATTACATTGATGAGCAGCCTAAGACACTTCAAAGGCTGCACTTGCCGCCTCCAAATCTTCTAAAGGGCTGTGGATTATCTTTTATCTCAGTACCAAGTTAAAACAATACTTTTATATAAAGAAAGAGACAACAATCTGCAATAACTTCAGCAGGCATATTAATGCATGCTAAACAAGTGTTACAAGCTATAACAACCAAATCTGACTATTCAATGGCACTTCTGGGTGACCAGATTTTCCATCAGCTTGTGAAGTTAGGTGGTATGTGCGCAGTGGTATTGTATGGACTGGCTCCAACAGGTCCATGCCAGTAGGACCTGCACGCCCAGGTGTAATGATTCACCACACCCGGTAGCATGTAGGAAGGCGTCCATGAGTGGGCAATAAGTTCATTGTTCACAAGTAGTTGCAAAGAGCCATGGGAGGTATGAGATTGGGCTTTATGTGCCCCAACCAAACCTCTTGCTCTCTCTGCCATAGCACTCTTACCTGCACCAGGACATCTTCAGCACGCTTCCCTGTACGCTCAGCACCTCTACAGGTATTTAACTCTGCAATATCTATTTTACTATCTAACCATACTTGCCTACTCTCCCAGAATGAAAGGAGTAAATGATCTGCACTCAAAGGAGGTTCAAGTCTGATGGGTGGCAACAGGCACATCCTACTGTGTTTGGAGGGGCGCATTTGGGGTATAGAAAGGGGACACTGGCAAGACAAGCCAAGTCGGTCCCCAGCAACACGGACAGAGTGGCATAGGAGGTCCATCTTGTCAAAAATCGAGCTGCCAGGGAAGCTCAGTGGGGCGGATAATAACAGCTGGCGCCAATAGAGCATAAAGCTGGAAGTAATTAGGGGCCGCAGGCGATGGGTTGGAGGGCCCCCTTTTGCCCATCATTGCTCTATTACATATACTGCCTTAAGTTGTGACTAATGACCATTTTAGTCTGCAACTACAATAGACCTGTGTCATTGAAATAGGCTGCCAAGGAGTGTTATTTTTGGCAGGATGGTGGAGATCTCAATGTTCGGCTGTGTTAAAGATTAACTGCCGAACATCAGCTAGTGTGCAGAGTGTGACTAGGACTGTACATGTTGTAAGTCTGTTTTAACAAAAAGAATAATTGGTATTACTAATCACTAATATATTTCACTTTAGAATGTGTTAAAATACCATGATTATCATAATTAATTACTGCTAGAAATGTTATGCACTTCTGCTATAACAATCTAAAAATGCAAATTGCCTGACAGTCCACTACTAAAACAAAAATTAACAGAGAACAAAGAAAATGTAAAATAATTACACAAACAGTGAATATATGAAGAATTGGTGATATGTTCATGTGAATTAAAGTGTACCTTCCAGCATCTTATACAAATGTACATGCAGCAAGGATTCCCCTTACTCCGGCTGCTAGTGTTCTCAATTGCAAAAAAATCAACACCCCCCCCCCACACACACACACCTACCACGAGAATTAAATACATATTTACACATTTATATGGACATAGTAAATACATGCATAGGCATCGGAAATGTGTGGCAGCTTAAAAGTACCATATGCAGTATTCCACATACTTTTCTGTGCTCGATCACCCATTGAAACACTTAAAAAGCTCCAGTATCTGCTCTAGAATATTAGGATACTTTGAGAACAATTTGTGAGAATTGCGCTGCTATAAATGTAAGATGCTCCCGCATGTTGTGTTGGTGAACCCGTGCACAGTGGTGATGTGTCCTAAGGTTTTGATTATGGGAATAGTGGATGCGTTTGTACTTAATAAGGCTGGGCATATCCTTATCTGGCTGCTCTTTTATTACACTTCAAATAATTTGCTTTGTCTTAAATTAATGACTGCTATATAATGTATCTTCCATAATTATTGGTTGCGTTGAAAGGTTTCTTTAATCCTGATCCCTGTGGTTAGATGATCCTGCTAGGAATGCTACTTTTCTGGTATAAGAATAGACCTGTCTGATCTTTCAGGTCTTCTGTGGTGAGTGGTGGTTGGGCTTGTAATGGATGGGGCCTGAGAGTCTTGTTTGGGTGTACAGCTATTTCTCTTTGTATACCTTGCTTTGCTATTTTTTCACTCCCTCTTTTCCCTTATCGAATCCAACTCCCTTTCCTCTTCTTCTCTTTTGCTCTCTGTATTGTCTTCTGTTATTTGCATAACTTGCATTCTGTAACAATTAAAAAAAATAAAAGATAAAACATCCTGTTAATCTTGATATTAAGATGTTACTCTGTATCTATTTTAAAATCTTTAATTCAGAGGGATCCGGTAGGGTTAATCTCTGCACAACAGGTGTCAGGTAATATTAGACAAACAATCAAAGTTGATATTCAGAGCCAGTGCCCCAAATACCCCGATCTCTTTATTAACACTGGATGTAGAGAGTGGATTTGATAGCCTAAATTGGCAGAAGTTATTTCTAGTATTGGAGATGATGAAATGTATGGGTCAATTTGTGGACATTCTTAGGATATACTACAATTGCTTAAAAGCTAATGTTAAACTGCCTCTCTATTGTCGTAAACAACACCACCATCTCCTCTGTCACCCAACTCCCACCCAACTCCGCTGCCTAGGCGTCACCCTTGACTCCTCTCTCTCTTTTGCCCCCCACATTCTTTCCCTTGCCCAGTCGCTTCCAACTACGCAACATCGCCCGCATCCGTCCCTTCCTCTCTCAGGATGCCACCAAAACCATCATCCACGCACTCATCATCTCCCGCCTGGATTATTGTAACCTTCTCCTCACTGGCCTCCCCCACTCCCATCTCTCCCCCCTCCGCTCTATACTCAACGCGGCTGCAAGACTCATCTTCCTCTCACGCCGCTCCTCCTCTGCCTCCCCTCTCTGCCTCGCCCTACACTGGCTTCCCTTCCCCTATAGAATCCTCTTCAAACTCCTCACCACCACATACAAGGCTCTCTCCCACTCTACTGCCCCCTACATCTCTAACCTCCTCTCCATACACACTCCTGCCCGCTCTCTGCGCTCAGCCAATGATCGCCGCCTCTCCTCCTCTCTTATCACTTCTTCACACTCCAGAATCCAAGACTTTTCCCGTGCAGCCCCCCTTCACTGGAACGACCTACCTCGCTCCATCCGTCTCTCTCCTACTCTGTGCTGCTTCAAACGTGCACTGAAAACTCACCTCTTTCGCAAAGCCTACCAACCATATACTTAACCTCCACTCGCTCTCCCTTCTCTCTTCTGGCTCCCCTTGTGCCTGGTTCTGTCTACCCTCCTTTAGGATGTAAGCTCACATGAGCAGGGCCATCTTCCCTCCTGTCTCCTCACATGTTCTTCTGCTCCATGCTTATTGCAGCAGCCTGCCTGGAGTTCTAAAGTATTGGTATTTTTGTTTATTGTTCTGTACTGTTTCACCCTGTATAGTCTACAGTTTGTACTGTGTACGGCGCTGCGGAAATCTTGTAGCGCCTAAATAAATGATAATAATAATAACTGCTGGGCTCAGGGGTCAAAGCCTTTGTGATGGGACAGAGTACAGAGCAGGGGTAACTCCAGTTGTATTTGTCTATGCTATCTAGCCCTTTGCTATTACCATGAGGACTGACCCTGATATTAGGAGCTTCAGGGTGGAGGGCGTAGAGAGTATAAAGTCAGAAACAACATTCTCGTTTCCATCACAAGACCACTGAAATCAATCTCGAACCTGTTAGTTTTTTGGCATTTGCATTAAATTTTTTCAGAGGGAACAATTCTTAACTTTTGATAATGGCCTCCATAGCTTCACTATAAAAATTGAATTATATGTCTTTTTTTAAAAAAAAAAACCTTTCAGGTGCATTTAAACAAGTGAACTACACTGGCTATATCCTGGATAGGTTGGAATAACTGTGTAAAAATGGTAACACTGACGTATATGTCCTATTATAGCCTCACCTTGCCAATACCGGTCCTATCAGCAATTTTACAGAAATATAGAATGTTATCCTTTTTTTGAAACTAAAAACATAATTTTGGGATTAGTAAGTTATGTATTTACATACAATGGTAGATGAGCTGTTGGTACTGCACTTATGTAGATATTATAGAGCAGCTTGTATGGCCTCATTAATCCCTGATTGGCAGCTCCACTTTTAATGCCACACACTCCAGGGTTGTATGACTCCCCCCCTAACATGATTAAGAAATAACTTCCTCATAATTTATTCCATGGACCTTTTGAGATCTGTGAGTGCATGTCCCCAACTCACCCCCCCTACTTCCCTTTGTGAACCTCTGCTGTTTCCAACCAGGTTGGATGAGGTCTAAACATGCTAGTGGATTTGCAGTGGTCCAATGACACTTGGGAGGTTTCTACACATCAACAAATTAAGAAAGAAATCCCAATTCCACGAGTGGCATAACCTTCGCCCTGTAGCATTATTGATTACTACAAATACTGTATCTTTTTTTCACAAAATTGGAGGGATCAATCAGGTTAAGAAAACTTTTTTGAAATAATGTACTAGATCATCCCCTTTGGAGAGGGGTGTTATTTTTCTTTCATATTTTCATTTTAATAAAAATTTTACTACCCACCTGAGACAACACCCCAATTTATATTAAAATAGGAGCTAGATTTGGGTCATAAGATTGTACTTTCTAGATGGCATAAGATACGCACTCCAAGAGCATTTTTCAGGTTGGATGGTGAAGACCTTGAAACTCCTGCACAGGGCCTATTTGATCTTGTTCTGTAGACTTCAATCAATTTAATACTAGTTCCCAGAAGTGCTTTCCTTTTATGTCAAGCAGGTAACTACTTGTTGCAATAGATTAAGCTAGCAAAGCTTATGTTGCATGTTTTGGAGATGTATAGTTCTCTCCCACAATTTTGCTTGTAGGTGACAAACTCAGATCAGTAATAATAAAAAAAAAAAAGCTACATCTTGTGTGCAAAATAAAGTTAGATATATTGCGAATAACAAACTTATGTTCTCTATAATAAAAACTACTTTGGAGCAATTTAGTAATTTCTGGCTCCCCTAATAGAACAATTTCTACACAGGGATACCTGGGGTAAATTTATCAAGCTGAGGGTTTGAAAAAGTGGAGATGTTGCCTATAGCAACCAATCAGACTCTAGTTATTTATTTTAGTACATTCTACAAATTGACAGCTAGAATCGGATTGGTTGCTCTAGGCAACATCTCCACTTTTCAAACCCACAACTTGATAAATCCCCCTCCTGGTGCAATTTCTTTGATAGTTTTATAACTGTTTGTGTATTACAGCTGCAAACGTTCTTCCGCTTTTCGGTGCAGGGGAGGTCTTGTGGGTCTAGGAGGTGGACCCACAAGACTTTCCTAGTGATTTATACAAAACCTTGCTGGGGGGCATTCGGGGCTATAGAAGAAGATTCTGCAGCAGGGGGGCCCCCTGCCATAATAACAACCAACCCCAAGATGGTTAGCATGGGACTGGAGTCCATAGAGGTACACTGTTTTGTTTGTTTTTACTATTTATCTATTTTATTTATTATTTGTTTAGTGTATTATTGACTGTGACTTGTTCCGGCGGCTGTGTTGATGTACCGGCGGTCCGCTTGTTGCCAGCACTTGGGTTAATGTGTTTTGGAGGGTAAAAGGGGGGCACACTTTTTTCTACTTTTTTTTATGTATTAACTGTTTTGTGCTGGCATTGCCGTTTACATGTCACCATTATTACCTGTTGACAGTCACAATGTCACCATGTTAACACGCTGAATCTGTCAACAGTCTGACTGCTGGCAGATGGTGTTTATGAAGAAGAGTCGGTTTATCTGAGATATTAAAATTAAGGTAACTGCTTTATTCGTTTTCCTAGTCTAAATTGCTCCTAGGCGGGTGTTAGCACACCAGCACTTTGTACTCTGGCATATATCAGAACCAAGAACTTGGTGCTTATCTGTTCCTTTTGTTGCACAAAGTAAATGCTGTGTTCTTGTCACACTAGCACCAATTTGCTCTATAAATGCTGCCATGTCAGCACTTTTGTCATAAGTACCCAGTGTCTACACCAGTGATAGGCAAACTTTTTCAGGAGCGGGACAAATAAAAAAGAAAAACTTTAGGCGGGCCAATATAATTTATTAAAAAACTCAAATATCAAAATATATAATACAAATTTTTATAAAACTAATGTGATGAATGAAGCTGTGACTGCATTTCTATAAGTTCCTCGTATCTATTTTTTTTATTTAAATATAAAAACAAATAATTATATTTAAATAATTTTATGCATATTTTAATGAAATTTTTTAAAATATTGGCGGGCCGGATAGAACCTCTAAGTGGGCCGGTTCTGGCCCGCGGGCCGTAGTTTGACGATCACTGGTCTACACCATACTTGCCTATTCACCTGTGAATCGTGGCATCATGGCCCTGCCCCCCACTGTGCCATGACAAATCGTGATACTGCGCAGCAGGGGGCAGGCAGCGATGACACGAATCACAATATCAAGCCCTTGCACCTGCCTCTTTTCTCCAGGATCTCTATCTCATAGGGGGAGATATAAAAACAGGCAAGTATGACTTACACTGCCTGCAATATGCAGGGAAAAGGAGTAAACTGAGTTCCTCTGACTGATATACAAGGTTGCAGAAAGCCAGTGTGCAGAGCCACTGTCCTTAAACTGGTCACACATGCTGCAATATTGTACCATTTTCATGTAAACATAACAGTACCCATAGTAATTAGCTGACAGAACTTTTTTTTTTTTTTTTTTAATTGAGGGCATCATTATTTCAGCCCAGATTATTGCAGCAGAAAACTAAATGTGAAAACAGAACCAGAGCATTGTGGACAGGTTAAATGGGACCTACTGGAAGGTATGGATTGTGTCACATGAGCTATGTTTTACTATGCAACGGAAAATAATTATGCATATTGCAAAATATCCAGGAAATAAACGTCTGTCTTGGGTCTTATTATCAGCAGCCTTCTCCCTACTAAATGTAAGACACAAAAGTAGGGGGAAATAAGTGTTTTACGTTATATGAAAAGCAGCCAACCACTGAGTACCACATCCTTACTGGACCAGGCTAGAGCCCGCCCACTACGTCACTACACTGACACCTGGTACATTAGAGAAACGAAACGTCTCGTTCCATATATCGGCGTAACACTCCCTGCGGCCATTTTTCTTACTGGAAAGCGGAGTCCAGCAACAGGAGTGTGTCCTGGCTTCTGTGAATAACGCGGAAACGTCACATACAGGAGAGTAGATCTCCAGGAAAGTTCTTATTCACAGCCTAAATGTGTGTGGCACACATTTAGGCTGTGAATAAAAACTTTCCTGGAGATCTACTCTCCTGTATGTGACGTTCACTGATACCCTAAAACGCAGGACTAATAGCAACTGGTTACCATGCTATTGCAGTTTACAGTCGAAAGACTTTTGCCAGGAGTCAAGATGGCGCCCCGAGAACGTTGCGTCCCTTGACACAATTATACGCCGAGGCTCCTCCCCACAGTGCCGACGTGGTGTGAACAGCGGTTGTGTACAGCGTCATCCCAGCCGGAGGAGGAGGCAGAGCACCCGGTGCGTTGGTGCCTCAGTGTCCCTGGTGTGTGTGTGAGAGCCATCCGTCATCATGGGCATCCGCAAGAAGAGCAGTAAGACCCCGCCAGTGCTGAGCCACGAGTTCATCATCCAAAACCATGCGGACATTGTCTCCTGCCTGGCCATGCTCTTCCTGCTCGGGCTGATGTTCGAGGTGAGAGGGGCCTGAGAGTCCCAGACGTGGGCACCTAGCAGCCATCACAGCCCCTTGTACTAATCTGGGTGACAATGAGCTCATGACACTAACTTGTGGCTCCTCAGCTCTTGTGGGACTACATGTCCCAGCATGCCCGGCCATGTAGATGCTGGAGGAGAATGCAGGGACTTGTAGTTCCTCAACATCTGGTGAGCGACAGTTTGCTTACATCTGTTAGGTACAGTGGGCAGCATCTGACACTCCTGACTTCTATACTTATATCAGTATGTATAGGCCACTATGATTTGTGTATGTAGTGTAATATCACAGCTGGCTTCACACGTGTTACCCCATTACACACAAACACATACTGCTTACGTGTTACTTCTAACACATCGGTCTCCAGCCTGTTAAGCTACGTGCACACCCCTTCATGCTAGTGTCTTACAGCTGGAACTTGCCACTCCTATGCATTTCTATAGGGGCTGTCTGCTTTACAGAATTATTCTTTTCATTGTTGAATATTTTATTATTTTGTTAAAAATATTTAGCTTAAATGTTTATTTTTAATCCTCTGTAATATGTTTTTTGGTTGTCTTCTAGAAAGTATAAATATGGTTTAAACATAGAATATACAGTTACAATACAGTTTAAGTCTTACTGAGTTTGCATGCTTGTACCCACATGGAAAATAAGAATGCAATCAAAATGCTGATGTGTAATCTCAAATTTGCATACTCCTATAGATACTTATTAAAAGTACTCAATGTAGAGTCAGGACTGTTCATATGAGCATAAAAGAACAATATGCTTATTACTTTTGCAGATTTGGCAAATCTTGTTCTCTTTGAGTCTGCTGAGTCAGTGATCTCCACTTTTATCTGTACTCCCATTTATTTGTTTTGTTTGTAATTCATGTTGCATATTTGCTGTGTTCTGTAGCTTTAGAATGGCTATGTTGAAGTCCACTGTGTCTCTGGAAGTGTTTTGCACATCTGTCTTAGACTACCCAGGCTACAGAGAACTCTTATCAGCGCTCTCTTGAAATATTACAGTAATATTTGCAGTCCATGAAAAGTAGCAAGCCATAGAGATGTGTATAAAAGTTACATTGATAGCAACTTAATCTATTCCAAATATAGAATAGGTGTAAAGAGTGCACTGATGCTGGTATTGAAGTGCAGATGTATAAAGTTTCAGGTAAAAGATCTATTGAGTCTCTTCATTGATATAGTGTTCAGGATTTAAATGGGTTAAAGTATTAACCTGCTTCCTCTCCAGCTATCAGAACAGCAGGGATCTAAATGGTCACACACAACAATATCAGCAAATCGGCCCTTTATGGCCATATGCGTGGCCCTAAAAACAATGACTGGCAATTATGAAATTAAAACAAATAGAATAATTTTTGGATAAACAAGGGAATCCAGACAGCAGGTGATTGCTGTTGGACTCTAGGGGGCAGATTCAATTGGTCGCATTACTGTCAAAAGTAACGCGGCCGATGCACCATTAACGTTTCTACGGTAATAGTGCGCATAATTCCAGTTAGTATGGTAATCTTTAACGCTGGTTTCTGCTTGTGGGTCAGGGAACCGTGAGCAGTTATCAGGGTTAAAATCAATGTATTACCGGTAATATATCTTCCTCTCCTGATATAAATTTCTGTGGCAGGCTATAAGAAGAATGTTGGTATTTCCCATTCCCTTTGTCATTTTTTTCTTCAGGTAAATATTAGCGATTTATCATTCTGGACTATCATGGCAACCAGACACAAGGTTTAATGAGCAGAGAGGCTTTGGGACACCCCTCTGAGCTCTGTCTGCACTTTGATATTCTCCTTCTCCCCTCTCTGCCATCACATGACAGGCTGAGAGACTGTGTCTGTTAGCCATTTAGCTTTTGGAATGGAGATGATTTGTAGGACGTTAGCTAAGAAAAATGAAACTCTGTAATCTGGTTCCTAATGAATTGATAGACTGCGTTTTGAGAAAATTAGTTCATCAAACACAATGGCTGTGTCTTCTATGTTTTGGAAATGAGTATAGTTTAATGGGAAAAAAATTATGGAGTCTGTAGCCTGGACAGCTGTGATCCATACCATCAGTTTAACAGTCTATCAGTAATGCAATACATCTGCATTGTTTTACTTTGTAGCGTCGTATAGGACGCGAGGGGAAATGGGTGGATATTTCTGATAAACTCCACTTATGTGTCTTTGTGGACTGTTCTGGAGACATATAGAATTGAATCCCCCATTAGAATATATATTTGTTTTTATTATTATTATTGTGATTGATTGAAGTGGAGCACTGGGCATTAATTTTTATACTGATTGCTCTGATGCTAGTGAAGCTTTTACTCTGCAAACATTAAAAAATAAAAAACAAAAACACATACTTAGTTTTTGCAAATTACTGCCCTAATGGGGTGTGTAAGAATGAACAGATTATAATTAGTAAATGCTACTTTTTAAAACAAAAGCTGAAATCATTATGACCATGTGTATAGTCCAATTCTCCTGTCACTTTTCAATTCCTCTGCATGGTGGAAGCTGTCCTTTTTTGGGACTAGAGCTAATATTCATAAGAATGCAACCTGGCAATTCACTAATGACCGATTACATCATTGAGAATGCAGCCTAGCAGTTAGGAATCATTGACATTACTGGGAATCCATTATTATTATTCTCCTTTATAAAGAATATTACTTAGCATTGTACTTTGAGGGGTTCATGATACAACTAAATGATATACAATGACATAAAACAGGAGGTATGGATGGTCCTGTCCAACTGAGCTTACAATCTAAGAGGTGTAGTGAGTTAGTTATGTATAGGCCCCTTTCTAATTATGGCATAGACTTTATAACAAGGTAAGCAATAACATTACCATGTTTAATTTGGACCGTTACCAGAGTATTCATACAACTTTTTTCATAGGAGGCAACAGATACATTTTACTGCTTTCACTTGCGACATCCAGGCAGTAGAGAATGTTTTCATATGTTCTATTCTGTTTTAAACAAGAAGGGACTGTTATGTTAAGATATCGCTGTAGTTTTGTAGTGTTCTTGATATTTAACAAAGGAATTCAGTGGAGAAATATTCTTAATTCTCTTTCTGTAAAGCCCAATCTCAGTAAATCAATGTCATTGAACACATAGATTTGTTCTGGAAAATAGTCTTGTGAAATTATTGTGTTTAAATTATGATTGTTTGCTGCTACCATAAAATCAGTGATGTTTAAGCACCATATGTAATTCCCTCTTGTGTAATTTTTCCCAGCAACTTTAATTGCCATAGGTGCAAATCCTTCAAAGTACATCCCACTTTTCTCCCCCCATGAAATACATTTTTCTTTGTGACATCCCCCAAACTAAGTTTATACCGAACACACACAATGGTTAATTTCAACAAAAATATTAAGAGTTTCTAAAAGAATATATTAACAACAGTTTTTATACATTTTGTTGATCATTAACAAGTAAAATATGTAGGGCTGTTTACAGAAGTGTATTTAACCTTTGTGAGGTTTGTAATGATTCGTATTTCCCCATGGAGCTTGCACTGAAGCTAGTGCTGCATTTTGCTGCAAGCATAGGATCCTATAGTAATACACAGTAGCTGCTAACATATGCCCATCAGAAAAACTGGTCTCGGACAGAGGCCTTGCTGACCATATGCCCTACTTCATATAGGTGGTGCTTAGCACCAGTGTTAGCCAGTGTCCCAAATGGTTAAAGGAGAAAAGGTGACTATTGATCCAATAAACATAGTGGTGTTTGTGTAATATATATATTTCACCCTCTCATCTGCATTTTAAAGTGTGTGCCACTCGCTTTGGGCTGTTCGGTCAGTGTGTGCTGTGAAGAATTCTTTACTCGTTTTGCAGTGCTGAGGTAACAGCACTGTGTGTTTTTTATATTCAATTGCACAAGTAACGTGTCCCTAGAGGCAGCCTGTTCTGCTAGGATTTAAATGTCTGCTCTCTAGTACACAGAGGCACTGGGTGGCCTGCACTTGTGGGATATGCTGTCTGTTCCAGTGGCTGCTGCATGCTGCGCTGGCTGTCTTCCTAGAACTGCAAAGGGATGTTAACGTGGCAGCAGTCTGCTGCTCAGCTTAGCTACATCATGAAGCCGTTTAGCTCGTGGCAATCTGGAAATCATAGACAGCTGTATACTTTTCCCCTTTGTCAGTAGATTTCTATTTCTAATCCATTAGTGCAGCTATTCTGTGTGAATTGTATGATTTTTGTATTTGGACTTGTTTACAGTAATCGAGCTTTGTTTCTTCATTTAGAATTAAAATGCTCCTAGTCCTCATTTAATACCTGTATTTCCAGCAGCAGTCGGTGATGTATAACTTACTCATTGACTATCAACGCTTGTACCTGCACATAATGTAGCAGGGAATTAATGCTTAGTGTAATGTTATTCCTCTAGACCAGACCAATTCTTTCCCAAGCTGTTGTTTTCCCAGCTGTTGAACTGCAATCCCCAGCATGCCCTGGCAAATAATGGTTCTCGAGCAGCTGACAGCCTCAATTTGCCTACCCTTTCTTAGAGCCTATGTCTGGTTTCCTAAACACATGTAGTACGATTTTAAATGTAGATATAACTGAACTGTAACTAATTTACATAATTTAGTTATCCTCTAGTTAGTTTCACAACACTGACTGATACATATCTAAAACTTATTTAGCTTATGTTTTCTTTCCCTCTCTTCCTAGATTACAGCAAAAGCGGCAGTCATGTTTGTCACGCTACAATATAATGTCACCATTCCAGTGGAAGGCAAGTTCTCAAATTTTGAAATGATCTCTTTACTTATTTTTGGGCTATGTATCTGTTTATTGTATTGTGGTGCATTTTTTGTTTGCTTTGAATAGGTTTAAGCTGGCCACACACAGGAAATCGCCCAATGACGGGATCCGTGTCCTGTTTGGCCACCCATGGTGGCTAAATTGGACAAGATCTGGTCATTTGAACTCTTCGGGCCAGCTGCCGGATTGCTTCTTTGTATCTGTGGGTCCTATGAATGTCATTCACCCTCATTTAGCAGCGTGTCTGATCATGATCAAATTGCTTTAGATCAGAACAGTATATTGCACCTGTATATTTCTGTGTGGACATGGTGATTTTTATTTTCTGTCTCCTACTCAAATGGATTGAATATTTAAATGTTTGGATGCAGTGTCCTGCTAAATAATTCTGCTCATGACATACATTGGGCTGCTACTGACATAAAGAAAGTGTGCATAGATTGCAGATTTGTTTTATATAAAGTTTATTGAAATGAAGAAGTAGCTTGGCCAATGCTTCAGTAAAGCTGTAACACAGTGATAGCACTGATGGTAAAAACTCCAGTGGTGGCTGTGTCATGTTGCGGGTAATTGCTCTTTTCCCTACTGGATAGCTTTTTATAGGGCTTTAAGTAAATCTGCTGTGAGCTGGCAAATAAATCCACATTATCTTGTTATGTTAAACGCATTCCAAAATAGGAGCCAGTTGATAACTGTGTATATTCTATTTAAGGACACTGCCTGTATATACCACCCACCATCACAGAAGTAGGAGCAGTCATGTAATCTGAGTTAGGGCTGCATCCTCTGTTATTCTGCAACAACAATTGCAGGACAATTGAGCAATGCATTTCTGTAGGTTTCAAAATGTAGACAGGTAAGTGTTCTACTTCTAGCTCCATGATTATATTTGGATCAATATACATCTACATTGCTAAATGGCCTATCCATTTAAATGGGGCCATTCCTGCCATTTATTGATAAATCCAGCAGAGAGAGAAGCATGCAATAATTAAGCAGACAGTGGGGCATATTCAATTGTTGGCGAAAATGTCAAAAATCTCGCAGCGCGCACTATTACCGTTAGTACGGTAGTCTTCTCGCTGAAATCCAGCTTACTATTACCGTAATAACGGTAATAGTTTTAACGCCGCGGGAATTCAAAATAATTAAATATGCCCCATAGTGTGTGTGTGTGTGTGTGTGTGTGTGTTTTTTAAACTAGGTAATGGTTTTTCTTTGTTTTTTTTTTTTATTGTTTTGTGTTTCTTGCTCTGTTACCTTTTGATGTTTAAACCAAAAAAAAAGAAAGTGTGCTACTGCACTCTATTTATATTTATAATGTCGATAGTGTTTAAAGTGGAATTTTAAAATTCCCACTTGCTCCCCATGTAGTGTACACACTGCACAGAGGTCTATATATTTTTGCTAAGGGTAGTCTTTTTCCTGCGTGGGCCATACATTTGTATAGCACACTTGTGTTTTTTAAAAAAATGTTGTGCAAATTTGTACAGTTTCATTCTCTGCATTGGTTTTTTAAATGTACATGTGTGGAAAATACCATGTAACCTACAACTGTATTGCGGCCCAGTGATAGGCTTGTGTTGTATTAACTCTAATCTGGAAGTTTAATGGCAAAAACTTTTTTTTTTTTACAGGTAATCATTCATGAATTTTAATATTTTGGAGATTTCCTGCCAACTGCATTTGGCAGGAAGTATAATAATGTGATATGGCGAATGCTTATTACATATGCTGAGATGGTTGTACTACATGTTTGTAATTTATTTAGAATATCTGCAATGCCTCATGTTTAGGATTATATCTATAAATCACCAGATAAGACTGCTTATTGTTCTTTTAGAAAAGTATATTGCTCTTTGTATTTGCAACCCTTCTGGGGTGGTGCAAATTGGAAAATGGGTAAAATTCATGAAAATGATTGTATGATTTAAATGCATTTTAGTGAGGTGTTTTCCATGTGCGTTTGATTTGTTGAATGTTATTGCTACAAAGTATTGTACTTTTGTACATTAACATACGAAAAATGGAGCCGTGCTCTAATATATTACAAGCAATTATGGGAACAATCCCATAGGAAACAATGTATCCTCTTTGTAATGCAGTTTTCAGACATTGGCTAATGGAATAGGTGGAAATGCTCCTCTGAAATACTTTCTCTAGGCAGGTTTCTATATTTATGTCTCTCGTTCTTGTGTCCTCCAGGTCTCCTCATTGAGCCAGTTACATTATATCAGTATGGTGTCAAAGATGTGGCCACAGTCTTCTTCTACATGCTTGTGGCAATAATACTACATGCGGTTATACAAGAATACGTATTAGACGTAAGTACAGAAGTCTTTGCTTCTCCAGACATTAAGTAATATTGTCATTCTTGAAAATGAGCTCAACGCAATAATTGCAACTGTAGCTCATACCGTAGCAATGCGCTTACAGGTGCACTTTATGCTTGATCCTTGGTTTTTATCTAGAACCTATAGCTATAATGTGTGCTAGTCTTTTTTTTTTTTTTTTAATCAGAGTTTGAATAATAGGGACTGCTTTTAAATACTAAGAGCAATTAAGTGAGCACATTTGGAAATCATTCCTTGTCTGTTTTGAATTAAATAAGGGAAAATCTTTGCACATTCCATAGAAGTTCATTTTCCTCCAATCGGGGAGAGGGTGAATATCCAACTTGCCTATTGGAGGTTTGCAAACCCTGAAACGTGATCACTGCTCAGCAAGATGTGGGGGGGAATGTAAGGGGAATTTAGTCCCTTCTAGTCTTTTCCCACTGCTCACTATCAGGGGTAACAGACCTGTGTACATTCCACTTGTTTTAAACCTACGGCTTGGGTGAGGAACATGCAGTTATTTTTCTAGTAAGTAGATTTCCATATAACTCATTTCACATTGCTCCAGTATTCTCTAGAATCTTGTAGATGAAACACCTTTAGATAATTTAAGTTCTTGTGAAAGCTTTGATGTGATTTCCAGTGATTCAGCTATTGAAAGTTATATAGATTGTGCATCAGTCTGAATTTACAAGAATCGATGAGAGGGTAAATGTGTTTCTCACCAAGCGGTCTTGTTTCAGAAAATCAACAGGCGCATGCACTTCTCCAAGACAAAACACAGCAAGTTCAACGAGTCGGGACAGCTGAGTGCTTTTTACTTTTTCTCTTGCGTTTGGGGGGCGAGCATCATTGTCTCGGTAAGTAAAGTCTTTCTGTACAACTGGGCTGTCGTTGCTTTCCTGCTATAATTTACCGCCGTGATTATTTTGGTCACCATGGGTTATGACACCGTTTTTGCTGCGCTCTGTTATGGTTACAATTATATCTGCACAAACCTGTACTCTGGGTGCAAACTCCTGTTTCAGTCATGTCTTTATTTGAGCAGGTAAACACAAAAGGACATAAAAGAGATGGCGCAATGTATTTAGTGAAATTTGCGGAATGTGTATAAAAGCCAAAGATCAGTCGCCTTTATTGCTTAATATTGAGTTTACTTGCTCTGCAAATTGATTCTGCTTGGTCTTGCAAGAGATTTGTCACTCTACAGTCCTGAATACTGTATAGCTGACCATTATACTCTCGTTACATGAAACGCCTGGGATTCACATTTAGGGGCACATTCAATTCTCGGCGGAAACGCCGAAAATCTCGCGATCCGCGCATTATTACCGTTATAACGTTACTATGGTAATTTTCTCGCTGGATTTCAGCTCGCAGCTCCCTGAGCCGCGAGCTGAAATCCAGGTAACTATTACCGTAATATCGGTAATAGTTTTTACGCAACACGGGAACGGAAGAATTGAATATGCCCCTTAGAATCTAGTGGGTTTGTTGTGGGGTTTTTTTGTTTGTTTTTTAAACAGCAAGGTTTAAGAATGTTAGCACTTTCACTAGATTGTTAACTTTTTAATCCTTTTCCGATTTCACATTAGTCATGGATGTTTATAGCATTGAAATTCTTTAAATATCAGAGACCATGACATAGACCAAACATCCAATAGAACAGTTGTTTACATTGCTGTGCAATCTGCATATTATATTGGTGAAAGCTTACAGCAGGGTAATTTTTCCTCAGCCTTACACATGTGGTCAGTATATCCAGCACTGTTTGCTTATCTGTATTCAGTACAAGAACATAGTAAAGTAATGCTATTGGGATCCCACTGTTGCTGTACTAAACTGAAGAGCCTGCGGTCTTTGTGGTATTAGCGTTACCATAGCAACCATTTCTGAACAGTAATGTTATTTTCAGCAAAATAACTACCTGCATAACCACTAATTACCATGTTTGGATACTGCTTTAATGATTAAAGAATGAAACCTAATTCACAGAGAAAAGGCTTTGTCAGAAGCATTTAGCTGATAGATGTTAGTGCCGCTGTCAGTGACTTTTACCATATTAAGGCTGTCTTCTATCTATCTCTATATAATGTATATTGTTCATTTGTTTAGGAGAATTATCTTTCTGATCCAACAAGTTTATGGAAAGGCTACCCCCACATATTCTTACCGTAAGTAAACACATTTTTGTTAATCAGTTTATCTGATTGTTTTGTTGCCCAAATTCTTTTGACTTCGTTGCATGAGTTTGGCCCATTAAAGCTTTGCTGGAAAAAAAATACAGTACTGGTTTCAGAAGTTTACTACATCTTAACTGGTCCTGCTGGTGATGGGGCCAGTGGCCTCTGCATCTATGCCGTTCTCACTCGAACTTTTTTTTCTCCCACTACTCTCCTAAGTAGAAGCATAGAAAATCTTTTTGGTACATAGTGTAATTGGCAACAAAACAAGTATTCTTGAATGTGACAAGTCCTTTATGGGGTTGGTGCTTTACATACAATAAATGTTTGGTAATAATGCTCCCTTTCAGCAGTTGGTTGGAAGGCAGTGACACTAGCACCAGGCATTTTAGTTTAAGTAATCTGCAATTTTAGTGCTTGGGAACAATGGCAGTAGGTTTACTAGGCTGGCTGTTAGCATATCACTTTCCCTCCCACTTTGGCAAATCCTGTGACATTATGTTGACAGTATCACTAGTCTTGCATATTTTCACTAAGGACATGACCACGTTGCTTTAACATATTTGCTTCATCGGTCCAGCAGAAAGCTGCCGCCATTTTTTTAATGGGCACCTTGTTATATGATCATATTCGTGCAAAACTTACCTGACTCTTCTGCTGTCACTGAACAGCATGGCGGGAAAAGCTCTTGGTGAAATAAGACCCGGTCCGGTGCAGATTGAGCTATACACAATAGAACAATAAAATTACTGTACTATTTATTGAAAGAAAAAATATGTTACAACCATTTATTGTCTATCTCTCGTCTTCATGGGTGACCGTTACGCTAGTAATTACTTTCTTAAATCAAACAAGTAATCCATGGGTACCACCCATTAGGCTGATGTTTGTTTTTTGGGAGGACTGCAGCAGATGGGAGGCTGGCTATTTCTCATCCACTGTTGCTAGGAGTTTTTTGTTGACCAAAAGAGGTTTTCAGTTTCTGCAATGCAGTGAGCCCTGTTATGTATGTTGGAAAGTCTGTTTGAAAACCTATTTGCAGACCAAGTTTCAGGGCAGACCCCTTATATCCCATTTGTGTTTGTCTTGTGTAAATATTAAGAGATAAATGTAAGATGTCCCTGTTGCAGGAATTGTCATAGCTTCTGTCATGAATATGCTCCCGTGACTTTGGGGTGTTTGCTGTATGAGGTCACACACGATTCCAGCCCACAGTCTCTACCTATCACACAGGTTATAGACCTACTGAATCTCACCCACACAGCGCTCACCTCCCTATACACTACAGGTTTGCCACCAACTATTGAATACAGGCAATAGGACCTCAATATCCTGTCCCACACTACCACACAAGGCTTCTAGTTACCACAGGCTAACAAAGCCCCCACCAGCAAACAAAGGGTTAACTCTTCACACCTCTAGACTGTTACACAAAGGTAAATACAAGCACATACTAAGCTTGTTAATCAAATGTATGAACAAATCGCATACCCGCATTCAAAGGGTTAACTTGGTCGAGCTATATTCTTCTTAACAGGATAATGGATTCGTTAGAGTATCAAGACGCCACATATTATTGATTTAATATACAAAAGTACAGGGCATTCAGATATAAAAAAAAAATTAAAGTAATAAATTGACATAACATACACAAGCAAAACAGTTTAAAATTTAAAGGATTAGATCAAAGTGCTATATTCTGAGCCAAGGGAAATTGGCTTGAAGATGGAAAACTTATCAATGAATGATTGACAATTTGCTGTAACTGGTCTCGGCTTTTTAAAGACAACTTTACACCGTTCCCCACCCCCTGGTGTTGTGGTCTGTGATACTTTTTCAATCGCCATTTGCATGTTGTCTGATTTACTACCCAATTCTACTATGTTGCCTAACTTTTCTGTAGAGACTCGCACAGACCCAATTTTATAACTAATAAATCCCCTATGAATTTGTCCATCTTTTGATACCAAACACGCCTAAATACATTGTATTCGTAGAGCTTACACTCATTTCCTTAACTTCTCTGTGGGGCAGATTTCTTAGTTTGACATATGAGCTGCTCTTTATCATGCTATTGAGGAATGTGGTTGATCACTACTTTTATTGATTTTAAGTGGCATATTTTAAAACTGAATTATGTTTGTCTATATCACATATAGCCAAGTAAGCACATGGGCTCTTTGAGCCAGACACCATGCTGAGCGGTTCCTAAAAGTATTCAGGTGTCAAAATGTCATCCCTGGCCAGGATATATCTCCCAGCAGGGACTCTTTGAAGCTGCCACAGATGACACTCCTACCTGCTCACATTGGAATGTGCAGAGCCTTCAACTTATCAATGGATTCATTTGATATAACATTTACACTGCAGTTAGGATATAGGCCTTATTCCCCACAATTATGTGATGGGTTAACGCGTATAAATAACTGTAAATTCTCTATGCTCACGACAGCTTCTATAAAGGTGTTACATAGACAACTTTGAGTCCCTGACCCTTATTCAGGTGTTCTTCCTGGCTTAGTGACAGTAAGCAGCTCTGACTACATGGGGTATGTTGTGATAGGGTATAGCCAGGTCCAGCAGCTTCAACAAAATGACAGCTTATTCAATGGTCTAGCATTCACAGATCCCCAAGGTTTGCCCACAGCCTGTGCTATAATATGAAATATGGCTTATAACATTGCTCAATTTTTGAGGTTAGAGTACTTTATTTTTTTTTAAGAGGAACTTGCAGATCTTCTAGTGTAGGCATCCAATGTATGGAGCCAGGGACAGTCTTGACTAATGTTATGCCAAAAGTGTATCTGTCAAAAAGTGAATGTTGTACCAAACTCTTTTTGGCGGAGGTGTGGTAGCAATGGCGGCCCCATATAAGGATGGTCTATATAATAATGCGGTAATGACAGTAAGATATGCTGTTATTTATTACCACTCTCACTGTACTATGCAGTTGCAGTCTGTCAGGTAGAAGAGTGACACGTTCTATCTATTTATCTGTAAGTAAATAGGGACAGATAGGGCGACTGCCTGAGACCCCAAATCTTTATCCTGAGCAGCAGAGACAGATTATTGTTGGTCACACAGAGATGTTTAGATGCAGAGTTTGATGGTTTCTTTTACTTTTATTTTCTTTAAGCATTTTGGTTTTTTTTCTTTTCTTTTTTCAGATTCCAGATGAAGTTTTTCTACATTTCTCAATTGGCCTATTGGTTCCATGCCTTTCCCGAGCTTTATTTTCAGAAAACCAAAAAGGTAAATGGGAACCCCCCAACCTTTTTTTTTTTAAAATTTTTTATTTCTAGTTAATTGAGGATTCTGACGATCTATGTTGTGGAACATACACATTTTTAATTTAAGGCTGACCAATCACCTGCTCACAACTACACACTAGACAGACATCTAAATGTAATATGATTATTTGTAGGAAGTCTTCAATGTCTCGCCTGCACCAGTGGTTCACTTTTATAATGTCTGAGACATTTTAGTAGGAAGCATTTATGCACATTATGTAAAATAATCATGTCTGTATAGCTTTATAATGGAGAAATATTTGTATAATTTAAATGTTGCTCATAGTTGACTTTTTCCTTTATTTAGGAAGATATTCCCCGTCAGCTGGTTTATATTGGACTGTATCTCTTTCATATTATAGGCGCATATGTATTAAAGTAAGTATACTGCTATACGTGCACACATAGAGCTCTGGCTCAGATGCAGTAATAGGTTCACCTTAAGATGTACGTAATTGGATAGTGATCACATGGGCTGTGCTAGTGGGCCCAGTGACTAGGGTGCAAAGCTGAAGGGGGGAAGCAGAGACAATATTTTAGGTTAATTTGGGTAAACTTAAGGGCAATGGGGTGTCTTGTCTGTCTTGCCCTCAGCACAATTGCAATTTATGGCTCTTATGGATACAGACTATTGATTTGGACCTTTGAAATATGAGGATATTGTGCATTAGTGTCAATGTATTGTGTTTTAAAGCTTGTGTTGATGCTGCTAGTCTCTTACATGTGTTAAGTATCTTTGGATGTTGGCAGCCTCCACTGCTTCTAACCTGTCATAAACACAGTTTGCTAGTAAGACAGTTATTGTGAAATGTATTAATTTTGACATTTATCTGCTGTTCTATTAATAGCACAATGTTCCTTTTTTACAGCCTCAATCATCTTGGTCTTGTTCTTCTGGTTCTCCATTACTTTGTTGAATTTCTTTTCCACATGTCCCGTCTTTTTTACTTCAGTAATGAAAAATACCAGAAAGGGTGAGTCTGATTTTAGTTTCAAAATTATAATATGAGCCTTCTGTGGTATAAATGTGATGAACGTAGTTATACAGTAGTCTCTTTATAACACCTCACTCACTCACTTCACATCTTAGCTAAAGTTAAAAGAAGAAAGTAAACTTCAATCGGGATTGAATCAGAAATTACTATCCACTAGAAATCTTGGTGATAGGTCTGTTTCATTGTTGTAGTAGTTCCTGTAAAGCGTTTATTTTAGTTTTTGGTGTGTGTGCCTGTGATATTAAAGCACTACAAAACTATATATACTTATTTTTTTTTATCTGATTATTGGCAGATTTACCTTATGGGCTGTTCTGTTTGTGCTGGGCCGTCTCCTGACACTTATACTCTCTGTCCTCACTGTTGGATTTGGACTCACTCGGGCAGAGAATCAAGAATTGGACATCAGCTCTGGAAACTTCAACATTCTAGCAATCCGGTACATATAATGTGTACATGAGTGTGGTTATTGTATATCCATTGTTCCTTTCTTTCTCCTTTTTGTATATTGCATTTCTACATCAGGTAACACACGGTATCGCCAAGAGATCTCCTTTGTAAATATAATAGCTTCATAGTTCCAGGCGTTTGTTGTCATTCTCACATTGAGTCTTGCTCACCTATGACTTGTAATTAAAATATATGGTTCAAAGTGACTTACACTGTGCAGAAATTAATTTTATACAATCAAATCACACAAGCACAGCCACAACTTTTAAAAATAGATTATAAAACTTTGTTCATGGATTCACTTTTTTTTTTTTTTTTTAAAATTCATAAATGTGAATTTAAATTTTTCTATTACTACATTTATTAAATATTGTGAAAAAGTTGTGGGGGTTGTGGCCTGATGTGTGGATTGTATAGTTAAAGCCAGAGTGCTCCCTAGAAAAAGTGTAGAAATTTACTAGACAGATGGCTAGTAATACTTGGGTACTTGTAGAGTGTATTTGTGTATTTAATGCAGTCACTTGCTGCTGTTCATTGCATCAATGTGACTAGTATTACTCACATTGGGATCACTTTTTTAAATAAATACTATGTAACCCTTAATACAACACATTTTCACAAATAAAGACATGTGCTAATAAAAGTACATCATGAATATGCTTTTATGGGCTTGTTCATGCAATCACTTTTTCAGGTATTCATTCTTTGGGGCATATTCAATTGTCGGCGGAAACGCCGAAAATCTTGCGGTAAAAAACATTATTACGGTAGTTTTCTCGCTGGATTTCAGCTCGCAGCTCCCTGAGCCGCGAGCTGAAATCCAGTTTACTATTACCGTAATAACGGTAATAGTTTCTTACGCGGCGGGATATTCTAGCAATTGAATATGCCCCTTCATGTCTCAAACAGAACATTATAGAAGCAAATGGCTCTGTAAATTGTGGAGGCACCAGGAACATTTGTCCCGTGCTTGCATGTGCCTCCTTTTCACATAATTGGCAGTAAGTTGTGGGTTAAGAATATGCATGGGCATTTCAGAGTAACCTGTGGCTTATACTGTCACCCATGTGACCAGCAGAGGTGTGCAGGTACCAGATCAATAATCCTGATGCCTGTAACATTTTCAGTGATTTGCTCCCTTGATGTTTGGCATGGAGCGTCAGCAGCTTTTCTAAACAAGGCCTGAACCTGTCAGATTTAATATAACTAAAAGGGAGGTGGAAGCTTGTTAGTCTTTAAATGAACTCCTGAAGAGTATGAACTCTAATTATCCGTATCTTTCTCCAATCTGTTTTCAGAATCAGTGTGTTGGCATCTATTTGCATAACTCAGGCATTTATGATGTGGAAGTTCATTAATTTTCAGCTGAGACGATGGAGGGAGCATTCATCACCACAGCCTTCTCAAAAGAGGAGAACTGTCGCTAAAGGCAAAAGTGCACGGAAGGAAAAAGGTGTGTTTAACGCAGTGCCCAATTCTAATGTGTTCTTATATATACCTGACATAGCCAATGTGTTGTGTGTACACTTGACCTCATCTGTCTAGCATGCTGTCGGTACTATGCTTAAGTGTGTGTGTGTACATATATACATATACCTTCTATAAAGAGGTTGGTGCATTGGGGGCTAGTTCAGAAGTCAGAGCTCTTGTAATGGCTTCTGAGGTAACAGAATCCCTGTAAATAGACTGCAGGTTAGTAGATTCGCACATAGAGCAGACATACTATGCTTTTATCATTAAGCTTTTTGTCTGATGTTGCAACCACTTTAGACACTAGTCGGTATAAGTTATGTTAAGTTACTCTGTTCTAGATACATATTCAGTAAAGCATTTGTGCACAAGTCATATTTGAAGGAGGAGGATTCATACAAGTTGCAGTGCCAAGGTTGAAATCATCAGCCATAGTCTCTAATGAAACAGCGCCCCTGTAGGCCAAAATTATAATTAAAATACTACAATACTGGTTAGGCTTTACTGAGTGATCACATTTTACATAAAATTTCTTATACATGGGGGTTCCAGAAAAGCTGTATAAAACATAAACATAGACTATTTTAACTGACTCTCAGTAACCTGTAAAATCCCTAAATAACAGTGCACTTGCATTATTTTGGAGAATAATGTAGGCAATAACTGATATTACATGCGGGTGCTGTTGTCTTGTTCTACAAAGAGCTATCTACAGCATGGTTTTTCATGCATTGATTTCTGCATGGTTTGCAAAACTAAAATACTTCTTAGCCATTTAACAGCTCTTGGTGCTTATTTACATAGTGTTTTTAGCAAGTTTGTAAGTAGTAAATCTTATTCAAAACATATCTGCTGTTGCTTTAGTGTCTGGTCCATTTCATGAGCTGCAAGTGCAAATCATTGCATTTTTCATGCTCTTCATCTACTGTGTTCTCTAAAAACTGCTGCTAACATAGGTGAAATAAGCAGACATTTTTTAAGCCTCTTTAATATTTTACCCAATGATTAAAAGGTATAGGTTTAATATGTCTCTGCAAGCAAATCACTTCAAAGCAATAATTCTAAATTTACACATTTTCCTTGCACAGATGAGCAATTTTAGTGTAATTTGGAAGTCTTAAATGCTTTTGCAAATGAGCTCTTAGTTCATGAAATATTTTTTATTGTAAAACTGTTTTATAATGTATAAATAAACTTGCATAAGATTTTGACTATTTTTCTCTTTCAGAAAATGGAGTTAATGGGACAGTTACCTCTAACGGAGCAGATTCTCCTCGCAGCCGTAAAGAAAAATCCTCTTAGACACAAAAAAAAACAAAAAACATTTAAAGAAAACCATTTGCAATTGATGTACTCTGCTCCCAAAGAGAAGTTGCCTTGTGCTGTACAGAGCCCCGCAGCACGACTGTACAGGGTGGTTTTTTTTGTTCATCACTTTTTAGCATTTGTTTTAATGCTAGAACTGTCACAATCAAACCTAAAAAATGCAAAAGTGGGAAAAAAAGTGGGCTGGATCTTAAATATTAACACACACACAAAATTGACTTAATTGGCTTTGCACTAGTTAAGGAGAAAGAACCTTCTTTCCTGACAAAGCCAGACACTATCCGCAAATGAGCCCAAGCCAAATGTCATTGTACGCACCCCATTGAGTGGTGATGGGGGGAAATAAGTGCAAAACTGGAGCCATTTTAACCTATTTGCAAACCCGCAAAGTGTGTTGGTAATTCTCTATCCTGTTGTACAGTTCCAGCATCCTACTCTTTTGATATGCCAACAGAAATGTTTAAAAGATGTAAATGCTGTGATAAATGTATTTTCACTTCAGTTTTTTTTATAAGCCAACTTTTTTCTTATTTGATTAAAAACAATAATAAAACAAAAAATTGAATTGTGTGCATGTGCAATAATTGTGTTTTTATTTTATGGATGCATTTAAACTGCATTTCACACACACATACATTGGAGGTAGCAATTCTGTAATCGTATGTTGAGCAAAACTTCTCCAATGTGTCATTTTAAATGCCAGGCTACCTTAGATGTGACAAATCTGGCTAATGTATAAAAGCTCACTTTATTTTAATATATATTTCAGGGTGAAACCTGTGCGCATTACCGTGGGCACAAATACCAGATTTGGAACCATTGAAAAACGTACAAAGATAATGGAGGAGTAGAGTCAATGGGTGGAGAGCTTAAGGAGGAGGTGTGCAGGGTAGCTGGTTAGTAAATGTTATAGGTAATGAAAATGGGAGGGAAGAAGTCCCTGCTCACTAGAACTTAGTCTAAAGAGAATGGGGTAGACAAGTTGTTAGCACATAGGGCTGAGCCAAAGCCAATATAAGGGGATCGGGGTGCAAGAGTGGGAGAGATGGCTGATGAAAGAGGGTGTGGTAGACTACATGGTGAAATGTTTACGTGGAGAACTGGTAGGCTTTTCTAAACAGATGGGTTTTCTATTAGTGTTTGAAACTATACAGTCTAGTGGATAGTCTGATAGAACAAAAGAGATCGTTCCAGTGGTGGGGCAGCGCGGGAGAAATCTTGGACAAGGGAGTGAGATGTGGTTACCAGAGGGGAGGAAAGGCGACTCATTGGCTGACCAGACAAGAGCATGTATGTATGTATAAAGATAAACTTCGGGAGGAGTTTGAATAGGATTCTATAGGGAAAAGGGAGCCAGTGTAAGGTTTGGCAGATGTGGATCGGTAAGAGAAGTCTAGCTGCAGAATTAAGTATAGATCAAGGAGGAGTGAGATGGAAGCGGTGGAGGCCAATATGGAGAAGATTGACAAGAAATGATCTGTGAGTGGATGAGTTTTGGTGGCATTGTGGGAGACAAAGGGTTTGATACGGCCAACGTTGCAGAGCTGAAAGTGACAGGACTGGCCAAGAGATTAAATGAGGGGTGAAGGAGAGGGAGCAGTCAAGAATAATGCCCAGGCAGCGGAGTGGGGGCACAGAGGAGATAGTGGTGTTGTCAACAGTGATGGAGAGGTTGGGAGGGGAGGACTCTTGATGGCGGGAAGACAATGATTTCAGTTTGGCCATGATAAGTTTGAGAAAGCGTAAGGACATCCAGGTGGAGATGGCAGAGAAGCAACTGGACAACTAAGGAGGGAAGGGGAGAGATCAGGAGATGAGGTAGAGTTGAGTGTCATCTGTATAGAGGTGGTGCTGAAGGAATTTATGAGCTCACAGAGGGAGGAGGTGTGCAGAGAAAAGAGCCAAGGACAGAACCCTGTGAGACTCCTACAGGAAGGATGGATGGGAGGGGGGGGAAGCAAGGAGCGGTTGGTGAGGTAGGAGGTGAGCCACGAAAATACAGTGTTTGTTTAAAAACCAGTCGAGTAGGAGAGGGTGGTCTGTGGTGTCAAAGGCCACAGAGAGGTCCAGGAGGAGACGCTGGAAGAAGTGCCCCTGGATTTGGCCGAGAGAAGATCATTGGTGGCTTTGGTCAAGGCACTTTCTGTGGAGTGAAGGGGACAGTACCCAGATTGGAGAGGATCAAGGAGGGAGTTGTCAGAGATAGCTGCTGAGTTTGTTATAGCCAAGCCGCTCAAGTATTTTGGAGGCAAAAAAGGAGAAAAGGTATGGGGCGGTGGAGAGTGAGGTGGGGGGAGTCAAGATTTAGTTTTTTTTAAGAATGGCTAAGATGAGGGGAAGCAGGGCAGTAGATGTCTGAGAGATGGATGGGGTAGAGGCGACAAAGTGGATTTCAAAGGAGAATGAAAAGTACAATTGGGGGGGATAGGAGGATGTCCAGCTAGCGGTCTGGACGGTGATCAGGTCTCGCTGAGAGGGTGAAAGAGGGCCCCCCCATAGGGGAGCGCAGCAGAGGAAGCTGTATCAGTGAAAGAAAGTCAGGTTTCTGTGATAGCATGAAAGTTAAGTGAGTTAGAGATGAAGAGGTCATGGATAGAGGGAAGTTTGTTACAGATGGATCGGTTATTCCAGAGAGAATAGGGAAGTGAGGAGATATGGATGATATTAGCAGAGATGGAGATGAAGGTAGGGGGTTAGGATGGGTATCTGACGGGAGCAAGGAAACATGGGGAGGATGGACTAACAAATGAGTGGGCGAAGAGTGCAGGAGGAGAGAAGAAAAACCAATGTGTATGTGACTATATACATAGAAGTGTGGTGGTATGCCATACTGTTGTAATATTGTGTAGGTCCCCCTTGACCTGCCAAAAAAGCTCTGACACTTCGAGACATGAATGCCACAAGGCTTCTGAAGATGGCACCAAGAAATTAGCAGCATATACATTAAGTTCTATAAGTTGCGAGGTGGGGGCCTTGTTTTCGGACTCGTTTTCCAGCACATCCCAGAGATGCTCTATTGGATTGTGATATGGGGACTTAGGAGACCAAGTCAACACTTTGAACTCTTTGTCATGTTCCTCAAACCATTCCTGAACAATTTTTTCAGTGTGGCAGGGCGAATTATCCTGAAAGAGACCACTGCTGTCAGAGAATACCATTGCCATGAAGGGGTGTACTTGGTCTGATGCAATGTTTAGGTCAATGTAACATCCAATGAATGCCAGGACCCAAGGTTTCCCAGAGCATTGAACATTGCCCAGAGCATCACACGGCCTCCAATGGCTTGCCATCTTCCCATAGTGCATTCTGGTGCCATCTCTTCCCCAGGTAAATGACGCACACGGCCGTCCACATGATAAAAGAAACAGTGATTCATCAGACCTGGCCACTTGCTTCCATTGATCATTGTCCAGTTCTAGCACTTGCATGTGCATTGTAGGTGCTTTCAGTGGTGGACAGGGGTCAGCATGGGCACTCTGCCCAGTCTGCGGCTATGTAGCCCCCATACGCAGAAAGCTGCGATACACTCTGTGTTCTGATACCTTTCTATCATAGCCAGCATTAACATTTCATCAATTTGCACTACAGTAGCTCTTATATGGGATTGGACCGGACGGGCTCGCCATCGCTCCCCCACACGCAGCAATGAGCTTTGGCTGCCCTTGACTCTGTCGCCGATTCACTGCTTGTTCTTCTTTGGACCACTTTTGGTAAGTACTAACCACTGCATACCGCGAACACCATACAAGATCTGCCATTTTGGTGATGCTCTGACCCAGTCGTGTAGCCATCACAATTTGGCTCTCAGATCCTTACACTTGGCCATTTTTCCTGGTTCCAGCACATCGACGTCAAGAACTGACTGTTCACTTGCTGCCTAATATGTCCCAGCCCTTGACAGGGGCTATTGTAACAAGATAATCAATGTTATTCACTTCACTTGTCAGTGGTTTTAATGTTGTGGCTGATTGGCGTGTGTATATAAAGTTGTCAAAGTGGAAATTTAGAAGTGGCAGTATGGAAAATGTAAGAGTGAAATTTGATCATTTTACAATAAAAACAGGAGGAGGAGGAGGAGGAGTGGAGGGTGGTATGGCATACCACTGTATACACCCCCACTTCATCCACCTTTCCCGGTGTTCAGACCAAACTTCCAGAGCTGCCAATATGTAGGGCCTTTGGAAACCGGTGGTAATCTTTAAACGATTACCACAAATCCGACTACAACAAGCCCTACAAATAAAATTTGAATGTATCAATAAGCGATTAAATAAACAGACTTACCTGACACCCAACGCTGCAGATCTCCGCTGGCACCAGCATGCTGACAGCAACTTATTCCGAT
The DNA here is from genome assembly GCF_038048845.1 of Mixophyes fleayi. Taxonomy (NCBI): domain Eukaryota; kingdom Metazoa; phylum Chordata; class Amphibia; order Anura; family Limnodynastidae; genus Mixophyes; species Mixophyes fleayi. The sequence continues at coordinate 232,867,695 of NC_134406.1, read as the reverse complement.
TGGACAGGTCTTCGGCACTACAGCTTGACGTCATTGCGACATCTGTCAATGTTAACTTAAAGCGACAATGTCGAGTTAAGTGTTTAAACACTTAACCTGAGGGGTCCCGACGTTTTGCAATCGCTTATTGATACATTCGGATTTTATTTGTAGGGCTTGTCATTGTCGGATATCTGCTCATCGTTCAAGCGTACCCAACCCTTGGAAACACAGGAGTTAAAGTGCCCCATGCATCAGCAGATCCAGCTGCTCAAGTTTAATGAATGCATGGATTAATAGGAGTAGCGCACATATGGGCACATACGGTCAATGACTAAATCATCCAGTCTAATTTATATCTGAACAACCCCGAGGGTTGTAGATCAGGATTATTGCTCATTTCCTACTTAACTGGTGCTCATGCCTTTCTAGACACCTCTAAACGTTGCATATCCCCTGCCTATGTTTGTACAGTGACATTTCTGGAATTGCATCATTTACAAAAGTATTGAATGAAGCGTTTATATAATGCCAATCTGCATGACCCTATAATACGTCGGAAGGATAAGAGTTTTTTTTTTTTTCCTTTAGAGCACTGTGTCTAATGTATACTAAGTTACACTTAAACAGTCTTACCCCACACTAATCCTGCCATTACCATTCTCATTACCTTGCTCAGTAGTGTTCCTTACCGTACATGACATTACCATTGTATTATCGGCAACTTTCATTTATTTTTCTGTTTAGTTTTCTCAACTTTGTGAAGAACTTTTTTCCTTTTGACAGCAGATATGTATTGATATTTTAATTAAATCATAAAATATCTGGAGAGATACTGTATATTAGAGCATACTTCCCAACTTTTGAAAGTTGGCATTCGGGAGCCTGCTGGGGGGGAAGGCTCCAAAAATGGCGCTATTCATCGGGAATCGCAGCATTTGGCCCCGCCCCCTGTTGTAGGTTTTGGACCTAATTCTGCCCACTTCACTAGGAAGTGGGCAGATCCAGGAGATTGCCACGCTCTCCCGAGGGTCCGGGAGATTCTCGCAAAATGCGGGAGTCTCCCGGACATTCCGGGAGAGTTGGCAAGTATGTATTAGAGAATGTATAGAACATGGTGTTACGATGACAACATATGATAAAACAGGCCATTAAATCTAAAGTCTATATTGATAAAATATGAGACGAAAACTTAAAACTTTCCCATATTTAAAAAGCTTTTGTGAGCAGGGATCTTCTCACCACAACACTAAAGTACATTTGCACAGCAGTTCTGCACTTTTGTAAATAAGCTTTATTTACGGTAAACTGACTGCGTGGCAACTGGTACCGACGTAGTTGATATACTGTAATGTCACAAATACAGGTTCACCACACCAAATGTCTACCTCCATTATAATAATTAACAGGTTCATTATAATGTTTAACACTATATGACAACCTGAAAGCTATAGCCCTCTGATTGTAGGATGAAACTGAATTGCATTATTCCGTTTTCATCAAACTCTTATTTCATATATTTAAAGCTTTACCTGCTAAGCGCAAAGGAGGCCTAGCATGAAAAGTTGGCAAGTATGGTGAAACTGCATATCATACGCAAACGTGTTTCACAAGCCATTGTTAACTACCACTGTGTTTGAGTTAGATGCATTGACTGGAGAAAACAGCATTTGGAAAACTACACCATACTTGCCAACTTTACCTCGTTGGCTTCATGGAGATCATGGGGGAGGTGGGTGTGTGGGGCGGGTCTTGACAAATTGCATCATTTTGGCCCCGCCCCCTAAACAATTGTCACAATTTTGGCCAATTACAGCAACAATATTTGTGCCACTTATCTATTGCGGGGACGAGAAGTGGGGAGATTGCACTGCTCTCCCAGAAATGCGGGAGTCTCCTGGTCATTCCAGGAGAGTAGGCAACTATGCATTAAAGAAAAGAAGCTTATGAATCTCTGGAGACTAAAGTGTCTTTTACATTTCTGTCTCCATTACTGAAGTCATGTTGTCTTACCTGTCAGTCTTTGATTTAATCTTGGTCTCCATGAAAATGGCCCCCTGCCATAGGCATCAATAAATGGACTGAGTCATCATGCCACAGATGGGGAAGCCAACCACGTCTTGTACTGGCTCAACATCAGGGAGATTGCCAGACTCTTCAGGGAGTGAGGGAGATCACCCCTATTTCAGGGAGTCTCCCTGACTTTCAGGGAGAGTTGGCAAGTATGAACTACACCTCAACCCAAGTAAAAATGTGAGTGGGTATGCTGACTTTGGAAACAATGGGTTTCATTGTCACGTCATTTTATTTGAACACAAATGTTAAAAGCTCTAGTAAATGCATGTAATTTAACACTAGTTCATCATTACCATCATTTAGTTATGTAGCACCACTAATTCTGTAGTGCTGTCCAAAGAACGCACTCACGTTTTCTGTGAGGGAAAATGAGCAGAGATTTTTACCGCAATTGCCAGCAATGTGCGCGGCCCGATATCCGGGTGCCACATTGCCAGCAAGTAAAAGTTTATTTACACGCAGCTGGCAAACCCCAATGGTCTTGTGTCCCCCTCCTAATGCTCTCTCCTACACTCCTTTCTCTAAAATAACATATATATATATATATATATATATATATATATATATATATATATGTGTATGTATGTATGTATGTTAATTAGAGATATCATATTGGAACACTAGGGCTGAATGTGTCTTCTTCTAACGGTAATAAACACTATGAAGTGGGGATCACCACAACAACACAGAATAGAATGTTAGTGAGAGGATTGTGGAGTTAGAGGAAGTGACATGAGCCGGGCTGAGGGAGGAGGAGCAGCTGCTGCTGGCGGGATCTCTCCTACACTCAGTAACATGGCTGCTGAGCTGCATGCCTGCTGATGCTTATTATTACCCAGATGAGGGCTGGACGTGAGTACCTGGATTACAGCTAAACGTATAACTGAGCCAGATTGTACAATCTCCCGTTTTGCTATCGCTACTGGTCACAGCTTTCCTATGCAGGGAGCAGCAGTAATAGTGTAGCCTCAATTCAATAACCGCAACTGAACAATGTTACTAACATTGCATGATAGGCGCAGGGGTATTACAGTTACTGGACCACGTCCGCCAGAGTTACTATGTAAAATATTAAGGAAACTATTGTAGTGCAGTTTACAGCGCTCTTGTACTGAGTAGTGTGATTTACATGACAGCCTCCATCTGTAGTGCTGACTGTATGACAGGTTTATTAAATCTTTATGTACATAGAATATTTTTTGGGTGTGAATGCGCCCTGATATCCTGTGCTCCCCTCCATTATATGTATCTGCATGCATGATTTTAGCATAGCACTCCCCCCCCCCCCCCCCCCCAAATAATTTATCATTTAGGAATCGTATACATGTCTGATGCAGGGTATATAGTAGCATCCTCTTCATATTGTAGCTCCACACTAAACTGAATGAAATGGTGAATGGATTCATAAAAACTAGTATTTCAAAGTCTTAAGTAAAGGAGTCACAGTATGATCACATAGCTGTTTGCCCCCTGATTGCAACATACTTCTTTTTGTTAAGAGCAAAATGAAACATGGATTAAATAAATATTTAATTTAACATTTATGTATAGTGCTGTGTAATGTGACTGGCACGTTATAAATAAACTATAAACACTAAAGTGGTGTTTATTAGGAACCCCGTATTTAGTTTTGCCTCCTTGCTGTGTACTGAATTGTTTTTGTCAAGTCACATTTGCTATGTAGGACTGAATAGCTACTGTAATTCTACAGAATTGGCTTTAATATGTAGCTTATCATAACATTTATTTTATGTGCATGTATTTCTTTATCTTATAACAAGTCTTTTTTTTTTTTTGATTTGTTAATGAGCAGTATAATTCTTGTTGAGGTTAATAACCAGTGGGATGCTTGGATTAATTGGTACCCTTGATGTTATAACCTTGATGAATTCGAAGGACCAGTCTCGCACATACAAACTCTGCCAAGGGGTGGGTGAAACCATCTACTTAAGTGATATTTACCATATTTCAACTAAATCTTAGCATTGCATTATACATCTATACATAATACATTAAATATCTATACATAATAAAAAATTTAAATCTTTTCTCAACCCTCCTACTCAAGCCCCTTTGACCACCGTCACTGCACAGCATCTCGCTTCAAACTTGTCCCACGTGAAATCCTTTTCCACGAGCAGTAACCTGCTCAATTCCATTCCTGCACCCTCTGGCACTTTCTCTTCATTTGATCCAACAAATGAAGATTAAATCTTTACTCTCTTCTTCGCTCTCCGCTACTTGTCCACAGGACCCTATAACTTCAGAACTCCATTTGCCATCTGTTCTGCTCATCGTACCCTTAAGTAACGTCTATACTCTCCATCTCCTGTTGTATCTTTCTATCAATATTACTACTATACTGAGGAAAAAAAACAAAACAAAAACAAATTCTGACCCAAAATCTCTCTTCTCAACTCCCATGCTTGTCCAAGATTCTTAAGAGGTTTTCCTACACTCTCCTCACATGCTTCCTTTGCTCTCACAAATTATTGTATCCTTTTCAGTCAGACCAACACTCCAGAGACTGCGCTGACGAAGGTGGTCAATTATATGATCACTTCTAAATTTAAAGGTCTGGGCAGCACGGTGGCTTAGTGGTTGGCACTTCTGCTTTACAGCACTGGGGTCATGAGTGTAATTCCCGACCATGGCCTTATCTGTGAGGAGTTTGTATGATCTCCCCGTGTTTGAGTGGGTTTCCTATGGGTCCTCTGGTTTCCTCCCACACTCCAAAAACATACTGGTAGGTTAATTGGCTGCTATCAAAATTCACCCTAGTCTCTCTCTCTCTCTCTCTCTCTCTCTCTCTCTGTCTGTCTGTCTGTCTGTCTGTCTGTGTGTGTGTGTGTGTGTGTGTGTGTATGTTAGGGAATTTAGACTGTAAGCCCCAATGGGGCAGTGACTGATGTGAGTGAGTTCTCTGTACAGCACTGTGTAATTAGTGGCGCTATATAAATGGCGATGATTATGTCATCCATCAGAGTTCATGTCTCTGGATCCACCTCCTCTCCGCTTACTCAATCAGTTGGAGTACCAAAATACTGTCCTAGGCCTGTCCTCTTTTCTATGTAAACCACCACTCTGAATGTCTTTATGCCATTTCATCTGGATGTTTGAACCTTAAAAAACACATCTTTTTATCTTTCCACCAGTTAACAGAAGAAATGTACCTGGCATATCTACCGTCGTACTGTCAATAGAAATAAATCCTGCCCTTCGAGCTCTCACTGCCTAGGTGTTCTCCTTGGATCAGAACTGTCATTTGTTTCCCTCATCCAGTCTGTCTCCAAATCCTGTTACATGTGTTTAAGAAAATCTCTACAATTCACACATCTCTCGCAAATCTGTACTAAAATTCTTATTCATGCAAATTGACAATTCCCTTCTTACTGGTCTTCCTAACGTGCAGTCCATTTTGTGCGCAACAGCTAGACTAATTGCCCTTGCCAAGCGTCCCATTAGTTCTGCTAGTAACCACTTTGGTTAGCAGAATCTGCTATAAATAACTTCCACTAACAAAAGTCATTAACAAACCTGCAACAAAATACATCTGTTTACGTTTATCAAATTATCTCCAAACTCAATTTCTTTGCTGTGCCCAAGAACTGCACCTCACTCATTATTTGTGTCCATTCACTGTTACAAGACTTTATTTGGGCAGCACCCATGATGTAGAATTCCCCCCTCCTTGTACAACAAGACTTTGCCCTAGCCCACAGAATTTCCTGAAAACCTTAATGAACATAGCTGTGACTGGATCATAAAACCCTGCTGGCATTGTTTCTCCTTTCATGCTGGCTAGAACAATATGCATTATGTGGCACTTAACCTCACGTATCAAACTCACATTTTCCTATAGATTGTAAGCTTGCGAGCAAGGATCTCTTTATTTGTTTGTTAATGCCCAGTCTTTGTTTACTGTGTTTGTTTCCAATCGGGAAGTGCTGTAACATATACTGTGATGTGTAAGTAATTGTTTATTATGATTAATATGTCTGAATTGTGTTAATTTGCAGTTAATATGTTGAAGTGAAACATGAACACATTAGAGCATTTCCCGTATCCGGATGAAAAACTTCAGAGACTGGAAAAACTTGTCCTCTGCCGAGAATTACAGTTGTCAACATTGCTTTCGATATTTGGAGAGGTATCAAGTAATTGTTTTTTATTATTTGTTTTCTTAAACCTGCAGTACCTAGGGTTGGAGCAGAGCATTAAAGCTGTTTTTAGTTTCACAGTCCTGGCTGGAGATTGTGGCTCTGACGTGTTGGAGCGGGTTGTGAACAGAGAGTCTTCGAGAAGCTGCAATCGTGGACATTTTGGCTTCTCATTGGCCCTCCTGCTCATACCTCTGTTCTGCAACTATTATAAAGCAGTAAACAAAAATGTTGGGATTTAAAGGGTCTTCCTGAGCAACAATACAAATTCCTACCTTCTGATTGATAATATATATAAGTAGACTGGTATATACTATTTACACATTATATATCTATTTTGCTACTGCAGGTCATATATTTAATTGACCTCTTCATAGCACTGCAGGTTAAATCAATTAACATCTTCATACCATATAATCCATGAAGCAGGATTATATAGGTACAGGATGGTAGTGTTTCCAGCTTTTATTATTAAGATCACTTTCTATAAGTATACTTTTTAATCCACATTTTCGCTTTTTAAATTAACTTCAATAAAGGTTATATTTTAACATAAGGATGAATTAAATGTATGTAGTAGAATAACTAATTATAGAGGATTCTGTGCACCTAAATAAAGAAACTTCTGTCCTTTCCTCTTCCTACTTATGATATTGTTTGGTTTCCAGGTAGCACCCCAGCTAAATTGATTTATATGATATATAACTAAATAGTATACATTATTCAAGAATATTTTCCTACTAGACTGGGCAAGAATCCTACAGTTGGTGCGGTAGAATAACCCCCTGTTACATGATAATATAATCTGTAAGTTATTATCAGTTTATTGATTTGTCTTATCCCTTTGACCTGTTTTCAGCTGTTGGTCTTGAGAATGAGGTCTGGTTGGGTTATTTAAACGTGGTTAGGGGGAATATACTATTAAATGCAGAGTCAGTCCAAAAGTGGACAACCCCTTTAACTATCTTGCTTTTTGGAAGCCTTAAGGCTTGTTTTACTAGTGTGCATATTTTTTTTAATTGTACATTTCTCTTTCCTGCCATTCTGGAACACTGTGACCATGGGGTATAATAGGTGAACCTCAAGCTAGGGCACTTCAGTAGGTCACTGTTCAGTGTGGGTTGAGGTGTGCACCCTTCTGGCTTCCCTCACCTCTGCCAGCATTGCAGCCCTCCCCTGAGCGCATGGAGTAGTGGTGTGCATGATTGCATCACGTGGATGTATTGGCTGGTGTGTATGTACCAACTGATACCAATGCTTCCACAGGTATTAAGGAAGTTATAGGACAATGGGTATCCAACGCTCTGGTGGCTTCCAATTGGCTGCGCAGAATGTGGTTCTCCAACATTCAAGTGTTGGCATTCGGTCACCTCTTCGGACTGATCTTCTGATTCAGGGCCCTCTTCGTTGCCGCTCTTTAAGTTGTCTGACTTTGACGGCATGGCTACTGAAACCTCCGAATGGGAGGAGCTTTATAGGGAAGGTGCTACACACTGAACAGTAATCTATTGAAGTGCCCTAACTCCAGGTCCACCTACTATACCCCATGGTCACCGTGTCCCCCAGTGGACTCCGAGAAACGGAATTTGCAGTGAGTATAAAATGCTATTATACTGACACATTCTCAGCTATGAGTTGCTTTAAAAGCTATATTGAAACCTGATTCATTGGATGACTTTTTCCTTTCAGCCTTCCCATCTAAGCTTTCCATCCATTTTTATTTATGGGCACACTGGAACTGGAAAGACGCATGTCCTGAAATCAGTGCTGAGCACACTGGAGGTAACGCTGAAAGCACATTCTGCTTCTTTCTGGGCACTTGACATACTTCAAAGGGGGAGATTATTTTTTTTTTAATCTAAAAAGTATGCCTTTTTTCCTAGAACCCTATAACTGCATTATAGTTTGAGTATATATGTTTGTGTCCTTATAATTTGGGAAAAATAGACTTTTTTTTTTTTTTTGTGGGATACAAATTAATTGCTCAAAATAAAAGTTGAAAGCTAAAGCATCACTGCAGGTGTTATAAGCCATTAGCAGGTTTTACACCTTAATCACCATATCATTTAAAAGGTGAACAACATAAATGATTTGGATTTATGGACCATATCTCTTAGAGGTGTGTTTCATATCGAAATCTTCCCAAACCAATTGGACAGGAGCTTCTTTGTCGCTACTCCAAGATATGGTGTCATTGTGCATAACAATGATCAAATAATAATGTTCGTTCTTTTGAAAACTTACGTTTGTTTGAACTATTGTTGGGCTCCTATTGTTCCAGTTTCTGAAAGAAGTCCGTTTCTCCACTGGAAATATTTTATTTTGAATGATTACTTTGATTTGAATGGGTTTTCTCCACTGTTACAGAGAGACTAACAGCACTGAAAGTGGGCGGCAGTGGTTCCACTTATATGGGAGCGCCCTTTGGGGTGTCACCACCATAGTTTTTCTAATTGGGAAGAAAGCGAATATATTAAACTTCGGAAATTAGAAAAACACATTTAATCTACTTGTGCAACCAAGTTAACAGAACTAGTGAGAAAAGGTTCCTATGCTTTTCACTAGGGTGCATTGTACAGTAACAGTACAATGAAGTTTGATTATAAGTCTGCTAAACTATTCGTTGGGGGAAAATAAAGCGACTATAAAAAAATATTTTGTGTCCATTTTGTTTATTTTTCAGCTGCCTCACGCCTTTGTAAATTGTGTGGAGAGTTTCACAGCTAGGTTGTTGTTTGAGCAAATACTTGACCAGCTTTACAACCACTTCCCTGGTTCGGAAAATGAATATTCTTCTTATGAGAGATGTGACACCTTTAATGAGTTTGTCCGGTTGTATAAAAAGGCGGTTTCAAGCCAAGGATTAGAAAATGAAACCGTTTACATTGTGAGTAATTCCATTCCGTTTTCTAATCTCCACTCTACTGGGCTGTACTGTATGCCAAATGTATGTACTAATTGTCCCATATCATGGCACTGACACTATCCATTCATTCTGATATCTAATTCTCATTCATAGACCAATTCCTATGTGGATATTTTCGGTTCAAAAACTGCATTATCTCTTGTCTAATTGAATGTGCTTACTAGATTTGTGTACTACATAACCTGGGAAATCCTTGCTGGATGCAGTGTTTTGTGAGACCAATTGTATATTAACATTTTGGTAATCCACACTTAGGTACTATATAAGTGTAACACAGTTTCGGTGTCACTTGGGCTATATCTGTACACCATACTCTGTTACGGGATTTTATACTGATACAAATTTCACCCAATAAACTTTTAAACTGTTACACTCTTTCAAAGTTCATTTTTTAGCTATGAATGTGATTAGTAAAATGGATTTTCATTTTCATTATGAATATTTTTGTTTCCCGTGTGGAATGAGTGATTACCATTTTTAGTATGATACTGTCTTTCATTAGGTCATTGATAAAGCAGATCTTTTGCGGGAACTGGAGGCGAACCTATTGCCAGGCTTCCTTAGACTTCAGGAACTAGTAGGTGCCCGAACATTTTTCTCTTTTCGTATTTGTGTTCACTTAATAAATGATTATTTTTGTGTTTTTTTTGTTTTTTTTTAAATCCACAACATATTGCATAGAAAAGGAGTGTCACATTTTTCACAAGTGCGTTGAAACCAAAGCAGACATAAGGCCGACGTGGTTTATATCCATAGTAGACTATTTTCCCAAGAAAGTATAGATAAACATGAACACTGCAACAAAGTCCTGAAACCTTGGGATTAGAAACCGACGGGGGGAAAAAGATTGTCGATGCCTTAACAATTTAAATAACATGGGGGGAGGCGGAGAAGAATGTACAAAAGTCTGGGAGGAGGATAAAGTAACCAGAAATGGGGGCTAGGAATACACTCAGAGGGACTTGAACCATGACCAAAGGAGCTAACGTTTGGAGAGATGAGGCCACTTGGGGGGACAGGGACACAAATCAAAGGGTAGGTATTGTATGATTATGACAACCAGGGGCCCAAATGTTGTAGAAGAGTATCTCAAAATATTTGTGTTCCATTTGGTATGTTTGCCATATCCTTTTGATAACCAATAAAAGAGATGGGGAATTTCTTCACTTGGTGCAGTGATCAATGTGTGTCTGATAAACCGGTTTTGATCATTTGGGCTTCTGGGATTGGTAATGTAATTTGGATCAAAAATTAAAACATCTGTGACAGGAAAAATTACGATTTTGATCTGCGATAAAAAGTGAAATTGGGGCAGCTTCACCAGACATGTAAAAAGGGTCTCTACAGCAGCCATCTGATACGTACGAGAACGTACTTCGCAGATTGGTCAGGGCATAGTACCATCTTCACAACCCTCTCCCAGATATTGGCCCAATTCTCTGCATCTAAGGTCTCCCCAAGATCTGGTTTCCATGTAAGTTAGTGACGTTCCTCCTTTATACAGAGCATTAGTAGTCTCGTTTTTGGAGAGTCAAGATGATTTCCTTAGTCTCAGCAATCACTCGTATAATCTAATAGGTGATTTCTGGAGGCATGGTAGAAGCGTCTAATTCTGCTCGTACTGGTGGAATTACCCCACAGAAAATCCATGTAATTCTTAGAGCAAACATCCCCCTTCCAGACTGTAGAATCTATAATTCGCACTGGGCCACTTTGTGGCAATATATCAAGATAAGTCAGTTGGGAAAGTTGGAATATCCCATAATGGAATAAGCGAGGATGTGTATGGGGAAAGATTGTATAATCTACAATGTGTCCATATCCCAAAATCAATCGTGGATAACATGAAGACCCCTCTCTTTTGGCGATCAGACTACTTTTCCATATGAGCGAAGGAATGTAGATCTAATCTTCAAGTTTACATTTGGAGGTAAAGCAGGATTCAAGAAGCAGACCGAAACCCAATTCTTCACAATCCTAATCACTTTTATTATTCAATTTAAAATCGACCTGTTTTAATGTAACAAACATCTAGGGGGTAGCAATAGTTCCCAACTTCTGTCATTTATCAGAAAGAACACATACTTTAAGCATCCAGTTAGAATGCTTCACTGAAATTAATTAATTATTAAAAATCAAGTTTATGTGCATATCTCTCGCATCAGTTATACAGAAAAATCCTTAAATCAAGTTATCTGTTTAAAGCAAAGGGGGTTCAGGTATTTTAATTCCGAAATCCAAGAAGCTTCTTATTAGAGGTGTTTATTCCTGTCTCCATCCTGTGCATCTTGTGTACTGTTGTCTATTACTAAAGTTCAAGCTCTAAAGTGTGTGGCAACTGCATTAATACTGCATTCTTCTCTATCTGTGGGATATGTTGATGATGTCTTTTTGTGTGGAGGGGTGATTCTTTTTCAGCTATTGATTTTGTTTCATGTTTGGGTTCTAATTCTTGTGGTTTGACATTTGTTGGTCATTGTAGCGCATTGTCTGTGGGTTTTTTAGATGTTTCCCTCAGGGTGGTCGGAGGTCGGATTGAGTCTTCCACTTTTGGGAGGGAGGTTGATTCCTGTGACTGTCCATTGTTTCAGTGGTCGTCAAGGGATTTGGCTTGGTGGCATTCAATTTGGACGGTTGTGTGGATTGCGGAGGAGTTGCTCCGATGACGCTAGATTAGGTGAGCGGGCTAGGGATTTGGTGGGTGCATTTGGAGAGGGGAAAGTCCAGCTTCCTTATTGGAATATTCTTTGCGGTCCTCTTTAGTTTTGAATGCAGAGGATTTGTTGGTGGCCAGTGGGCCTCGTGGATCTGGGATGCCTTCCTTTACTTCTTTTGGGTGTGAGCCATTGTTCATTTCCAGATGCAGTGGATGTTCATCTGAAATTAGAGATGTTGTTAATTTTAACTTTAATATTCTACGTTTGGATCCTTTGTTGGGCTCTACATTGGGAACGGGAGCTAGGATGGTTTTCATAAAGGCCAAAAAGCTTGGTGGTGGTTTAGCTCCTAGTCATTGTGCGGGGCGACGGGTTTCTGGCTTGGGTGGTGCGATTTCCTCTTGGTTGTCTGTTCCTGGCTCTGGGGGAATTGTGGTATGTTTTGGGTGTGGGGCTAGGATGTGCACGGCTTGTGGTTTCGTAGATTGTGGAGATAGTCCTTCTCTACTAGAAAGGGCTTTCATGTTGGATCTTATATTAATTGTGGTGCTGAGTATGTTGTTTGCATGCTTTGTTGCTCATGTGGGTGTCTGTGATGGTCGAGCAATCGGAGAATTGGGGATTCGTTGTATGGAACATGGGCGTAGTTTTGGGGCTTTAGGACGGGATCATGGTGTTCCTCGTCATTTTGATGATTGTCATGGCGGTGGTCCTGCTAGTTTGAGAGTAGTTGGCTTGGAGTCTGTCCCTCCTGCCATTGGGGGGGTGGCAGACTTCGGCGCCTTTGTCTTCGTGGAACTTGTTGGATCCATCGTTTGAGTGCATTGGAGCCAGATGGTTTAGGTGACATGCACAGATTTGGATTGTGGCTGGTTGTGCAATGTTGTAGCTAGTCTCCTGTAGATAGGGTCATTGGATGTGTTGTATTTGATCCCTGATGTTTATGGGGGTTAGGTATCTAGTTGGGGACCTGGGATTTGTTTTTTTTTTTCTGGGGCTTGGGCCCAGGACTGTTGATTTGCTGGGATGGTGCTTTATCTGCTCCTGCCACTTTATCGGACCTTTGTGTGAGGTTGGTGGAGTGGTTGTGGAGGACGTGTATCTTGTGTGTAGTGCTTGACTGTCTTGTGTGTTGCTTACTCTTGAATGCGTTTATTTGTTTGTTTCTGTGGGGGATCCATTGGACCTTTTTACAGACTGTTGTATTGTTGTAATTTTTTGGAGTCTCATTCTTTGGTTGTTTGGTGCGATGTGGGTGTTCTATTATACATATGATGTTTTGATTGTTTGATCAGCTTCCGATTGGTTTCAATTTGGGTGGATCATTCTCTGGTTCACCAGACCAGACGTCCCTTCTGGTGGGGGTGCTCTGTGGCACGAAGGCGCGTTGGGGTTTCTCAGCACATACGGTTTGTACTTGCAGAATATTGAGGTGTCTGTGATTGCACCCAATTTGTGGAATTCCCTCCCACGCACAATAAGACTTTCCTCTAGTCTTCAAACCTTCAAGCGTTCACTGAAAACCCACCTCTTCAGACAAGGTTATGATATTCCTCAACCACCATCTTAATTTCCCTAGATTACCCTATTACCATCCTCTACACTGCTAACGCAAGACAACAACCCTCTGACCAACATTGCAACACACACAGTCCACTCAATACTTTTACCTTTGCGTTCTAGCTGGTCCATTGTGCAATATGATGTAGCACATGCCCTTGTGTTTCTAACTCCCATTGTACTATAGATTGTAAACTTGCGAGCAGGGTTCTCTTACCTCTCTGTCTGTATGTATTACCCAGTGTTGTCTTATGTGTTTGTTCCCAATTGTAAAGCGCTACGGAATTTGTTGGCGCTATATAAATAAATGTTGACATCTATTTCTCATTGTTTTTTTCTTCTTAATTGGGCATTCCCACTGCCCTTTGTGACCGCAGCTTGTGGTTATTTATTTATTCCAATCAGTAGCGCCATTAGGGTATGAGCTTGGAGTATTAACTTTGCGGATGCACTAACAGGTGTACCCGCATCTAGTTATACCCCTTCTCGTATATATTTTCTACATTTGAATGCTGGAGAATACTCCTGCATATTAATATTCAGGCGTATTCCTATATGCCTATACATTTGTTGTGGGGGATGGGGGCACTCTACGGGCATCCAGAACACTCAGGCAGGCCCTGAACACAGCTGGTAACAATGTAGTCATGATCCTTTACCATGATCCTATCACCTGCTATATGTCACATCTCAATATATACTGTATACAGCACATTTACTGTATAATCTAAACACACAGTTAAATACAATTTCAAAAACTTGAGGACAACCAATGTTTTAGTTTTGTTTTTTTATTGTAAAAATATAGTAATATAAATAATGAAATAATAAAATATAATTTTTGTGTACTCTGCATTATAAAACTGCCCCGTGGCTCTCAGAAACTTGACCTATAAGTGGAAGCCTATGGACTCGCAAAGAGTCGTCCTTCAGCACTCAGGAGAGGAAAAACCCCCTGTGGAGGAAACCTCTGGGGAACCATGGCTGCGAGGACCGCCCTTCCCTCTGGGCACTAAGAGGCTATGCAGAGTTAAATGGCCAAAATATACTTTGTTAAAATATATAAATGTAATACAAATGTAAAAAATAAATATATTATAAATAAAATTAACAAAAAATTTAATAAAAAAAAAAAAAAATATAATATAAGAAAAAATATACTTAAAATATATAAATGTAAAAAATAAATATAATATAAAATAATAAATATAATATAAAATAAAAAAATAATGTAATAAGAAATATACTTTCTAAAAATATATAAATAAAATGTAAATGTAAAAAATAAATATATTATAAATAAAATAAAAAAATAATATAATAAAAAATATATTTTCTAACAATATAATGCTGAGCATTTCTTTATCAGTTTTTCCAGTCTGCTGTCTTCTTCTTCTCATCTTGAAATGGGGCCACCAAGCTCTTCCGATGTCTCCTCGACAAGTATATCTCCATAATAATATTGTCTGTTTTCCCATTTTTCTGTGAAAATGCCAGCCATTTCCTTATGTGGTTGTCCCAGGTAATAGTAACCCTGGGCAGGGAGACAGCAATTTATACACTGGCAGGTATGACATTATAATGCAGAACATCGATGACATCACAAAGACACTGGGTGTGTCCTGCCCCGCCCACTGGGTGTGTCCTGCCCCGCCCACTGGGTGTGTCCTGCCCCGCCCACTGGGTGTGTCCTGCCCCGCCCACTGGGTGTGTCCTGCCCCCCCCCCCACTGGGTGTGTCCTGTCGTCGCCCCCCCCACTGGGTGTGTCCTGTCGTCGCCCCCCCCACTGGGTGTGTCCTGTCGTCGTCCCCCCCCCACTGGGTGTGTCCTGTCGTCGTCCCCCCCACTGGGTGTGTCCTGTCGTCGTCGTCCCCCCCCCCACTGGGTGTGTCCTGTCGTCCCCCCCCCACTGGGTGTGTCCTGTCGTCGTCCCCCACTGGGTGTGTCCTGTCGTCGTCCCCCCACTGGGTGTGTCCTGTCGTCGTCCCCCCACTGGGTGTGTCCTGTCGTCGTCCCCCCCACTGGGTGTGTCCTGTCGTCGTCCCCCCCACTGGGTGTGTCCTGTCGTCGTCCCCCCCACTGGGTGTGTCCTGTCGTCGTCCCCCCCACTGGGTGTGTCCTGTCGTCGTCCCCCCCACTGGGTGTGTCCTGTCATCGTCCCCCCCCACTGGGTGTGTCCTGTCGTCCGTCCCCCCCACTGGGTGTGTCCTGTCGTCGTCCCCCCCCACTGGGTGTGTCCTGTCGTCCCCCCCCCCCCACTGGGTGTGTCCTGTCGTCCCCCCCCCCCACTGGGTGTGTCCTGTCGTCCCCCCCCCCCACTGGGTTTGTCCTGTCGTCGTCCCCCCCATTGGGTTTGTCCTGTCGTCGTCCCCCCCACTGGGTGTGTCCTGTCGTCCCCCCCCCCCACTGGGTGTGTCCTGTCGTCCCCCCCCCCACTGGGTGTGTCCTGTCGTCCCCCCCCCCCCTGGGTGTGTCCTGTCGTCGTCCCCCCCACTGGGTGTGTCCTGTCGTCGTCCCCCCCACTGGGTGTGTCCTGTCGTCGTCCCCCCCCCACTGGGTGTGTCCTGTCGTCGTCCCCCCCACTGGGTGTGTCCTGTCGTCGTCCCCCCCACTGGGTGTGTCCTGTCGTCGTCCCCCCCACTGGGTGTGTCCTGTCGTCGTCCCCCCCACTGGGTGTGTCCTGTCGTCGTCCCCCCCACTGGGTGTGTCCTGTCGTCGTCCCCCCCCACTGGGTGTGTCCTGTCGTCGTCCCCCCACTGGGTGTGTCCTGTCGTCGTCCCCCCACTGGGTGTGTCCTGTCGTCGTCCCCCCACTGGGTGTGTCCTGTCGTCGTCCCCCCACTGGGTGTGTCCTGTCATCGTCCCCCACTGGGTGTGTCCCCCCCCTACTGGTAGTGTCCCGTTCCCCCCACTGGGTGTGTCCCCCCCCACTGGGTGTGTCCTGTCGTCGTCCCCCCACTGGGTGTGTCCTGTCGTCGTCCCCCCACTGGGTGTGTCCTGTCGTCGTCCCCCCACTGGGTGTGTCCTGTCATCGTCCCCCACTGGGTGTGTCCTGTCATCGTCCCCCACTGGGTGTGTCCCCCCCTACTGGTAGTGTCCCGTTCCCCCCACTGGGTGTGTCCTGTCTTCGTCCCCCCACTGGGTGTGTCCTGTCATCGTCCCCCACTGGGTGTGTCCCCCCCCCTACTGGTAGTGTCCCGTTCCCCCCCACTGGGTGTGTCCCCCCCACTGGGTGTGTCCTGTCTTCGTCCCCCCACTGGGTGTGTCCTGTCGTCGTCCCCCACTGGGTGTGTCCTGTCGTGTCGTCCCCCCCCACTGGGTGTGTCTTGTCGTGTTGCCCCCCCCCACTGGGTGTGTCCTGTCGTGTTGCCCCCCCCCACTGGGTGTGTCCTGTCGTGTCGCCCCCCCCCACTGGGTGTGTCCTGTCGTGTCGCCCCCCCCCCCCACTGGGTGTGTCCTGTCGTGTCGTCCCCCCCACTGGGTGTGTCCCGTCCCCCCCCCCACTGGGTGTGTCCCGTCGTCCCCCCCACTGGGTGTGTCCCGTCGTCCCCCCCACTGGGTGTGTCCCATCGTCCCCCCCACTGGGTGTGTCCCGTCGTCCCGTCCCCCCCACTGGGTGTGTCCCGTCGTCCCGTCCCCCCCACTGGGTGTGTCCCGTCGTCCCGTCCCCCCCACTGGGTGTGTCCCGTCGTCCCGTCCCTCCCACTGGGTGTGTCCCGTCCCTCCCACTGGGTGTGTCCCGTCGTCCCGTCCCTCCCACTGGGTGTGTCCCGTCGTCCCGTCTCCCCCCCCACTGGGTGTGTCCCGTCTCCCCCCCCACTGGGTGTGTCCCGTCCCCCCCCCACTGGGTGTGTCCCGTCCCCCCCCCCCACTGGGTGTGTCCCGTCCCGTCCCCCCACTGGGTGTGTCCCGTCGTCGTCCCCCCACTGGGTGTGTCCCGTCGTCGTCCCCCCACTGGGTGTGTCCCGTCGTCGTCCCCCCACTGGGTGTGTCCCGTCGTCGTCCCCCCACTGGGTGTGTCCCGTCGTCGTCCCCCCACTGGGTGTGTCCCGTCGTCGTCCCCCCACTGGGTGTGTCCCGTCGTCGTCCCCCCACTGGGTGTGTCCCGTCGTCGTCCCCCCACTGGGTGTGTCCCGTCGTCGCCCCCCCACTGGGTGTGTCCCGTCGTCGCCCCCCCACTGGGTGTGTCCCGTCGTCGCCCCCCCCACTGGGTGTGTCCCGTCGTCGCCCCCCCACTGGGTGTGTCCCGTCGTCGCCCCCCCACTGGGTGTGTCCCGTCGTCGCCCCCCCCACTGGGTGTGTCCCGTCGTCGCCCCCCCACTGGGTGTGTCCCGTCGTCGCCCCCCCACTGGGTGTGTCCCGTCGTCGCCCCCCCACTGGGTGTGTCCCGTCGTCGCCCCCCCACTGGGTGTGTCCCGTCGTCGCCCCCCCACTGGGTGTGTCCCGTCGCCCCCCCCCC
This sequence comes from Mixophyes fleayi, assembly GCF_038048845.1. NCBI lineage: Eukaryota > Metazoa > Chordata > Amphibia > Anura > Limnodynastidae > Mixophyes > Mixophyes fleayi. The sequence continues at coordinate 232,849,878 of NC_134406.1, read as the reverse complement.
ACTGGGTGTGTCCCGTCTCCCCCCCTCTGGGTGGTCCTGCTAGTTTGAGAGTGGTTGGCTTGGAGTCTGTCCCTCCTGCCATTGGGGGGGGGTGGCAAACTTTGGCGCCTTTGTCTTCGTGGAACTTGTCTGATTGATCGTTTGAGTGCATTGGAGCCAGATGGTTTAGGTGAAATGCACAGATTTGGATTGTGGCTCTTTGTGCAATGTGGTGGCTAGTCTCCTGTAGATAGGGTCATTGGATGTGTTGTATTTGATCCCTGATGTTTATGGGGGTTAGGTATCTAGTTGGGGACCTGGGATTTGTTGTTTTTTTTCTGGGGCTTGGGCCCAGGACTGTTGATTTGCTGGGATGGTGCTTTATCTGCTCCTGCCACTTTATCGGACCTTTGTGTGAGGTTGGTGGAGTGGTTGTGGAGGACGTGTATCTTGTGTGTAGTGCTTGACTGTCTTGTGTGTTGCTTACTCTTGAATGTGTTTGTTTGTTTCTGTGGGGGATCCATTGGACCTTTTTACAGACTGTTGTATTGTTGTAATTTTTTGGAGTCTCATTCTTTGGTTGTTTGGTGCGATGTGGGTGTTCTATTATACATATGATGTTTTGGCTGTTTGATCAGCTTCTGATTGGTTTCAATTTGGGTGGATCATTCTCTGGTTCACCAGACCAGACGTCCCTTCTGGTGGGGGTGCTCTGTGGCACGAAGGCGCGTTGGGGTTTCTCAGCACATACGGTTTGTACTTGCAGAATATTGAGGTGTCTGTGATTGCACCCAATTTGTGGAATTCCCTCCCACGCACAATAAGACTTTCCTCTAGTCTTCAAACCTTCAAGCGTTCACTGAAAACCCACCTCTTCAGACAAGGTTATGATATTCCTCAACCACCATCTTAATTTCCCTAGATTACCCTATTACCATCCTCTACGCTGCTAACGCAAGACAACAACCCTTTGACCAACATTGCAACACACACAGTCCACTCAATACTTTTACCTTTGCGTTCTAGCTGGTCCTTTGTGCAATATGATGTAGCACATGCCCTTGTGTTTCTAACTCCCATTGTACTATAGATTGTAAACTTGCGAGCAGGGTTCTCTTACCTCTCTGTCTGTATGTATTACCCAGTGTTGTCTTATGTGTTTGTTCCCAATTGTAAAGCGCTACGGAATTTGCTGGCGCTATATAAATAAATGTTGATGATGAGGATTGCCTGTGTTTCGAACTGCCTTCTTTGCTGTCGTCGTGCCACCTCTGGTGACCCTGGTCGAGGATTGCTTGTGGACTGGGTGCCGGGTGCTCTGCGGACGGGGATGCAGCTCTTGGCGATCCAGGTCAGGGGTTGCTTGTGAGCCCGGATGCCAGTGGGGTTTTTCATCATCATCATCACCACCACCATTTATTTATATAGCGCCACAAATTCCGTAGTGCTGTACAGAGAACTCATTCACATCAGTCCCTGCCCCATTGGAGCTTACAGTCTAAATTCCCTAACATATACAAACACACACAGGCAGAGAGACAGCGAAAGACTAGGGTCAATTTGATAGCAGCCAATTAACCTATTAGTATGCTTTTGCCTGCTTGTTTGTCTGATTCTGGATGTGTGTGGTCTTGTGCATCTTTGCGTTGCTTTACGTCGCAGCGGTTGCGGGCATCTGCAGACTTTGTTTCGGTGGAGGGCTGCTCGTTCGGCCGTCGTGTCTGTGGGGCCCTTCTGTCCGGTTGCTCAGGTGGTCCATCAGCGCTTCGGATCATCTGGCCTTTGCCGGTCGTCGGTGACTGTGAGTGGCCGGGTGAGTGCTCTTTTTCTGTACACAGCTGAACTCTATGGTTGGAGGTAGTGTCTTGTTCCATCTGCTCTGTACTTGCAGGTTCTGCAACGGGACTCTGTTGGCAAGTGTGCACGTCTGAACTTTCTTCTAGATGACAATATATTGTTTGATGCTATTGGATATATTAGTATATCTTTTATTAGTTATACTTTTGTTTTCATTTCTATATATGTTCTTTTGTACTGTTGTGATATGTTTTTGTATTGAGTGTTTGTGCGTCTGTGTTTTGGAGTGTTGGATGCAATTGTATATTCTACACATGGGAGTGCGACTTTTTTTTTTATCTCCTTACATTTGTTGTGGCTTTTGGCGCAGACACCTATTTCTCATTGTTTTTTCCTTCTTAATTGGGCATTCCCACTGCCCTTTGTGACCGCAGCTTGTGGTTATTTATTTATTCCAATCAGTAGCGCCATTAGGGTATGAGCTTGGAGTATTAACTTTGCGGATGCACTAACAGTGTACCCGCATCTAGTTATACCCCTTCTCGTATATATTTTCTACATTTGAATGCTGGAGAATACTCCTGCATATTAATATTCAGGCGTATTCCTATATGCCTATGCATTTGTTGTGGGGGATGGGTCCACTCTACGGGCATCCAGAACCCTCAGGCAGGCCCTGAAGAAAGCTGGTAACAATGTAGTCATGATCCTTTACTATGATCCTATCACCTGCTATATGTCACATCTCAATATATATTGTATACAGCACATTTACTGTATAATCTAAACACACAGTTAAATACAATTTCAAAAACTTGAGGACAACCAATGTTTTAGTTTTGTTTTTTTATTGTAAAAATATAGTAATATAAATAATGAAAATATAAAATATAATTTTTGTGTACTCTGCATTATAAAACTGCCCCGTGGCTCTCAGAAACTTGACCTATAAGTGGAAGCCTATGGACTCGCAAAGAGTCGTCCTTCAGCACTCAGGAGAGGAAAAACCCCCTGTGGAGGAAACCTCTGGGGAACCATGGCTGCGAGGACCGCCCTTCCCTCTGGGCACTAAGAGGCTATGCAGAGTTAAATGGCCAAAATATACTTTGTTAAAATATATAAATGTAATACAAATGTAAAAAATAAATATATTATAAATAAAATAAAAAAATAATTTAATAAAAAAAAAAAATATATAATATAAGAAAAAATATACTTAAAATATATAAATGTAAAAAATAAATATAATATAAAATAAATATAATATAAAATAAAAAAATAATATAATAAGAAATATACTTTCTAAAAATATATAAATAAAATGTAAATGTAAAAAATAAATATAATATAAATAAAATAAAAAAATAATATAATAAAAAATATATTTTCTAACAATATAATGCTGAGCATTTCTTTATCAGTTTTTCCAGTCTGCTGTCTTCTTCTTCTCATCTTGAAATGGGGCCACCAAGCTCTTCCGATGTCTCCTCGACAAGTATATCTCCATAATAATATTGTCTGTTTTCCCATTTTTCTGTGAAAATGCCAGCCATTTCCTTATGTGGTTGTCCCAGGTAATAGTAACCCTGGGCAGGGAGACAGCAATTTATACACTGGCAGGTATGACATTATAATGCAGAACATCGATGACATCACAAAGACACTGGGTGTGTCCTGCCCCGCCCACTGGGTGTGTCCTGCCCCGCCCACTGGGTGTGTCCTGCCCCGCCCACTGAGTGTGTCCTGCCCCGCCCACTGGGTGTGTCCTGCCCCGCCCACTGGGTGTGTCCTGCCCCGCCCACTGGGTGTGTCCTGTCGTCCCCCCCCCACTGGGTGTGTCCTGTCGTCCGTCCCCCCCACTGGGTGTGTCCTGTCGTCCGTCCCCCCCACTGGGTGTGTCCTGTCGTCCGTCCCCCCCACTGGGTGTGTCCTGTCGTCGTCCCCCCCACTGGGTGTGTCCTGTCGTCGTCCCCCCCACTGGGTGTGTCCTGTCGTCGTCCCCCCCACTGGGTGTGTCCTGTCGTCGTCCCCCCCACTGGGTGTGTCCTGTCGTCGTCCCCCCCCACTGGGTGTGTCCTGTCGTCGTCCCCCCCACTGGGTGTGTCCTGTCGTCGTCCCCCCCACTGGGTGTGTCCTGTCGTCCGTCCCCCCCACTGGGTGTGTCCTGTCGTCGTCCCCCCCACTGGGTGTGTCCTGTCGTCCCGTCCCCCCCACTGGGTGTGTCCTGTCGTCCCGTCCCCCCCACTGGGTGTGTCCTGTCGTCCCGTCCCCCCCACTGGGTGTGTCCTGTCATCCCGTCCCCCCCACTGGGTGTGTCCTGTCATCCCGTCCCCCCCACTGGGTGTGTCCTGTCATCCCGTCCCCCCCACTGGGTGTGTCCTGTCATCCCGTCCCCCCCACTGGGTGTGTCCCGTCGTCCCGTCCCCCCCACTGGGTGTGTCCCGTCGTCCTGTCCCCCCACTGGGTGTGTCCCGTCGTCCTGTCCCCCCACTGGGTGTGTCCCGTCGTCCTGTCCCCCCCCCACTGTGTGTGTCCCGTCGTCCTGTCCCCCCCCCCACTGGGTGTGTCCCGTCGTCCCGTCCCCCCCCCCCACTGGGTGTGTCCCGTCGTCCCGTCCCCCCCCACTGGGTGTGTCCCGTCGTCCCGTCCCCCCCCACTGGGTGTGTCCCGTCGTCCCGTCCCCCCCACTGGGTGTGTCCCGTCGTCCCGTCCCCCCCCACTGGGTGTGTCCCGTCGTCCCGTCCCCCCCCACTGGGTGTGTCCCGTCGTCCCGTCCCCCCCCACTGGGTGTGTCCCGTCGTCGTCCCCCCCACTGGGTGTGTCCCGTCGTCGTCCCCCCCTCTGGGTGTGTCCCGTCGTCGTCCACCCCACTGGGTGTGTCCCGTCGTCGTCGTCCCCCCACTGGGTGTGTCCCGTCGTCGTCCCCCCCCCACTGGGTGTGTCCCGTCGTCTTCCCACTGGGTGTGTCCCGTCGTCTTCCCACTGGGTGTGTCCCGTCGCCCCCCCCACTGGGTGTGTCCCGTCGTCTTCCCACTGGGTGTGTCCCGTCTCCCACCCTCTGGGTGGTCCTGCTAGTTTGAGAGTGGTTGGCTTGGAGTCTGTCCCTCCTGCCATTGGGGGGGGTGGCAAACTTCGGCGCCTTTGTCTTCGTGGAACTTGTCTGATTGATCGTTTGAGTGCATTGGAGCCAGATGGTTTAGGTGAAATGCACAGATTTGGATTGTGGCTCTTTGTGCAATGTGGTGGCTAGTCTCCTGTAGATAGGGTCATTGGATGTGTTGTATTTGATCCCTGATGTTTATGGGGGTTAGGTATCTAGTTGGGGACCTGGGATTTGTTGTTTTTTTTCTGGGGCTTGGGCCCAGGACTGTTGATTTGCTGGGATGGTGCTTTATCTGCTCCTGCCACTTTATCGGACCTTTGTGTGAGGTTGGTGGAGTGGTTGTGGAGGACGTGTATCTTGTGTGTAGTGCTTGACTGTCTTGTGTGTTGCTTACTCTTGAATGCGTTTATTTGTTTGTTTCTGTGAGGGATCCATTGGACCTTTTTACAGACTGTTATATTGTTGTAATTTTTTGGAGTCTCATTCCTTGGTTGTTTGGTGCGATGTGGGTGTTCTATTATACATATGATGTTTTGGCTGTTTGATCAGCTTCCGATTGGTTTCAATTTGGGTGGATCATTCTCTGGTTCACCAGACCAGACGTCCCTTCTGGTGGGGGTGCTCTGTGGCACGAAGGCACGTTGGGGTTTCTCAGCACATACGGTTTGTACTTGCAGAATATTGAGGTGTCTGTGATTGCACCCAATTTGTGGAATTCCCTCCCACGCACAATAAGACTTTCCTCTAGTCTTCAAACCTTCAAGCGTTCACTGAAAACCCACCTCTTCAGACAAGGTTATGATATTCCTCAACCACCATCTTAATTTCCCTAGATTACCCTATTACCATCCTCTACGCTGCTAACGCAAGACAACAACCCTCTGACCAACATTGCAACACACACAGTCCACTCAATACTTTTACCTTTGCGTTCTAGCTGGTCCTTTGTGCAATATGATGTAGCACATGCCCTTGTGTTTCTAACTCCCATTGTACTATAGATTGTAAACTTGCGAGCAGGGTTCTCTTACCTCTCTGTCTGTATGTATTACCCAGTGTTGTCTTATGTGTTTGTTCCCAATTGTAAAGCGCTACGGAATTTGCTGGCGCTATATAAATAAATGTTGATGATGAGGATTGCCTGTGTTTCGAACTGCCTTCTTTGCTGTCGTCGTGCCACCTCTGGTGACCCTGGTCGAGGATTGCTTGTGGACTGGGTGCCGGGTGCTCTGCGGACGGGGATGCAGCTCTTGGCGATCCAGGTCAGGGGTTGCTTGTGAGCCCGGATGCCAGTGGGGTTTTTCATCATCATCATCACCACCACCATTTATTTATATAGCGCCACAAATTCCGTAGTGCTGTACAGAGAACTCATTCACATCAGTCCCTGCCCCATTGGAGCTTACAGTCTAAATTCCCTAACATATACAAACACACACAGGCAGAGAGACAGCGAAAGACTAGGGTCAATTTGATAGCAGCCAATTAACCTATTAGTATGCTTTTGCCTGCTTGTTTGTCTGATTCTGGATGTGTGTGGTCTTGTGCATCTTTGCGTTGCTTTACGTCGCAGCGGTTGCGGGCATCTGCAGACTTTGTTTCGGTGGAGGGCTGCTCGTTCGGCCGTCGTGTCTGTGGGGCCCTTCTGTCCGGTTGCTCAGGTGGTCCATCTGCGCTTCGGATCATCTGGCCTTTGCCGGTCGTCGGTGACTGTGAGTGGCCGGGTGAGTGCTCTTTTTCTGTACACAGCTGAACTCTATGGTTGGAGGTAGTGTCTTGTTCCATCTGCTCTGTACTTGCAGGTTCTGCAACGGGACTCTGTTGGCAAGTGTGCACGTCTGAACTTTCTTCTAGATGACAATATATTGTTTGATGCTATTGGATATATTAGTATATCTTTTATTAGTTATACTTTTGTTTTCATTTCTATATATGTTCTTTTGTACTGTTGTGATATGTTTTTGTATTGAGTGTTTGTGCGTCTGTGTTTTGGAGTGTTGGATGCAATTGTATATTCTACACATGGGAGTGCGACTTTTTTTTTTATCTCATTACATTTGTTGTGGCTTTTGGCGCAGACACCTATTTCTCATTGTTTTTTCCTTCTTAATTGGGCATTCCCACTGCCCTTTGTGACCGCAGCTTGTGGTTATTTATTTATTCCAATCAGTAGCGCCATTAGGGTATGAGCTTGGAGTATTAACTTTGCGGATGCACTAACAGTGTACCCGCATCTAGTTATACCCCTTCTCGTATATATTTTCTACATTTGAATGCTGGAGAATACTCCTGCATATTAATATTCAGGCGTATTCCTATATGCCTATGCATTTGTTGTGGGGGATGGGTCCACTCTACGGGCATCCAGAACCCTCAGGCAGGCCCTGAAGAAAGCTGGTAACAATGTAGTCATGATCCTTTACTATGATCCTATCACCTGCTATATGTCACATCTCAATATATATTGTATACAGCACATTTACTGTATAATCTAAACACACAGTTAAATACAATTTCAAAAACTTGAGGACAACCAATGTTTTAGTTTTGTTTTTTTATTGTAAAAATATAGTAATATAAATAATGAAAATATAAAATATAATTTTTGTGTACTCTGCATTATAAAACTGCCCCGTGGCTCTCAGAAACTTGACCTATAAGTGGAAGCCTATGGACTCGCAAAGAGTCGTCCTTCAGCACTCAGGAGAGGAAAAACCCCCTGTGGAGGAAACCTCTGGGGAACCATGGCTGCGAGGACCGCCCTTCCCTCTGGGCACTAAAAGGCTATGCAGAGTTAAATGGCCAAAATATACTTTGTTAAAATATATAAATGTAATACAAATGTAAAAAATAAATATATTATAAATAAAATAAAAAAATAATTTAATAAAAAAAAAAAATATATAATATAAGAAAAAATATACTTAAAATATATAAATGTAAAAAATAAATATAATATAAAATAATAAATATAATATAAAATAAAAAAATAATATAATAAGAAATATACTTTCTAAAAATATATAAATAAAATGTAAATGTAAAAAATAAATATAATATAAATAAAATAAAAAAATAATATAATAAAAAATATATTTTCTAACAATATAATGCTGAGCATTTCTTTATCAGTTTTTCCAGTCTGCTGTCTTCTTCTTCTCATCTTGAAATGGGGCCACCAAGCTCTTCCGATGTCTCCTCGACAAGTATATCTCCATAATAATATTGTCTGTTTTCCCATTTTTCTGTGAAAATGCCAGCCATTTCCTTATGTGGTTGTCCCAGGTAATAGTAACCCTGGGCAGGGAGACAGCAATTTATACACTGGCAGGTATGACATTATAATGCAGAACATCGATGACATCACAAAGACACTGGGTGTGTCCTGCCCCGCCCACTGGGTGTGTCCTGCCCCGCCCACTGGGTGTGTCCTGCCCCGCCCACTGGGTGTGTCCTGCCCCGCCCACTGGGTGTGTCCTGCCCCGCCCACTGGGTGTGTCCTGCCCCGCCCACTGGGTGTGTCCTGCCCCCCCACTGGGTGTGTCCTGCCCCCCCACTGGGTGTGTCCCGTCGCCCCCCCACTGGGTGTGTCCCGTCGCCCCCCCACTGGGTGTGTCCCGTCGCCCCCCCACTGGGTGTGTCCCGTCGCCCCCCCCCCACTGGGTGTGTCCCGTCGCCCCCCCCCCACTGGGTGTGTCCCGTCGCCCCCCCCCCACTGGGTGTGTCCCGTCGCCCCCCCCCCACTGGGTGTGTCCCGTCGCCCCCCCCCCACTGGGTGTGTCCCGTCGCCCCCCCCCTACTGGGTGTGTCCCGTCGCCCCCCCCCCCTACTGGGTGTGTCCCGTCGCCCCCCCCCCCTACTGGGTGTGTCCTGTCGTCGCCCCCCCCCTGCTGGGTGTGTCCTGTCGTCGCCCCCCCCCTGCTGGGTGTGTCCTGTCGTCGTCCCCCCCACTGGGTGTGTCCTGTCGTCCCCCCCCCCCACTGGGTGTGTCCCGTCGTCCCCCCCCCCACTGGGTGTGTCCCGTCGCCCCCCCCCCCACTGGGTGTGTCCCGTCGCCCCCCCCCCCACTGGGTGTGTCCCGTCGCCCCCCCCTACTGGGTGTGTCCCGTCGCCCCCCCCCCTACTGGGTGTGTCCCGTCGCCCCCCCCCCTACTGGGTGTGTCCCGTCGCCCCCCCCCTGCTGGGTGTGTCCTGTCGTCGCCCCCCCCCTGCTGGGTGTGTCCTGTCGTCGTCCCCCCCACTGGGTGTGTCCTGTCGTCGTCCCCCCACTGGGTGTGTCCTGTCGTCCCCCCCCCCACTGGGTGTGTCCTGTCGTCGTCCCCCCCACTGGGTGTGTCCTGTCGTCGTCCCCCCCACTGGGTGTGTCCTGTCGTCGTCCCCCCCACTGGGTGTGTCCTGTCGTCGTCCCCCCCACTGGGTGTGTCCTGTCGTCGTCCCCCCCACTGGGTGTGTCCTGTCGTCGTCCCCCCCCCACTGGGTGTGTCCTGTCGTCGTCCCCCCCACTGGGTGTGTCCTGTCGTCGTCCCCCCCACTGGGTGTGTCCTGTCGTCGTCCCCCCCACTGGGTGTGTCCTGTCGTCGTCCCCCCCCACTGGGTGTGTCCTGTCGTCGTCCCCCCCCACTGGGTGTGTCCTGTCGTCGTCCCCCCACTGGGTGTGTCCTGTCGTCGTCCCCCCACTGGGTGTGTCCTGTCGTCGTCCCCCCACTGGGTGTGTCCTGTCGTCGTCCCCCCACTGGGTGTGTCCTGTCGTCGTCCCCCACTGGGTGTGTCCCCCCCTACTGGTAGTGTCCCGTTCCCCCCACTGGGTGTGTCCCCCCCCACTGGGTGTGTCCTGTCGTCGTCCCCCCACTGGGTGTGTCCTGTCATCGTCCCCCACTGGGTGTGTCCTGTCATCGTCCCCCACTGGGTGTGTCCCCCCCCTACTGGTAGTGTCCCGTTCCCCCCACTGGGTGTGTCCCCCCCCACTGGGTGTGTCCTGTCTTCGTCCCCCCACTGGGTGTGTCCTGTCATCGTCCCCCACTGGGTGTGTCCCCCCCCTACTGGTAGTGTCCCGTTCCCCCCCACTGGGTGTGTCCCCCCCACTGGGTGTGTCCTGTCTTCGTCCCCCCACTGGGTGTGTCCTGTCGTCGTCCCCCACTGGGTGTGTCCTGTCGTGTCGTCCCCCCCCACTGGGTGTGTCTTGTCGTGTTGCCCCCCCCCACTGGGTGTGTCCTGTCGTGTTGCCCCCCCCCACTGGGTGTGTCCTGTCGTGTCGCCCCCCCCCCACTGGGTGTGTTCTGTCGTGTCGCCCCCCCCCCACTGGGTGTGTCCTGTCGTGTCGTCCCCCCCACTGGGTGTGTCCCGTCCCCCCCCCCACTGGGTGTGTCCCGTCGTCCCCCCCACTGGGTGTGTCCCGTCGTCCCCCCCACTGGGTGTGTCCCGTCGTCCCCCCCACTGGGTGTGTCCCGTCGTCCCGTCCCCCCCACTGGGTGTGTCCCGTCGTCCCGCCCCCCCCACTGGGTGTGTCCCGTCGTCCCGTCCCCCCCACTGGGTGTGTCCCGTCGTCCCGTCCCTCCCACTGGGTGTGTCCCGTCCCTCCCACTGGGTGTGTCCCGTCGTCCCGTCCCTCCCACTGGGTGTGTCCCGTCGTCCCGTCTCCCCCCCCACTGGGTGTGTCCCGTCCCCCCCCCCACTGGGTGTGTCCCGTCCCCCCCCCCACTGGGTGTGTCCCGTCCCCCCCCCCCCACTGGGTGTGTCCCGTCCCCCCCCCCACTGGGTGTGTCCCGTCCCCCCCCCACTGGGTGTGTCCCGTCGTCGTCCCCCCACTGGGTGTGTCCCGTCGTCGTCCCCCCACTGGGTGTGTCCCGTCGTCGTCCCCCCACTGGGTGTGTCCCGTCGTCGTCCCCCCACTGGGTGTGTCCCGTCGTCGTCCCCCCACTGGGTGTGTCCCGTCGTCGTCCCCCCACTGGGTGTGTCCCGTCGTCGTCCCCCCACTGGGTGTGTCCCGTCGTCGCCCCCCCACTGGGTGTGTCCCGTCGTCGCCCCCCCACTGGGTGTGTCCCGTCGTCGCCCCCCCACTGGGTGTGTCCCGTCGTCGCCCCCCCACTGGGTGTGTCCCGTCGTCGCCCCCCCCACTGGGTGTGTCCCGTCGTCGCCCCCCCACTGGGTGTGTCCCGTCGTCGCCCCCCCACTGGGTGTGTCCCGTCGTCGCCCCCCCACTGGGTGTGTCCCGTCGTCGCCCCCCCACTGGGTGTGTCCCGTCGCCCCCCCCCCACTGGGTGTGTCCCGTCTCCCACCCTCTGGGTGGTCCTGCTAGTTTGAGAGTGGTTGGCTTGGAGTCTGTCCCTCCTGCCATTGGGGGGGGTGGCAAACTTCGGCGCCTTTGTCTTCGTGGAACTTGTCTGATTGATCGTTTGAGTGCATTGGAGCCAGATGGTTTAGGTGAAATGCACAGATTTGGATTGTGGCTGTTTGTGCAATGTGGTGGCTAGTCTCCTGTAGATAGGGTCATTGGATGTGTTGTATTTGATCCCTGATGTTTATGGGGGTTAGGTATCTAGTTGGGGACCTGGGATTTGTTTTTTTTTTTCTGGGGCTTGGGCCCAGGACTGTTGATTTGCTGGGATGGTGCTTTATCTGCTCCTGCCACTTTATCGGACCTTTGTGTGAGGTTGGTGGAGTGGTTGTGGAGGACGTGTATCTTGTGTGTAGTGCTTGACTGTCTTGTGTGTTGCTTACTCTTGAATGCGTTTATTTGTTTGTTTCTGTGAGGGATCCATTGGACCTTTTTACAGACTGTTATATTGTTGTAATTTTTTGGAGTCTCATTCCTTGGTTGTTTGGTGCGATGTGGGTGTTCTATTATACATATGATGTTTTGGCTGTTTGATCAGCTTCCGATTGGTTTCAATTTGGGTGGATCATTCTCTGGTTCACCAGACCAGACGTCCCTTCTGGTGGGGGTGCTCTGTGGCACGAAGGCGCGTTGGGGTTTCTCAGCACATACGGTTTGTACTTGCAGAATATTGAGGTGTCTGTGATTGCACCCAATTTGTGGAATTCCCTCCCACGCACAATAAGACTTTCCTCTAGTCTTCAAACCTTCAAGCGTTCACTGAAAACCCACCTCTTCAGACAAGGTTATGATATTCCTCAACCACCATCTTAATTTCCCTAGATTACCCTATTACCATCCTCTACGCTGCTAACGCAAGACAACAACCCTCTGACCAACATTGCAACACACACAGTCCACTCAATACTTTTACCTTTGCGTTCTAGCTGGTCCTTTGTGCAATATGATGTAGCACATGCCCTTGTGTTTCTAACTCCCATTGTACTATAGATTGTAAACTTGCGAGCAGGGTTCTCTTACCTCTCTGTCTGTATGTATTACCCAGTGTTGTCTTATGTGTTTGTTCCCAATTGTAAAGCGCTACGGAATTTGCTGGCGCTATATAAATAAATGTTGATGATGAGGATTGCCTGTGTTTCGAACTGCCTTCTTTGCTGTCGTCGTGCCACCTCTGGTGACCCTGGTCGAGGATTGCTTGTGGACTGGGTGCCGGGTGCTCTGCGGACGGGGATGCAGCTCTTGGCGATCCAGGTCAGGGGTTGCTTGTGAGCCCGGATGCCAGTGGGGTTTTTCATCATCATCATCACCACCACCATTTATTTATATAGCGCCACAAATTCCGTAGTGCTGTACAGAGAACTCATTCACATCAGTCCCTGCCCCATTGGAGCTTACAGTCTAAATTCCCTAACATATACAAACACACACAGGCAGAGAGACAGCGAAAGACTAGGGTCAATTTGATAGCAGCCAATTAACCTATTAGTATGCTTTTGCCTGCTTGTTTGTCTGATTCTGGATGTGTGTGGTCTTGTGCATCTTTGCGTTGCTTTACGTCGCAGCGGTTGCGGGCATCTGCAGACTTTGTTTCGGTGGAGGGCTGCTCGTTCGGCCGTCGTGTCTGTGGGGCCCTTCTGTCCGGTTGCTCAGGTGGTCCATCTGCGCTTCGGATCATCTGGCCTTTGCCGGTCGTCGGTGACTGTGAGTGGCCGGGTGAGTGCTCTTTTTCTGTACACAGCTGAACTCTATGGTTGGAGGTAGTGTCTTGTTCCATCTGCTCTGTACTTGCAGGTTCTGCAACGGGACTCTGTTGGCAAGTGTGCACGTCTGAACTTTCTTCTAGATGACAATATATTGTTTGATGCTATTGGATATATTAGTATATCTTTTATTAGTTATACTTTTGTTTTCATTTCTATATATGTTCTTTTGTACTGTTGTGATATGTTTTTGTATTGAGTGTTTGTGCGTCTA